>NW_020664593.1:6338577-6351778 GCF_002925995.2 Terrapene triunguis | reverse complement strand
GCAGGCATGCCGCCAAAGCCGGGGGACCGGGGACCTCCCGCAGGCATGCCGCCAAAGGCAGCCTGACTGCCGTGCTTGGGGCGGCAAAAAAGCTAGAGCCGCCCCTGCCTCCAAGCTGTCAGCCTCATATGCCCAGGGCACCGCATCGGAGTAGAGTACGACTGAACAGGCTGGGTCGAGCAGCACTTTCAATCTGCCACCCTCATATGCCCCAGGTTCAGTACGTCCCTATCGCCATTTTCATGTGACAATTGTTCTGGTAGTAACCCACTTGATCAGCAAACCCCAAAGGATTTTTGGGCACTGCAGGGATCTTTAGCTTAGGTACGAGGAGTGTTGCTGCAGAGCGAATGGGGAAGCCAAAAAAACACCCACGGGGGGGCGGGCAGGAGGGGAGGAAGAGAGAGAGAGATTGAGAAGTAACCAACTTAACCATGAAAGTTATTTATTTCCAGGTAATAACCATACAAGGAGAGCCGAACAAAACAGTTATAATATTAAATCTAACTTAAATTTGATTATAAAAGTCAGGTTTAGAAAACTATAACTAATCACACAAGTCAGGGTCAGAAGGCTATACCTAGAGAGAGAGAGAGAGAGAGGTTCTCACCACTCCATGAAGCTTGAATCAATCGGGGTTCCCAAGTGGTGGTAGTAGTTGAAGGTCTGGAGTGCTGGAGACAGGCAGAGTCCCCAGCATGATCAGTCAGGAGAAGATGAAGTCCCAATGGAACTGATGCAGATTTTGGATTCAGGCATCAGAGCACTTACTTGAGTGTGGGTAGGGGTTTTTGTAGGGAAAGAACAATGGTTCAAGGGAGAACACTAGATTTGTTTATGGGTAAACTGATGGCTCAAGGGAATATACCAAAGTTGTTTTGTTCAGGCTAGACAATAGGAACTGATCATTCCTGGCTTTTGGCAGTGTTCCTTCCAGGGAGCTCACAATGCAATGAGGCAGCTTCATTATTTTGGATACCAAAAAAGGATTTATTACTAGAATTGGTCTGATAACTACTGAGCTGGGTGTGTGCAGGCGTGGGTTCATTAACATCTGGAGCAGAGATTCCCCATCATGCAGTGCTTTCCTGCTTTTCTGGTCCCAGAGTTCTTGCCTTGGAATCTCTGTTCTCCATTCTGTATGCTAATGGAGATGCTTCCCTGTCCCATCTTTGATGCAAATGAGGCTAGGGGAGTTTCCTTAATCCTGTCACCCTTGTCGGGAGAGGTTTAGATGTGTCTCCCACTGCCTTTTCATTGCTTTCTGTAAGTCTTTCTTCTGATCGGCTTTGGTTCAAGCAGAGGCTGTGCGGGAGGTCTTTCATGAGTCAGACAGGCTGGGTACTGGGCCCTGGTTCCCCAAGAGCACAGAGTTGATAGGTAACACCATTTGACCTCTCCCCTCCTTTTAGCCAGAGAACTCTTCCTTGTAGCTGCTTCCCTGATCACCTTAATGTTTCAAAAGGCTTCCATCCAGGGAACCCCCTCCTTATCGTCTGTGACTTTTTTCCTATGGCTCCAGCTTCACATAAGTTAATCGTGGCTTTTTAAAATTCACTATCCTGACTTTAATTGGAGCAGGAGGTGTAACATACAACAGCCATATTGCCTCAGAAAGCTTGTTTTGGGAACTGGAAATCCAGGGCTCAATCCATAGGCAGGACAGTTCCTTGAAATCAATGAGTAAATATTGGAGCAGGGGGAGCGTCTGACTGTCAATTACGGAAGTAGGTTTGTGTGTGTGAGCTTGTGTTCATGCATGTGTGCATGCTCGGGGTGAGCCAGTGGCTTGAGTGGGTGTGTTGTGGGAGCTGTGTGATGGGAAATGTGGGGGGGGGGGCTGTGTAGACTTGGAGGGGGCAATGTATGCTTGTGAGTGCATGCAGTGTGCAGTTAAGGGTGAGGAGATTGCTACGTGTGTGAGACTGGGGCAGTGCTGCTCCAGGGCTTAGTGCTGTAGCTGTGAGTTCAAGTGGGTATGCAGGTGTGCTGTGGTGGGAGGTGAGTGAAATTAAAGGAAAAACATTCATGGAATTAGGGTGGGATTTTCAAAAGAGCAAAGTGTTGGCTTAACTCTCTTCCCTGTGAAGTGAATGGTGAAACTCCCACTGACCTCGCTGGGGGCAAAGATAAGGCCAATGAAGAGTGCTTTTGAAAGCTCATGCTGAGTCTGGACAGAAGCTCGTTTTCAATTGCTTGTTCCTTTTGCTCTTGTGAACCAAGGGACGGATTTTCCAAAGTGCTGATTGCTTGCAGTACACACAGTTCAGTGGTAGTTGTGGGTGATCAACACCCCAGAAAAGCAGGACACAAATGGCTTCACCCATGTAGGGGACAGGTTGCGGAAGCTTGGCGAGGAGCTAAGTGGCGGACCGAGTATGTGACTGAATGTGAGCGGAAGCAGTTGAAGGCCGTGCAATGAACTTTGTTTGGCAGATCCTGCCAAAATGTAGTTTAGTATAGTTCAGCATGTTTTTGTCTGTAAACAAGTTAGCTTATATAATGAGTACGATTTATGAATGCAATGAATGTAGCCAGCTGTTGACCCCATGTAACCTTGAGATAAGCGCGGGGGGATATAGCATTGCAGCGGACTCCCTTCAGTGGAGTCCTGCCTGGCCAGCTGTCCCGGACGGTCAGAATCCCCTGTAGCCCCTCCGTGCGCCTCAGGGACTCCCCGCGCAGCTTGGAGTGTAAGTTCTTCCTTCAGTAAAGCCTTGCTTTTTACTCTCAGGCACTGAGTGTCATTCTTTCACCGGTATCACGGCCCCCCTTGCGGGCACAACCCATCTCAAAGATACTTGTCCTTTTTGTTGCTTAAGCCCATGGCAAGCCAGAAGTTAAAATAGCAACCTGTTTTCAAGCTGCACAAGGGCAGAGAAGCCTCTGACTTAAAAAAACAAAACAAAACGTAATTCCTTTTCACTCTTGCATAACTCAAAAAAAAATAGCTAGATCAAGTCAGTTGCAATATATATATATATTTAAAATCCTCTTTGGGCTGGAAAATTACAGAAAGTTCAGAGGGAACAAAAACAGAGGCTAGAATGGAGTAGTTCTTTCAATCTCTGCTTATGTTGCTCGTGATGTTACTCACATTGGCAGAGGGACAGAGGCCTGGTCTATACTTAAAACTTATACTGACACAGCTATGTCAACTAGCCATGTAAAAAAATACCCCCCCCCCCACCAAGTGACATAGCTATGCCAGCAAAATTCCCCGTTGTATATGCAACTCTGCTGACAGAACAGTGCTTTTGTTGACTTTGCTAATGACAGTCAGAGAGATGGTGTAGGTATGCTGGCAGAACGCTTCCTTTAGTTGGTGTATACAGTGTCTACACTAGGGGGCTCTGCCAGCATAGCTATGCCACCATTTATATGCCAGTCTAGGTTCTGTAATGCAGACATGGCCTAAGTCTGCAGCTCAGAGTCCTCCCATTCTCAGGGACTGAGTTACTGTCTCCAGTGTTATTGTTTGTACAGCACCTAGCACAATGGTGTTCTGGTCCACAAGTAGGCCTCTTAGGTGTTATAATGATAATTCATTTTAATATGGGGCTAATGACATTTTTAAACAATAGCTCTCTCCCCCTCTGGGATCTTACAGACATGTCTGCAAAGTTCACCTAAGCTTTTGCAGTTCCCCTTTGGGAGCAGGGAGCTGGCTGTGGTCCTGATGTGGAAGCACCAGGAGTAGGGAGGGCATCTTAGAGCCCTCAGGGCGACATGAGAGGCTGCACAAAGGAAGCCAGACCACTGTGAGTGTGATATGTTCCTTAAACAGCTGTTATTATGCATCCAGTGCTCGACAGTGACTTTCTCTCCTGTTACACAAAGTACTTCACGGATGAAGGAGCCGACGCAGGTAGACAGAAAGCTGTGTTTCTATCGTACCAGTTCCCCCAGACAAGAGCGACTACAAAACCACAGTGATGAATCTCTGCAATTGCAACAGAGAAAAAAAGGGTTATTTTTTAGCACAGGATTCAGTTTGGCATGACTCATCCACAATACCTAGAAACAGAACACAGTACAAAACAGTACAACTTTATTTTGTACTTTATTCACTGTTTCTCATACAAAACTTTATGGAGCAAAATAATGCAACCTGTATGGAGTAAGTGACAGACATCAGTGAAACAGGGCTGTAGAGACCTAGTATGGTGAATAAATTAAAGCATTCAGGCACTGGAAAATAGCAATGGCAGAGGGAGAGAGAAAGACGAAGAAGAACAGGAAGTAGAGTGGAAAGAGATATTTCTAGAGGAGACGGAGAGTCGATGAGACACAGAGACTGCAAAGAAGGAGGCCCTTGCACCAATGGTGGTGAGACTTTGTGAACAGGACAAAGAGGAGGCCTGTGCTAAGCAGGAAACAGAGAGAGAAGGTCCATCCAGTTGGCTATAGCAAGTCCATGGAGGGCTTGGGAGGCTGTAATCACCCAGCTCATTGCAAAGTCTATTTTGGGTGGAATTCTTCCTCTTAGAGAGGCCCAGATAAAACTCCCCTAATCCTCCATACCAATATCTCCTGAGCCTCAGCAACCTTTAGGCTTGCCTTTCAAGCTATATTTTTGGGCTTCAGCACCCCTACGCGAGCTGCTGGGCCAGAAGGAATGTGAGAGTGTATTCTCAGGCATCCCTGGCTCAGGTAAATCCAGCAAGCTTTGTAATGGGCTCAGCCAGACCCCCAGATCTGAACACCTCCCAAACGTCACTGCATCTGAAATCCAGATTTTACAGATGGCCCGTTTTATAATGAACCAAACAAACCAAGTGAGATCAGAGCATCCCTAGACCCTGGGTTGTTCAAAATGTGGGTCTAACTCTGCAATGTGGGGACCTGATATGCCTTCTGCATTTATCACAGGATGACTGTTTGCAGATAGCTTTCCAAGGACCGACTAGGGGTGGAGGAGCTGGGACCCGAAGGAACAGCTCATCTTTGAGTGAAAGGGAAGGTTGTTTTTTCCTTCCTTTGCCCACAGTGACCGTAGCCTGGGTGCTGCCACTTCAAAGGCTTCAAACAGATGGATTGGATTGGGTTGGATGGAAGCTGCCAGTTTCTCCAAAGGTTTCACAGTCTTTGGCCCTCTGGTCCTTTGCTGGTCGTTTCATTCCACAATGAGCAATAATAAGGCCTAGCTCTTATATAGCACTTTCCATCAGTGGATCTCAAAGCACTTCACAAAGGAGTTTAGCATCACTATCCCCAGTTTACAGATGGGTAAATTGGGTAAACTGAATTTAAAAAAAATCACTAGGAGCAACAAATAATATTAATGTATCTCCATAGCTCCCTGCATCCCAGAGTACTTTCCAGTCTGTAGACCTGATCTCATGGTCCTTACTCAGGCAAAAGTCTCATTGACATCATTCTACTGGAGTATCAAATTTGGCCATCCGTGAAGAGGATCCAGGAGGCTGTGTGGCCTATTGGATAGGGTATCAGACAGCTTGGGTTCCAGTCTCAGCTCTGCCACCCACTCACTGTGTGACCTAGAGCTAGTCCCGTCCCTGGGGTGTGCCTCAGTTTCCCCATCTGTCAAACAGGGATAGTGCTATTTACCAGCTTGTAAAAATGCATTTAGCTGTACCCATGAATGGTATGGGAGGGGCTTGGTAATAGCTGGACATATTACCCAGGATCAGGTTCCCGTGACTGCAGGGAAAGAACAGGGCTACTGGTGGATATTCACATTGGCTGTGCCAGTCAGGGAAATATCCCTTGCTCTCCCCAGAGCAGCTTGAACAGGGAGTATTGTGAGAGTTGAGCTAGACTGGAAAAGGAGCCTGCTTCTTTTGATATTTAAAGAGGGCTTTTCCGAAGCCCACATCCAATTTTGTTTTTCAAGGTAGAGTGAGCAATATGCCGATGTGTGAGCTTGGCCGGAGCCTGGTCCTGGGGGAGGAGCAGGACTAGGGAGGGGGAGCTTAGGAGGGGACTGGATGGCTCTCTCGCTCTCTCCTTCTGTTTCTCCTCTGCAGAAGCTCAAAGTCTCCAGTCTTCTCTGATTATTTGCCAAGGAGCTGCATATGCCGGCTGGGCTGACTATCTGCCTAAAAAGCCTCCCTCTGTGTCTTTGTGATTTCTGAGCTGTGGGATAAAGAGAAGAGACGACTAGTGGACGGTGCGGGAGGGAAGAGGGGAAGAATGGGTCTTGGACTGGACTCTGCAAAACACCACTAGGACAAGAGAAGGTGAGGGCTGGCATGAGCACCAGGGAAGCAAGAAGGCCTGTTTTAAACTCCCCTCTGCGAGGCTCACAGAGTGGGTTGGGGGAGGCACTCTTGAAAGCTCACACCTGCCTCCAGCCTGCATGTCTTTAATTAACCCCTTTGGAGGTGAGAAGATTGGCCGAGGTACAGGAAGACCTGAAGAGTAGAATGGGGTGGAAGGCATTGGGCTTAGCATGCTCACTGTCTGCAGCATGCCACAGGATTCACACTGAATTAGGATCAGTGGAAGACAGTGATGAGAGCCCTGGATGCCCTATAAGTGCTCTTGCCTCGCCTGAGACCCGCTCCAGGAGCTACACTCGTTAAAGCCCTGCATGCCGCAGTCAGTCACTGCAGATTACAAACTAATGATATGACACTTGCGTGTTGTAGAGTAATTACCATCTAGCCTGCCCTGGGCACAGGAGACAGGCACGACCCTGTATGTGTTTAGCAAGGACATGAGCCTTCCTCTGCTAGGGGACATCAATTTGCAGCCCAAATCTCCAAAGGAATTGGGTCCAATCCCCTCTTCTCATTTAATTGTTATGGCTTTGTCTACACTAGGCTTCTTTACCCCAAATTTTCCACTGTTGCTATAACTCTGCCTATGGTAGTAACAAAAGGAGCTCTAATTCACTGGCCACTGGTGTTTATAGTACCAGGGTGTTCAGACCTGCTCTGAGAAGGATTAGAACATGTGGCAGCAATATCAGCAGCCTAGGGACCCTTATCTACACTAGTGCTGTCAGTGTTCCCATCACCAGTGGAGCTGCACCAGTGTTGGTAACTATGGGAGCAAAAAACCCTAGGGTAGATCCAGCCTTAATGAATGCGGTGCTGGTGAAAGGTGCTGACCTGGTGGTCCTGGAGATTGAAGGCTTGTATCCACCACACAGTAAACAGCAGGGTGTATTTCCCTCTCACCGCCTCCCACCAGTGTGCCTCATCCTGTCCTGGAGTGGCCATCTCTTGTGAGAGGGGAGTTCCGTCTCCATGGCTCATCAGTTCTTGGCCTCTCTGCTGAGTCTGCCAGCAAGGGAAGCCATGAGTGCTTATTGTGATGATGGAGTCTGAGACGCCTCCATCTCTACAGGGAACCGGACTGAGACTCACAGAGTCTGATTTAGCTGAAATCTATCACAGGGCCTCCGCTGGTCTGCAACTCTCTTGGGATGCTACCATCTTCCAGCTTTGTGAGTTCTGAGCATGTGAGCAGGGCAACGAATTCTGGGATGCATCTGATCTAGAGAGACCTCAGCGCATGTGGGCTAGGAATAGAGCTCCCATATGCAGGAGGATGAGGGGAATCAGAGAGAGAGGAGAGTCCTCTCCTTTGGAGGCAGGGAGAAGTTGGGGGATTAGGGGCTTGTTAAGCATCAGGGAAAAGGAACAGAAGATAAGGGAGCCCCTATGAGGTCAGTAAATAGGACCTGTAGGATTGGGGACCTGATGTAGCTGGAGAAGATTTGGGTGAAGGGAGCAGAAGGATGGAGTCATGGGACAAAGGAGAAGAATGTGATTGGGCAAAAGGAAGGAGGTGGAGTAGGAGGAAGGAATAAAGGAAAAATCAGAAAACTTGGCTAATTTCACATAAACTGTCATGGGCTCATTCAGATTATGTTGCTGAGTGTAAGGAGGGTCTCCTGCCACTAGTATTTACCTTGTAACTCCTTGGTGAAGAGCTCCTTCCTTGATGCCGTACACATTCCATGGTCCTTCACCATCCTGGCCCTCAGAGCCATTAGTTCTTATCCTATTAGGATGAGGCAAATTGTTCCCCACTGTATGTGCCTACCACTTTCTGTGGGCCAACTGGGCAAGGGGGAGTGGCAAGTCCTGGCCTTCTGCCCATTCTTTTCAATGGCTTGCTTTTTAGCCACTACCATATAGTATCTAGGGCACTATTAGTGCTACACAGTGAACAATAAATAATTAATAGTATAGTGTTTGTGGCTTCTATCTCCATGTAAAAGGTTTTAGAAGTTGGACCCTTGCTTTCTTGGATAGTTTAACTGAATAGTAATGTCCTCAGACTCCCAAATAAAAGAGAAGAATAGGTGGAGGACTGGGCATTGGAGAATGTGGATGTGGATTCTGAGCAAACCATGGTTTGGAAGGGCTCAGATCTGGCATTTCTGTGTAGGGTGACCAGACAGCAAGTGTGAAAAATTGGGACGGGGGTGGGGAGATAATAGGAGCCTATATAAGAAAAAGACCCCAAAATCAGGACTGTCCCTATAAAATTGGGACATCTGGTCATCTTATTTCTGTGCAGTCTCTCATCAACATGAGACTCATTTGCAGAATTCCAATTTGGATCTAGAGTTGGATTTCAAACTCCTGCAAAGTTATGGGACGTTCTGATCCAGAATTTTGCTTCTTGGCTCCTGATGCAAACAGGATGTTGCTCCTTGGGGATATGGGCAAGCAACGGAGTAACTTTTTAGGAAGGATCGCTGTCCAATGCAAACCAGATTCTGAGTCCTGCAAACACTTAATTACATGCTCAACTTTAAGATCATGAGTAGACTAATCGATCCCATTAAAGACAACAGGACTAATGACGTGCTTAAAGTTAAGCATGTGCATCAGTGTTTGCAGGATTAGGGCCCCGGTTGTAATTCCTCTGAAATATCCATTAAGCCTCGTACAGTTAAAGAAATATTGCCTTACAGTAAATGTGTATGCTTTCCAATTTTCTTTAACTCTCCGTTGTTCTCAATATCCTCCTTTAAGCCTGGAAGTAACAACATTTTCCTCCATTACCAGGAAAGTGTTTTCTGAGAAATGCTACTTTTCTCCACTTGTGTTAATGTTAATTAGACAGGGGACTAAAACAACACCCCACATCTAAAAAAGCCTGAGCTCTGGAAGCCTTTCGATTGAATGTTGCAGCTTGAACTTGACTCAATGTTAGTATTAAAATATTTTCCATGCATGGCCCACAAGTGAAGAATATTGTTGTTATTATTTTTTAATGATAGTTCAGGGGTTGTTAATGGAGTAGTGAAGTCTTTCATGTCTTGGGAACAATCCAGGCTCAGTTTGGAAGTGTCTGAAAGTCATTAAAAATCTAGAGGCCTGCAGGGAATGCCTTTACTATAAAAGGGCTCCCCCAGTGTAGCCATCCCAATGTCTTGTGGGTGGAGCCATGACCCTGACCATAAATATGCCCTCTGGGGTTGCCAGCAGTACTAGCTGTCCCACCCCACTTACACTCCCCAGCTCAGGGAACAAGATTATGCCTAGCAGCTGCATGGATCCACTGGAAGGAAATGCCCCTCTGCATGCTCTATCCCCACTATAGCACTTGCACAAGCTGAGGCGTGAGTTGTCCCAGAGAATAAAAGTCTCTAGCACTCACCCCTATTAGAATTTTCCTCAGGGTCACTGTGTAAAATAAAAGCAGTTGTGACAACAGATTTACTGCCTATAGAATCTCTCCTGCGTGGAGCTGTTCTCTGGAGTTTGTCCTGTGGCGCTTTGGCCCTGGTAATTAACATTACCATCAAGCTCAAAGGTCACGGAAAAGAAAGAGGTCTATGGACTCTTACTGTAGAACTCATATTTATAGTACTGACCATTGGGGGATAGGCCATCTCTCACTTAGGCAGATAGTGACAGTCTGCTGTTTAAAAGGGATCAAGCATATGGCACCACCTAATGAAATCCAGGAAGTGTGGGTTAAGAATGGTACTCCCAGGTTTAATACATGCTGCTGTGCCCTTTTCATATCCCCACTGTGGTTAGAATTAAGGTTGGAATTTCATTACAGAATCCAGTTTATGGAACCTGTCCAGAGAATTCATTGAGGCGTTCGTGCTGGAGTCACTGCTAAATTCTCTGTTCAAACAGAAGAAGCTATGTGCTCTACAGCAGAGTGTGGTTTTACTGATCATCATTGGTATAAACGACTTGATGGAAAGGAACTTGCTTTCCTAAAGCCATTTTATAATGTCACTAATGCATTTGACACTCTTTTGTCTTGATCATTAGGATGCTTGCAAAGGTTTCCATGCTTTTTTGCGGGCTGCTCAGCTACAGGTAAAGAATGCCACCACTTGTAGGTGGGCCCCTTCCTCACAACTAAGCCTGATTGTCCTCTCTTGGTATTTAAATTCCTAGCAGGGCTCACTTTGTCCTTACAGGATAACGACTTTGCTTCCATGTGTATAGCCGAATTGGAAAGCACATATGAGTGCAGTGATCATTCAGATCTGAAATGGATCGCTACAATATGATCCAACTTAACCTCATTCTTGCTCTCCCCTTCCCCCTGCCCTTCTGCTCAAGCCTTTCATCTATTTTAAAGATAAGCTGAACTAGTCCCATTGTGCACTTCAATGGTCACTTTGAGCTAAATCAATGTCAATGTCAAAAATCCCTTTGACTGAAATGGGAACAGAATAAGGCCCTTTGTGCAACCAGCTCCATTAGGCCATGAAGTACATGGCCTTTTCATGCACATCAACCTCCCAGAAGCATGTGTAATACACTGGCTGTGTGATCATGTCTTCCTCTTGCTAATGGCACACACATAGGAGAAAAGCCTGCTACCTACTTACACTTACTGTAATAGAGTCACTCCTTATGCTCACGTAGTAAGAGCTGATGCTTTGAGGGCCTGATTCAAAGCCCTCTGAAGACTTTGGAAAGACTCTCATTGTCTCCAGTGGACTTTGGCTTAGTCCCAGGGTGCTGAAGGTTGTGGATTTTATTCTGGTGATAGCTATGGTGTCCATAAGTATATGACCATGATATCATCATAGACCCACAACCTAGATGGGACTTGAACTTCTATGGGGTAGCACACTGGCTAAGTGTTGGTGGTCATGTCTCCTCTGGGCCTGACCTGCAGAAAGGCTATATACCTATTAGTTACAGTGCAGAATTATTCCTTTCATTCAAGTAGTAGGTCCTTATACTTCTAGTCCTGAGGGTCACAGATTTAATCTTGGCTGATGACCAGTTTGTCTGTATGTATGCAGCCAGGTATTAATTGCACATGGATACTATACCAGCCCTCTCTTCCTTTGTCCCTCTTTTTCCATCTCATGTCCTCTCCGATTTCCTAGCAGATTTTCAATACAATTCATCTCTATGTGTGTGACAACAACGGGGCATTTTTCCCAATTCTCTCATGTTTGTAGCCCTCAAAAGAAAATGATCATGGCTGGATTGAGTCTAAGGAATGCCTGTGAGAACTGAGAACAGCAGAACTGGGAAGACGATGTAATAGAATCCCAAAGAGAGGGTAACCTCAGATAGAGCCATCTGAGTTGCTGGCTGCAGCTTTCGGCTGTGAAGTATGCAACAGAATCCCAGGGGGAGAGGAAAGCTTCTGACAGCGCCAACCAAATTCCTGGCTGCAACTTCATTCTCTGGAACAGGAAACCGAATCCCTGGGAGAGAGAAGAGTTTGGAAAGACTGCATAATATTGAGATGAAGCATTTATCTCCAGGAAAACACACCTTGGGATTTATCTTTTTCTGCTTGGTAACAAAGAAAGTCAAGTATGAACTGCTATGGCTTGGGCCACTGAAGCCAATCCAATAGGGTAATGCCAATGGCTTTTGTGTCCCTATACAGTCATTATGGGTCTGTTGGCTGCCCCATGATGAACTGAAATCCTTGCTAGTGTATGATGTAAATATTCAAGTGGCTTAGCTTGTTCAAATGAACCTCCTGCTGCCTTCTTCATTCATGAGGCAGAATCAGCACATCTGGCATTTTAAAGAAAGATTTAAAATGGGCACACTATTAACATTTGAAAACTGGCTCCTGCACATGAACACAGAAAGTTTTTTATCAAAGCATTTTAATTGCACAAGTGTGTATACTAGCTTTATTTAATTCTTAGCCTTTTCTACATCACTCATCACTATAGGACTGGAAAACCTTGTAAATGTTAATTAATTAATCCTCAAAACACCCTAATGAGGTGGTCTGGTTTAATTTTATCTACATTTTACAGATGGAGAACTGAGGGACAGAGATATTAAGTGACTTGCCCAAGGTCACACAGGAAGCATGTGGCAGAACTTCATAGTCCTGAACCTTAACCGGTTGTTCATCTTCTGGAGATAGGCATTGGACCAAACCAAAAACCCCAGGTCCAACCACCTCAAATTTCTGGAAAATTCATATCTAGGTGCAAACTTCACCTAACTGGCTGAAATAAAAAATGATTCCAAGCACTCCTGTTCTCATGGGAAGTACAGCTCTGGATCCGAATTATGTTGTGATGCACAGAGAGGCCCACATGGTTGCAACCAAGATTTAGTGCTTTATTAGTGACAACCCAAATGAGAAAACAGACTCAGCACTTCTTTTGGATGTAATGAGGCTTTCATTATTAACTGTGCATGTGCCTTCCAGCGCATGGATTTCACAACATGTCCCCTAACTTCAAGGCATTCAGTGGCTTGTGCCAAGTGTGTCTAAAAGATTACTTAAAGCTTCAGGATGAAGACAATGGTTGACAACTCTGCTCCTTGGGCACAAGGGAATTTTCTACCACTAAGGTAAAGCTTGCTAGTGTGGGGGTGTCATAACTATAAAGGGAAGGGTAACAGCTCTCTGTGTACAGAGACTCCAAATCCTTTTACCTGTAAAGGGTTAAGAGGCTCGGGTAACCTGGCTGACACCTGACCCGAAGGACCAATAAGGGGGCAAGATACTTTCAAATCTTGGGGGGGGGAAAGGCTTGTGTGTGTGCTCTTTGTTTTAAGGGGTGGTTCGCTCTTGGGACTGAGAGGGACCAGACATCAATCCAGGTTCTCCCCATCTTTCTAAACAAGTCTCTCCTATTTCAAACTAGTAAGTAAAAAGACAGGCAAGGCGTCTTAGATTTACTTTGTTTTCTCAACTTGTAAATGTACCTTTTTACCAGAGTGTGTATCTTTGTTTGCTGTATTTTGAACCTAAGACAGAGGGGGGTCCTCTGAGCTCTTTAAGTTTGATTACCCTGTAAAGT
>NW_020664593.1:6089713-6338567 GCF_002925995.2 Terrapene triunguis | reverse complement strand
CCCTACATTTGAACCCTAAAGTTCAAAGTGGGGATACAGCCTTGACAGGGGGACAGAGCTTTCTCGGGGGCCAGTCCCAGACTGTGGAATGAATTTTCCCAGGAACTAAGGACCATCACAAACCTCCTTCACCTTCTACTCCAAGTGTAAGGTGCATTTCTGCAACTACCCTTCTCTAACAAACCTGCAGCCTGTACATATATATTTTATATATGTATAATATTTTATTTAAAAATCCAAACCCTATCAAACCAAAACACTAAACTGCACACACAGTTGTCTCCCAGGGAGAGGATGAAACAACAAACCATACATGACAGCTGTTAGTCACATTACTTAATAGTCTACAGTGATGAGGGTAGTATGAGAACCTGAATAGAATAGATTCTTGATATGAGGTACAATGAAAAGAGCAGAATGATTGCTATGCATTTCAGAACCAGTATCTATCCTGGACAATTCATTCCCGGTGCAAAACAAGTCAAAAACAATCTTCTATCCCCAGACGCTTTTCATATCACATAGTATACAACTATATTATCCACAGGATCACCCACCACCTTTTATTATTAAACATAAGGTGCATTTTTCTCCCAAGCCTTCAACAGCACATCCAATCTCTGTTAGAACTGAAACAAACCCCAGACATGAAGGACATGCAGGGTACATTTCTGCTTGGAAGGAGTTATCATTGCTGAAAAGCCACAAGGGTTTCTTTGACCCTGTGAGGGGATGTGCATACTCCACACTAGCCAAGACAGGGTTAAACCCACATTATGGACAGCGGAAGTCCTGCCCCCTAGGCCAGACTGGGCATGCTCCAGATGCTGCAGCAGTATAAAGGGAGGAAGCCCAGCTCATTTGGTGCTGGAGGGGAAGGACTTGTGCTGGAAGTGCCTACTGCCACACTAGAGACAATGGTAGGAAGTGACTCAGGGAGGGTGACTGAGATATATCCTACCCAGGTAAGCTCAATGTGTTTTCATGGGACTCCCCACTGAGCCAGTGACTGGACCGCTCTGCCAGCCTGGGTTGGAGCCTGGTGGAGTTGGGTGGGCCTGGACCACCCTATCTGGGCTGCCAGCCACCCTTGTTGGTGGCCCCATGGGTGCTGCCTGCACTCTATCCATGACTCTGGCCATGAAGCCATGCTGCCCTGCACCAGAGGGTGGTGCTATTGACTCTGGCCATGAGGCCACGCTGTCTTGTATCAAGGGCAGCACTATTAACTCTAGCAGCTAGGCCATGCTGCCCTGGGCAGCAGGGCTATTAACTTTATGCTGGTCCTTAGACCCCATGGTGGTGAGGTCAGAGATGGACAAGTGGCCTTAATGGCAGTGTCTGTGTACCCCTGGCACCCCTCTTTTGGGCTGGGGCATGCATACACAGCCACAGTCTCCTTTTTCCTTCTGCTCCCTGAGTCCACCCTTCCTGGCCATACACTGACCCTGCTCTGCCAATGAGGCTTTCTTCCCAACACAGCATGTGATTTTGTAGGAGTATCATTTTGCTGATTTTGGAAAGGAGACTTACAGAAAAGGGATTTAGAGGAGATACAGCTTGATGGTCTTTGCAGGCCTTCTAAAGAGCCCTAGGACTCAGTGAAAAAGTGAAAATCCCAGGGACCTTCTCTGACTTCTTCCCAGTCACAACTGATCCTTTCTCTGCACCCCTCCCCTCACTTTGGTTAGCATATTATGGCTATTTAGAGAGACAAACGCATTATGTATGGGAGGGCTAGGAGATCACAGCAATGCTGAACGTTGTTTCCTGGAGAATCAGGACCTCCCATTTCCAGAAGAGAGTATATTGGAATATTGGTCTGAGGAAGCCCAGCAAGAAATTAACATGGAGAGTGAGGCCCTCTCTTAACACAAAGGGTGTGGTGTCTTCAGGGATGGTGTATTTGAGCAGATCATTAAAGCTGGGAGAACAGTGAAGGCAAAATGTCCACAAACACTCCCTTGAGTTCATAAATGAGTTCTCTTTGGTTCTGGGTTCCTTTTGTGTTCACTTTCCACGAATGTTGGCAGAGACTACCTTACCTGCCAATAGTGGGGGGGCAGAGTGAGGGCACCTGGCTTCAGCAGTGGTACTGAGCATGCTCAGTCCATGTGAGCATGCTCAATACAAGCAAGCATCAAATCTGGGGGACATGTGTCCCTGCATGCTTCCCCCACCATGCATCGCCTCTGAATGTTGGCATAATCAGGTCTTACTGGCATGAACGTTTGTATGACCAAGTGAATTTCAAAGTCAAATGCTTGACTCTTTGTGGAAGTCATGCCTGCTTATTCATCCAATCAGGGAATAGAAGCAACACAATATGATTCATCTGAACAATCACAAATAACCAACAGCTTGAATAGCGCATAGTGAGCGCTCATAGAGGACTGTTCATGATCAATACATAGAGTTAAAAAATACTGACACCCCCCCCAAAAAAATTATAACAACAAATACATTGCAATTTTTACAATCTACTTACAGCTATTCTGGGGGCAGTAACAGGGACTGGATTTGTTGTCTAAATTATAGGTTATTTGCTCAGCTGTGTGGATGAATCATGGTAAAGGAAAGGCCAAAACAGAATGAGCACAGACACTGAATTATCCCTTCACTCAGTAGTGGATGGTCTCCAGAGATCAGGAATGGTCTCCCTAGGACAGAGCACTGTGTGGTGTGGAAGGGAGCTGTGGTTTTGGATGAACTGAGTTTCTTTATAACCTCAAGAGAAATTGGTTATATCACACTCACATAGCGTTCCACGGGGGAAGAACATGGAGAAGTCTAGAGGTAAATGAGCATCTGTGGTGGGTTCACTCACTGTCAGGGCGCCTCCTCCTGGCTGCTCTGGGAATTAGATCCATCCAGGTCTGATGCCCACCTTCCTTCACTGGCTCTCGCCATGGCCCCTCTTGGTCTCTGAGACTCAGGGTGCTGCCTCTTTGTGACTTGGCCCTCCAGCAAGGTCTCTATCTGTGTTTCCCTTTCAGGGTAGCAGTCTCTCCAGACCAACTGTCCGGCTACCTTTCCAGGCCATCCTCTAATCTAAGTCTAGGCCATTTTGGTGGGCTGGGGAACCTGGACTCACCCCCTATTCTGGGTTCCAGCAGAGAGACCCTCTATCCAGCAACCACAGTCTTTCCTACTTCCCTTCTCTTTCTCAGTGTTGTGGTCTAACTCAAGCTCCCAACTCCCAGGGAGTAACTGCCACTTACATCCCCTGCAGCCCCTTCTGCTCCCAGCTTCCTAGCTTTGTACTAGCCCAGCCTATACCTGCTCAGCTGAGCTTCATCTTCCATTAGTGCTTGTCTAGCCAACCTAATTCTCCCCCAGGTGCAACCTACTAGATTAACTAGCCCCTTCCAAGCTCTCTTAACCCCTTCATCTTAGGTGTGGAGTGAACACCCCAATCACAGCATCATGATAATACTAATCAGCATTTACATAGCTTGTGACATGCTCTAAGCATTGCTCAAACCCCTTGGGAGGTTACTGCTATCAGCCCCACTTAACAGATGGGAGACCTGCCGCACTGACAGGTGAGGTGACCTGCCCAATGCCACAGGGTGAGAGAAGCAGAGTGGAGATTGGAAATGAGTATTTCCTGATTTCCCACAGAAAGCTTGTTCCTCCAGACCAAGGAGGCTGAATTGCTATCTAACGTCAGAAGAGGGTGGCTAACCATGGTGTTCGTTGGGATCCACTGATGCGGCAGAGTGGAGAAATCTAAGCATGGATGAGTATGCAAAGTGAATCTGCCTCTTGCTCCACTACTGGGGCATCAGACCTTACTTCAGTGGAGCAGCATCAGAGTAAACATGCCAGTCCTGTTTTTCCCTCCTGCATCTGGCAGATGTTTGTGCCTCTTCACAGTCAGCGGTGAGACGAAAGGGTAAACCCAGATTAGCTTTCGCAGTGTTTTGTTGCAAAACTACTGTGTAAAAAATGATTTTAAGTGACCTAGATGATGTCTTTTCATATCATTGTTTAGCAATATCTGCCTTTGTAGATAATGTAGCTGTTAGTACTGTTGGATCCCTTAGGACAAACTCCAGTTGTAACACATTTTCTCTGCACCAAAGCCTACATAAATGTTAAATGAAGCCACTTTAAACAAATATAGGTAACAGAGGGGGAATAAGCCTGTTAACAGAATCAGCTTTGCAGTCACTAAGTCATAATATTTTATTTATTTATTATCTCATAATAGCTATAACAAAAGTAACTACATACAATAAAGTAATATTAACAGATGCAGACGTCAAAATGACTCACAATGCTCAACCCTTTATGAAAACTCCTCTGACTCAGAACATCCAATCCAACAAAACACATAGCCCCCAAAATGTTCAGTTGAAAGCCTGGCTGAGCAAGAAAGCATCACTGCATGATCTATAGCGCCAGAAACTCAAGCTCCAAAAGCTAAATCTGCCAGCGCTGGCAAGCTGAGGCCATGCCTACACTACAGGAGCTAGAATGGCACAGCTGTGGCACTGCAGCTACACCACTGTAGTGCCATAGTGTAGACACTTCCTATAACGATGAAAGGGGTTTTTCCATCACTGTAGGAACTCCACCTCCCGAACAAAAGTACCTAGATTGACAGAAGCATTCCTCTGTTGACCTTGCTGAGTCTGCACTGGGGGCTAGGTTGGCATAGCTGCTGCACTCCAGGGTGTGAATTTTTCACATCCCTGAGCACTGTAGCTATGCTGACCTGGCTTTCAAGCATAGACCATACCTAAGCCTTGGGTTCTGACAGCTGAGATGCCCTAAGTTACAGACCTCCAGTCATATGGCGAGATGAGGGAAAGAAATGATTTTTTTTAGATAACTGGTTCTCAGACTGTGGTCCATGGAGTACTGGTCATCTGCAGATCCTTTCCTGGTGCCCCACGGAATGAAAGATTATGAGAGCAATAGGAGATGGGGTGATGGAAGAAAAGATGGAGACATGAGAGGGTATCTGTCTTACGAAATGGTTCTCAGAATAAGAAAGGAGTGTAGAGCTTTAAGGGTGTCTCCATCATAGCACCTTGAATTACATGAAGAATTAAGTTGATGGCCAAGGCAGGTAAGGAATAAAGTACTCAAAGACGATACTTACTAAGAAGGTGGGCAGCCATGGAAGCCCCTCAGGGGCAGCCCCAAGGACAGTGCATGACAATCATCAGGTCTGGAGATGACAAAGATATGGATTATCTTGGCAATACTCCCATCTGGGTGGGGGAGGTAACGATCTCCTGGTTGGACACAGACGAATAGAAGCTGCCAGTGACTTCTGGGCATCGAGAAGCAGCAAAGGGATGCTAGAGGACCCAAGACTATAATCCAAAATGGCAGGTACGATTCCCTCTCCATTCCTCAACCCACCAGGATCATGTCCATCTTATCCAAGTTCAGCCTCAGCCATTTTTCTAACATCCAAGGCCTGCCCAAGACAGCAGGAAAATAGCAGGGTCTGAGTTCAATGAAACGAGGTGTTGAGTAACCATTCTCCTACACCACCAATACCTTTCACTTCCCTTCCTTCAAGGGCATGGCATGACAATAGCCCAATGCAGATGCAACTGGGGGACATTGCCAACATAGTACATAGGTAAATGCCCTATCCACAGCTCTCTGATACTTCAGCTTTGGTTTAGTTTTAAATATAATGAATATTTATACTGTAGCAAATGTCATTTAGACTAGTCCAAAGCATCATTATGTGCATCGCAGAAAATGCAGCACTGCCTCATAATAAGAAGATTGGCATCATGTCTAGCAGTGCTTTACATTTCATTTTGAAGCCTGCAGCCAGGCTGTGATTTTGTCAAATACGCTAAGCAAGGTGAAATCTGGATGGGGGACATTACTCAGGGCCAGGCATTTCCAAAGAAACTCGGTGCTCTGCAGAAAGTCATGTGGCTGACTCAGTAGGTGGCACGCTCCTTCGGAGTCAGCATGGAATCCTGGCTGGCGCTCTGAGCTGATGGAGGTGTCTTTTTTTCAAATGAGATACATAACTCCACTTGTGGCCATTAAAGACACTCTGGCAACTTATATGCATCCGAAGAAGTGGGTTGTAGCCCACGAAAGCTTATGCTCCAATAAATTTGTTAGTCTCTAAGGTGCCACAAGTACTCCTGTTCTTTTTCCCAAGAGGGAGGCTGGTCTTGAGGCTAAAGCACAAAGTTGGGAAATTTGAGATTAATTCCTGGCTCTGCCACTATCTTGCTGTGAGACCTCAAACTTCTTCTTTGATCTCTCTGCCTCATTTTCCTCATCAGTAAAATAGGGTTAACAATACTCCTCTCTCTCTTAAGTGACAATTGGAGGACTAACTAATGATTGTGAAAGTGCTTTGAGATTGGAAAGTAGAAGGGACTAGAAAAGGGCAAAAGAAGAAATAAAGTGTTTGCCGTGATCTCCCAGCCAAAGTCCACTGCAGGTCTCCACACTCCTCCTGGACTTTCAGCTGGCACTGCTATTCTTCACTTGTGTGGTGTTGCTGGTACTGGGAAATATACAATAAATCTCACCCCAGGTGCATGAAGAGATCTGTGGAGTATTTTGAGGTTGTGTCCTTCTATTTGGTGCTCCGGGAACAGAAGTGGTTATTCATATTTAGAGTCTCCTTTCTCTTGGTTTAATACCAGAAGTTGTCTTTTCACCTTGTTAGAATGCTGGGGAGTTAGCTGGTCCTTTTGTGTAACTTGCTTCTTTAATATTTCATTATTTTCAACAATGGGAAAGAGTTCTCATTTGTCCTCTTTGGGGGATTGCCAAGCACAGCTGGAGGTGCCCAGAAGGGAGGAAAGAGAAACACTGTTGAGATATTCATGGTGTCCAAAATAGAAAGCAATTTATATGGACAATTAAAAGGAGCCACCTGGGACCTTGGTGGTTGAGAAGTGGGATTCTGTAACCAGGCAATTTCTGGGACTTAAAAAAAATTCATCTGAGGCGATTAAAAAAAAAAAAAGAACAATTTGCCATTTCATTCACCAGGGCATTAGACCCCTGGTTCATCGCCAGACTTTGAGTTGGAAGAGAGGAGCAGAGTCACCAGGTGACAGGTTTTTGAGGTATCACATTGGGTGCCAGGTAAAAGTGGAGCATGTCAGGGCCTCTGCATAATGTAAAAAAACCCTCTAAAAGTCTATGTGATCTGGGCCCTCCTCCTCCAATCCCCCATGTCCTTGCCCCTCCTCCCTGTCTCTGAGTTTATGTTCCCCTGACTCCTCTGCTATGTTTCTGCTTCTGACTCATGCTATTACAAAGGATTAGGCCTGTTAACTCTGCATCATCACAGTTCTGTTCTTTTATCTGTTTGTCAGATTTGTTTTATCATCATTTTAGCTCCTTTGGCATTGCCTGTGCCAAGGGCACTGGTCTTTCTGTTGACCCAATATTTTTCTGCTGGCACCTCAGATAGGGAGTTCTGGGTCCGGATTTAAACCAGTCTGTTACAGAACAACCCGAAGAAATATTTCAGCTGCTTAGAAGATCCTCTTAGGGCCCATCGCTGTGGGCTGAGGTACCACTCTGTGGTAGCAAAGTTAGGAACGCTCGTGTAGATGAGGCATTAGGGCATTTTTAAGTCCAAGTCAAGTGGTCATGAGGATGAGGATGGATTCCCCCATTGTTTCAATGGATGAGTGCTCAGCAAGTATTGACTTGAGGTTTGGGTTTATTTGTTTTTATGGCTTCTCACATGGGAAGTGAGTCCAATCTTGGATTTGCAAATGGAGTTACGTGTCTTGCAAGTGTAATTGGTGGTGGTGGGTGGGTTTGAGGCGTGGGCCTTACAACGTGCTCTCTTCTCCTGCAGAGACCTCACATGCCACACCTTGAAAGTGGACACGGTCTCATGGCACAGACCTCTCCATCTGGGTCTGTCCAGTGCAACGAGTTCCCAGGTTTTAATGTCTATCTTGCATGCTCTGAGGTTGGCCTTCATGGTGTCTTTATAGCTGAGGATGGGCTGACCTATCAGAGGGTTCCTGTGCTCAGCTGGCTGTAGAGCACTGCTTTCAGTATACGGGAAACCTGCATGCAGATCACGTGTCTGACTCAGCGAAGTTGAGCCATGATGACCATGCTCTCGGTGCCAGGGATTTGACACCTCTCAAGGACTTCAGTGTTGGTCAGGCAGACCTTCTATAAGCAGGTCTGTATTACAGCATGACTAGAAAATTTACAAGCATCTGGGACCCTGCTTACATTTTGTTGGCATCAGTGGCACCAATGGGGGAAGATTTATCAGACAAAAAGGTGAGTTTGGGAACACGTAGTCCATGGCCATCATAAGGACTTGGCAGGTCTAAGGTAACAGAGTAAAAGTGATGCAGGGCTACTGCTACTCAGGACTTCTTGGTACCAGCTCAGCTAGCAGGAGTTCGTGAGTCCTTTCTGTTCCATGGTTACTCTCAGCTAGGAGGAATTACACTTTATTGTCATTTGAGAGATGCTAAAGCAGATGAGAAGGTGTAAGGAACCCTGTGGTAGCGTCGTAGCATTCCTCCACTCCACACAGACACAAGTGAGTCTGTTCAGGCAGATCCCAACCTTACAGGGGAAAGGAAAAAGACAGGGATCTCTTTCTACTGATCCCAGGGTGGTGGGGAGTAGCAAGAAATTCTTAACCTAATTGGGGCTTGATTCTAATAGGAGTGATTAAAGGAAGTATTGTTATGTCTTGAAGCATCCCCTCCAGATGCCTGATCCTGATTTTTGGCACAAACAAGGAAGAACCTATTTCAAGAGAATCAGTTGCAGATTTATATTAGACCAGTGCATGCTGGGGCAGGTCACAAGGAGTTAAATTGGTGCTGTGTGGATATGCATTCAGTACAGACAGGTTCTGTAAATCTCAAGCTTGTGTACTTTGATGTAAGGTGCTCCCAGTAATCAGGTACACATGAGGGGAAAAGGAGAATTGAAATTAAAAGAGGAGGGAGAGAGTGATGAGGCAAGAGAAAAGAGGAAGGGGAAAAGGAACAGATTGCAAGGAAAGGAGGGAGAGATTTAGAGAGAAGAGGGATAGCAAGACAGGCAGAAATTTTTAAAAGGGCCACACCAGACCCATTCTTTTTAGATGACAAATCTGAGGAACTGTCCCAGATTGAGGTGTCAGTACAGGAGGTTTTGGAACTAATTGATAAATAAAACAGTAATGAGTCACCAGGACCAGATGGTATTTACCCCAGAGTTCTGAAGAAACTTAAATATGAAATTGCAGAACTACTAACTGTGATATGTGACCTATTGCTTAAATCAGACTCTCTACCAAATGACTGGAGGGTAGCTAATGTAATGCCAATTTTTAAAAAATGCTTCAGAGGCAATCCTAGCAATTACAGGCCAGCAAGCCTAACTTCAGTACCAGGCAAATTGATTGAAACTATAATAACGAACAGAATTATACACATAATTGAACATGATTTGTTGAGGAATGTGGTGAGCCAACGGAGGGGGAGGGCCGTACGCCTAATCATCAATATGGATGGTGGCAGTGAACTGCGTTAATAAATCACGGCCCCACAAATTGAGATGGACGGGGAGAATGATAGGCCGGATACGGGCGCGGCGGGTGCCCTGGGGCGCCCTAGCCTCCAACCATCGGGCACTCCGTTGCGAGTCCTGCGCCCCGCCCACACCCCAAACAGCCGGAGCCTGCTCCGTAGGCCAATGGGCGGGCCACTGCGCAGCGGCAATGACGGTGACGTCCGCCCCAGAGTCAATAACACCCTCGAACGGCTGATCGTTGAGGCAGTAAATGCGTTTGGGTTGGGGTGCTTACGTCCGCACACGCCTGTAGCAACTCCGCCAGGGTCGAAGGACTTAGAGGACTCGCTCGCAGCGGGGACCCTGCAAAACGCGCGACGGACACACTGGCCAATGATGCGAAAAGCTGCCTGGGGCGTGCCCACCGCCTGCTCGGGGATGCTCGAAAACTGCCCCGTGCCATACAACTGCTAGGCAAGATAAGCCCCCCCACCTTGTGCTGCCGCTGCAAGCGCCTCTCGCTGGTACTCGCTATCCCACACAACGTATTGCGCGGGAGACAGCACCATGCGACACATGTCTTTCCAATCTTGGGGGAGCAAGAAATAACTGTTTGACACACCTTCCATGATTCCCAGGGTGAAAGTGGACCGCACCCCGGTCTCACGAACCGCCTTGCGGAGCTCGCGCAGAACCGAGTAGGGGAGAGCCTCCCAGTCCACTATCTGCCCCCCATTTCCATTATCCCGCCAGGATAACGGAGACAGGAAACGCCTCGGACCCACAGCTGGATTCCTCGTCGGTCAAGAGACCGGCCTCACGCGCTGGCTGCACCGCCACGGCGACAGTGCCCCCCCGCCCGACCGGTGGGCAGGGGGGAGCCGCCGTGGGCGGCGGCGCAGGGAGGGTCAGCTGCGGGTAGGAGGGGGGTGGCCCATCACCTGGGGGCACAAGGGAGACCGGCTTGGGGCCGTCGGGGCCGACCCCCTCCAGCGCCTCCTTGCAACGCTGCCAGAGCAGCAGGTGCTGAACTGGGGCATGGGGTTCACTATACAAAGTGATCCCAATCCGTATCCAATCAAAAAGCCGTAACGACCCGCAGTCAGGATACCAGGGGCACTGGCGATCTATTTCCCTTAGAAGGTCCTCAATATGAGCGACCGGGACAACGACACATGATCGTTGCTGTATAATCTTTTGTAACTCTCTTGCGTGCTCCTTCTGGGCACTGGAAAGTCCCCCCCCCATACTCACGAATCGGGGTGGCAAACGGCCGCGGGGGTGCACTCGGCATGTCCAGCCGGTGAGCAGGGGGTTATCACGTCGGGGTCACCAGCTGTGGTGACGACACAGGAAAGGAAATAGAACGCCTGGTCTGTGGTAGTCAGAGAGCTTCACAAGCCTCAAGCCAAAAGCCTCAAGCCAAAAGCCTCCAGGAAAACTTTTCCTGGGGTTTTTATTTCTCTCCTTACTTTGTTTACAACACTTCTTAGTGGTTACATTCTTGCGCATAGAAAAGGCATGCAGTGTACATCAACATGAGATAACAAACCCATCTCTTGTGCACGTGAACACCAGCTGCGAGGGTGATGATCAAATCAGCCAAATAAGTTTCCCTAACACAGACGCTGGGTTGTAAACAGCTCCAGCCTCGTAGTTCCAGGGCAGTGTGCCGCACCTGTGAGCTGGCGATTTGGGAGCCATACATCCCCACAGGGGAAGAGTCAATGTAGCTTTTAGAAAGGGAAATCATGCCTCACTAATCAACTAGAATTCTTTGAGGGAATCAACAAGCAAGTGAACAAGGATGATACAGTAGATATAGTGTACTTGGACTTTCAGAAAGCCTTTGACAAGGTACCTTACCAAAGGCTCTTAAGCATAGTAAGCTGTCATGGGATAAGAGGGAAGGTCCTCTCATGAATCAGTAACTGGTTAAAAGATGGGGGGGGGGGAAAGGTAGGAATAAATGGTCAGTTCTCACAATGGAGAGAGGTCAACATTGGGGACCCCAAGGATCTGTACTGGGACCTGTGGTGTTCAGATAATTTATGAATATGTTGGAAAAGTGAGGTGGCAAAATCTGCAGAAGATATAAAATTACTCAAGATAATTATGTCCAAAGCTGACAGTGAAGAGTTTCAAAGGGATCTCACTAAACTGGGTGACGGGGCAACAAAATGGCAGATGAAATTCAATGTTGATAAATGCAAAGTAATGCTTATGGAAAACACAATCCCAACTATATAAATACAAAATGATGGGGTCTACATTAGCTGTTATTATGCAAGAAGGAGATCTTGAAGTCATTGTGGATTGTTCTCTGAAAACATCTGCTCAATGTGCAGCAGCAGTCAACAAAGCTAACAGAATGTTAGGAACCATTAGGAAAAGGATAGAAAAGAAGACAGCAAATATGATAATGCCACTATATAAATCCATAATACACCTATGCCTACAATGCTGTATGCAGGTCTGGTTGCCCCATCTCAAAAAAGATATATTAGAATTGGAAAAAGTATAGTGAAGGGCAACAAAAATGATTAGGGGTTTGGAAGAACTTCCATATAAGAAGAAATTAAAAAGACTGGGACTGTTCAGCTTGGAAAAGAGAAGACTTAGGGCTGGTCCACACTGGGGCGGGGGATCGATATAGGAAACGCAACTTCAGCTACGAGAATAGCGTAGCTGAAGTCGACGTTTTCTATATCGAACTAAAAGTACTTACTTCGGGTCCACGCGGTGCAGGCAGGCTCCCCCTTCGACAGCGCTTCCTCCTCTCGGCGAGCAGGAGTTCCGCAGTCGACGGGGGAGCGCTTCTGGGATCGATCTATCGCGTCCAGATGAGACGCGATAAATCGATCCCAGAAGATCGATCTCTACCCGCCGAATTAGGTGGGTAGTGTGGACCAGCCCTAAGGGGGGATATGATAGAGGTGTATAAAATCATGACTGGTGTGGAGAAAGTGAATAAGGAAGTATTATTTACCCCTTCACATAACAGAAGAACCAGGCAACACCCAGTGAAATCAATAGGCAGCAGGTTTAAAACAAACATAGGGAAGTACTTTTTCACATAACGCAAAACCTGTGGAACTCGTTGCCAGGGATATTGTGAAGGCCAAAAGAAAAACTGGATTCAAAGAAGAACTGGATAAGTTCATGGAGGACAGGTCCATCAGTGGCTATTAGCCAGGATGGTCTGGGACACAACCCCATGTTCTGGGTGTCTCTAAACCTCTGACTGCCAGAAGTGAGGACTGAACAACAGGGGATGGATCACTTGATAATTACCCTGTTCTGTTAATTCCCTCTGAAGTATCTGGCACTAGACACTGTTGGAAGACATGATACTGGGCTAGATTAGACCTTTGACCCAGTATGGCCATTCTTATGTTTTTATGACTTTATTAATAATAAAATACTGCCACCATGTACACTCAAATCCTCCCTTTCAACTTCTGAGTGCATTTAATGTAAAGATCTCAAAGTATTTTATCAATATTTATTAATGAAGCCCCATCATACCCCATAAAATCTGTGTTTGTACTTTATATGCATTATAGAAGGAGAAGCAGTGACTCTTCTACTAACTTGTCTAACCCTTTCCACTGGAAAATGGTCTTGTGTCCTTTTTTGAAGAGCTTTGACACCTGCATGGTTAGCAGTAAGATGTGAAAATTGTATAGGGGGGAAAACCCTAGGGTCAGGGGTGGGCTTTTTGCTAGACCATTTCATTCTGGTCAGATTTGGCTAGTATAAACTGATGAAAATCACCATATCTCATCTATAGTTTCCAAAGTGCAGCTTGTTTCTGGCAGCATGAATATGATGTGAACTTGCACAGAAATATGCAAAATATGTCAATACATTTCCATGGTATCTGTACTGAGTAACACCACAAGACAGATGTATAAACCTATCTGATAGAATAAAAGCCAAGGATTCTGCCTCTCACACACACATACACAGGGGGGTTATCCTACTATTCATGCAAGCATAACATTGTAAAGTTCCTTTCTATTTTATTGTCGGTGTTTATCATAAAGCATCCTGTACCTGTTATCTAGTTATAGAGGAATCCTTGATATATTATTTCAGTGTAAGAGCTGAGAGTGAGTTAAATTACATTAACCTTTAAAGCTGGCATTATTGGGTAACATCAGGAGAGTGTATTACTGTACAATTTCCTCACCTATTCTTATCCCAGCAGTGCACTTGGTGTATTTTTACTAATAATGCAAACCCTGCATTAGAGTCTTTGAGCTCTCCACAAGGATATTCTGTTCTCTTCCAGTTGAGTGCTCCTTAAGATGTAGGACTATCTTTCCCTCACCAAGTATAGAGAGACGCTGAGTGGAAAGGGGCAGGTTCACATGGCTGAAGTTATGTATGCTGCCCTTGAGCTACTGCTGAGACAATCAGCAATGAACTGGACAGATGGATTGGTATGTACTCTATGTCCGTGTTTGTCTGTTTTGTAAGGAGGAGGCTTCAGGGCCATACTGATTTGTTAAGGGTGCCTAAAGCTTGATGAAATTTACAGGCCATCTTTAGGGCTAGCATTAGCCATTGGGGGCTAGTGAAAGGCCAGCACATGCTACATAGTAAGTGAGGGACATGAGCTCACTTCTGTTACTAGAAAGAGTGTCAGCAGTGTTCATGACTTGGAGGATCTGCAATTCTTAGATATAGGGACTAAAGCATAAGGGCCAAACTCTGCTCTCAGTCACTCAGGTGTCAATCTAGAATAACTCCATTGACCTCAGTAGAGTTATTCCAGATTTACAATGGCAATCGAATGGTGGCTTTCTATGAGTGGAGACTTTTATTAGCGTTACTCCAGATTTATATTGGTGTAAGTGAGAGCAGAATTTGGCCAGTGATTCATTGTAAAAAAACCAAACAAAATAAACAAGCCAAAATAACCCCAACAACCCTGCATTAAAGAATGTTATTGTGGTTAGAAAACTAGGTCTGTGAACATAATACAACCCTTCTTTCAGGTGTTTCAGGGAATGTCTACACTGCACCTGGAAGTGAACCTCCCAGCCCGGGTAGACAGACTTGTGTGACTAGCGCACTGAAGATAGCAGTGTGATGTTGCAGCACCAGTGGAGACTTAATTCTAATAGAATGGGTCTGAGCTCTGGTGGCTAGTCCAAGCCTCTGCTGGTGCTGCAACATCCATGCTGATAAAAATAGAGCACTACCTCAAGCCCCACTACTGTCAATCTGTCTCCCTGGTCTGGGAGGCTTGCTCCCAGCTGCAGTGTAGACATACGCTAAAAGGGGCTGGCGCAAGAGGTTGAGGTGATACCATAACATGCCTTTCATCACACCTTCATAAGGAAATACCCTAAACACACATTTGGCTCACGACCCTGCCTGGAGCCCCTTGCTTACAAGCTCTGTGCTCTAAGGACCTAATCCATAGCTCATTACAGCCAATGTAAAGAATCTTGGGGACCCACTGGATTCACATAAGCCAGCATTTTCAAAAGAAATTAGCAGCACCCACAAGTGGGGACAGATTTTCAACAGTGCTTAGCTTCCATTTCGGCACCAGAGGTGAGAGTCCAGAATTCTTCAAAAACTGATCGTGAGGTATTTTGAAAATCTGTCCCTTGAAAATAAAGAGCCTGGCTTACCAGACAGGTGACTCCTTCCTCAGCAAGTGACAGGCACAGAGTTATATGTGGTTTATAGTGATATCAAAGCCTGGAGAACAGAATAGAACTCTGTAATATCTGGAGACCTAGATATGAAACATGCCTTAGGTGTGCTGAAGAGGTGTGTGGGGCTCAAACACCATAATGATGAGCACACTACAAGAACCTAAGCAGAAGAAACCCGGTTTTGTAATGAAGGGTTGTGTAACTAAAGGCCCATGTTAATAAAGAGCGGCTGCCTCTTCTTGCCAAAAGCTAGCATTAATTGTGTAAATTAACACTGTAATTAACATGAGAGGGGAAATAAATAGGTTTAAAAAAATCAATGAATATTCTGAACAAGCCAAATTCTGAGCCTCGTTGCTCAGTTTTTACACAGCCCTTAATCAGGCAAAGTTCCCAGTAACATCAGTGAGAATTATGTCTGAGTAATACCCAAGTAAGAACCCCCAGGATTTGTGCCTTTGGTTTCAGTGAAAGTTCCACTTGAGTAAATAAAGACTGTGAGCAGGATAGGACCTTAAAGTCACAGCCTTGTGTTGGGTGGGGTGAAAGACACCATACCTCAATAGTAGGAAGGCATTGTAGCCCAGGGATACATAGGACCTCCTGGAATTTCCAGTGGGAGCACAGATGCTGTTCCACTCTTTAATGGGCTCTCCTCTATAGCTGATCAGCGGTGCTTATCAGTGGAAAGCATGGCATGGCTCTGGGTCCTCCTCTCCCCTTTGGAGTGGTTCTACGAGCCTTGTGAAGTGGGTGGGTGTTCCATGTCCCCCACTGTGCCTGAGACATGGAGGTTACAAGTCTGTGACAGCACCAGCTTCAGAGCCTGTCCCTTTAGTCCATGCTGTAGAAATTCATGTTTTTTCCTCTGAAGGTCCCTGATTCAACCTTCAATATCAGCCAAGATGGTGGCCATCACATAAATTGGGGCTTGTCCGGCATTCAAACTGCTGTGAGCCTCAGGAGCTTAGGACAAGCATCCTCTGTCTAGGGAAAGCATACAACCCCCTTCCAGGTATGCCCCCTCTGTCCATAACCCTCAGAGTTTGAGAGTCAACTAAAGAGCCTGCCTCTTTAACCCAAGAAGTAGAGACTTAGGTTTTTAGCTCTGGAGGTCCCTGATTCCATCCCCAGTGTATTGGCCAAGATGCTGGCCCACATAATTGTACTCTGATGAACTCCTGGCACATTCATGCAAGGACTAGATACAACATAGCCCTAAGTAAGGGCTTCAGGGTTTGATCCTATATGATGCCTTTGAACCACTATACAGATCTCGCTCTCTATAGATATATGGAAAATAAAAATTATAGTAATGGGCAGAAATATTGTTGATTTTTCTTAATGATAAATGAAATGGAAATTTCTGTCCGGGTGATGGATACAGTAAGTCAGAATTCTTCTTGTTATAGCAGCTGATGCCTCTTTATATCCCCATCTCGTAAAAGTGTCAGGGATATTTAAAAAAGAAATATGCCAAAATTAAAATGGAGTAGAAAAAGTCATTTCACATATTTAATGGCATAATGAAGTCTTTTAAATGTAATTTTCTTTACTCTTCTGATTTCGCATTCACAAAGAGGATCTCCTCTTCCATCTTTATTAGCCAGTGTATTTGTCATCATTACAGGTCAAGTATTTTCATAAGCAGCTGATGAATATTAACGGTTCAAAATTAAACAGTAAATAGTTTGCTCTCACTGTAACGACTGTTGTGTATGGAAATATTACTGTCTGAGTAAGTAGCTTGTAGTTACACCTCCCCAACCCCATTGCTTTGTGCAAGGGACCAATTCAGGGGTGGGGAGATGGAATTCTCCCCTGAGCCCTGTGGTAGTACATCAGAGGCTTGTGAGACTGTATACTTCATAGTTCTACAGCCCCAGGTCAATAGTGGTGACCTGTTGTGCCCCCTTACATGGGGTTTACAATTAGTGGCCCTTTTATATAGGGCACAAACCCACTCAGTTCTCCTTTGCCACTTCCCCAGTCTGTCTGCATCCCCATCCCCATGTTCCCACAGGACCTGTCCAGACGAGAACAGGATGTGTTTGAAAATGCATTAGCCAATGTTTTAACTAACTTATTTTCAAACACTTGAGTAGACACATGTTTAACACCTATGAAAATAAATTCACTGGTCATGGTGTCTATGGTTGACCATGACGCCCTAACACTTTTAAACCTGGTCTATGCTCGGTGCTAAGTAGTGTTTAAAAACATGCCAACTAACACGTTTTAATAAATTACATGTTTTCCTAGTGTAGGCATGGCCTCCTGGAGAGAGCTGCCACAGAAACAAAGGGGGCTGTGGGACATCTCTTCTCATCCCCTTTGCACCAAGGAGCCAGGGTATTTCAGCTGCATATGGGGCCTTCTGCAGCTGCAGAATCTTTCACCCGGAAAGTACTGCTCTCTCCCTCCTCGAAACACTCTCAGCCCCCTTGCATTGTATTGCCAATGTCATCTTGCCCCCAGAGCAGCAAAGCCTTGTAGCACATTTTTATAGAAAGCTGAGCAATATGCAAAAACATGGGGTGGGGAAGAAATCCACCTGCGGATCTTCTAATGTCCCTCTGGGCATCCCAAAAGTGCAGAACAATATTTACAATGTTGTCAAACATTATTCGAATGGTGGTGGGCATGGAAGGGGGGGAAGGTTTTTTTTTTTGCCTTCCTAGCTATAAACTGGGTCATTTTAATTAAGTCCTGTAAGCAGAGAGTTCAAAGTGGAAGCCTGAACAACTCATGGGCCCAATTCAGAAGTCCCTGGCCGTGTCTTGACTGGGTAGGGTTAATAAAAGAATTGCTGTCAGATATTTAATTAGCATTTGAGGTACAGGGATTCAGCATTAGGCTCAGGTTTGTTTAGGGCTCATGTGTGCTCAAGCATCAAGGTAATTTCACATTGTACTTTCCCATGCCCTTTGCTGAGCTCAGCAAGCAGTTGTTATGGAGCTGTAATGACTCAGGCTAGAGTAAAAGCTCCATCTGGAGGCAGCACAGTCCTGCATTGGCTCCCTCACTGATGCCAGCTACAACTCGGCATGTAAATCCTGACTGCCAGCAAAACTGGCCACACGGAGGTGGAGACAAGGAAAATATTTGAACATTTGCTTCTGCCCACCCCCCATTCAATCAGAATGGAACATTCTAATTACCAACAGAATTCCACTCCCAACACCTCCTCTTCCTACAATCAGAATGGAATATTCCATTCATATAGCCACAGTGGAGACGGTTCCAATAAAAAAGCTCTCTTTAGGGCTTTACAGATTTTATGTGATTTCTCTCCTCCCCTTCCCTCCACCCTGCGATCGCAGCAGCCTTTGCTGTTTGCTTTCTCTGGAAGGGTGAAAGTGTCATATATATGGTGGGGGAGGGATAGCTCAGTGGTTTGAGCATTGGCCTGTTAAACTCAAGGTTGTGAGTTCAATCCTTGAGGGGGCCACTTAGGCATCTGGGGCAAAATCAGTACTTGGTCCTGCTAGTAAAGGCAGGGGGCTGGACTTGATGACCCTTCAAGTTCTAGGAGATAGGATATCTCCATTAATTTAATTTAAATATAGCAGGGTCATAAGATGGGTCAGAATCAACCCTTTGAATCCAAACTCCCCTCATCTTTGGGGCTGGGATTTGAAATCTGGACCCAAATATGAATTTTGTAGCTTAGGCTCATTCCTAGGAATAATGTTTCAATGCCATGCTAGATGCACGAAGTGGCACTGAGCCTCCAGGTTTCTGCCTGCTGTACAGTCAGTAGGCCCAATTCCCCGATATGCAAAGGTTGCGGTTTATGCCACTCTGGCAGCATGAAGGGTGTGGCAGGGCCCTTGGAGGATACCCCCTGAGCAGAGGACTATTCCAGTTGGCATAGGGCTGGCATAAGGGTTTGAAACTGGTCTTCCTCCCAGGAACCACCATTGGGGCAGTGAGGCTTTCCACAGCAAGAGAGGGAGTGTGAGTAGGTCCACAGGGGTCTTAATGCTTAGTCATCATACCCCCATAGTTGGACTACAGGGGTGGGAAGTGCAGCATGTACCACAGTGTTATGTTCTCTCTCTCCCAGGTGGCTGCTGCTAGCATGACCAGGTACCCAGTTTGCATTAACTTAACCTAGTCCTGTTTGAAGAGGACTAACGCAAACTAGGTAATTTTTAGTTCACACTAGCAGCATCTGCACGGGGGCGTTACAGAGCAGAACTTTGGTGTACACTGCAGTTCACGCCCCCTGTAGTCTGAACTCCAGTGCCCTAAATGTGTTTAATGGTGTTTAAGTGAGTTTAAAGGGATCTGCCTTCAAATAAAGGGGTCTGGTTCTCCATTGCGCTGCACCTTGTGCAGTCATTTATGCCAGTGTAAAGTGTGTGACATTCTATTTTTGGGAGCATTTTAGGGTATGTCTACACTATACACTACTGGCAGCAGCATGTAGGGTATGTGTAGCTACATGTTGCGGTGAAAAGGAAGTTGCATCCGCACTGAGGTGTGTAGCTACATGTCAGTGAAAGGCTCTGCCGGGGAGAGGCAGTTAAGAAATCTGAAATAAAAAAACAAAACACTTGTGTTTCTGAGCTGCCTGATCATGCGGTTAGGGGGCCCTTTGAAGTGGTGTTTTTCTCCAAGGAAGCATTTTCTCCAATGTTTTTTAAAAAAGCTCAGCTAACACAGAAATAAACAACCACCACCTCCCATTTTGGGTTTAAAACCGCAACCAGGGAAAGCAATGTTCTGTCTAGAGAAATGGGGATGGTGGTGTATTGAAAACTGAGTTAAAATTACAAGAGATCATCAGGTTTATGAGATTTAAATAACCGTGAGCAAGCTTTAAATGTGGTCTGAACCACCACATAGATGGGACAGATTATACGGATCTTGCCACTACAGAGAGTACAGAGTAGTTCTTCTCTGGGGAGCCAGGTCACCTGAAATGGTCTTGCCCCTGCAGTGCTGACTCAGGGTACCCTGCTAAGCATATGGGGCCCCAGAATCAAGAGGAACAGGCTGGGACAATGTGGGGCCAGCAGGAGACAGTCCCAACATGGATTGTTGGGATCTGCATTAGCCCTAAGACCAAATTGATATAAAAACCAAATTTCAAAATATTGACATTTCCCACAAACTGGAAATTCTGAGTCTTGGCCAGCTGTAGGTAGACACATTCCTTTTCCTGCTAGGAGCAAACAGCAGCTCTATTGTGTCTGTGTCAAGATGCAACATCATGCCACCCTTTCTGATCTCCCTTACACCTCCTGCAGGATGCATTTGTCCCTGGGTGACTCTGTATCCCTGGCCTGGAGGGTGCTGCACAAGCTCCCTTTCCTTAAGTGCTTGGGTGACTTACAGTGGCAGATCTAGCATGACATCGTACCGACCACTCACTTTGTGCTTGGCCTCCTCCCCAAGGTATCAGTGCAGTCCCCCTTCTGCTCAGTCTCAGATACATTTATTTTTTTTATTCTTTCCTTCACTGCCCCTGTTTGATTCCTTTCTCTGATTTTTTGTGTGGAAACTTTTCAGCAGATTGGGACTGGTTTACTCCAGGCCCCTGTTTATTCTGGGAATGACGTATAGTAGTGGCACACAGTCTGTTTCCTGCCTGGCCAATTTGTTACTGGCTGTTTTGAAATCCTTTAAGTACAGAATGACGGTGATGGAAAGGTGTGCTGTGCTGTGGCTGTTTTGTGTGCTGATCATGACTCAGCTGCAGATTAACTATCCCTTTTATAAACTGACTTGTACTCTGGACACCTTTCGGTTTAGCAGGTATGTTTAATAAAATTTGGGGTGAACTTGGGGATGGTGATGCCTTAGGGTATGTCTACACTATGAGGGTAGTTCGATTTTACTTAAATCGAATATGTGGAATCGATATTGCAAAGTCGAACATGTGTGTCCACACTAAGGAGAGTAATTCAACTTTGTGAGTCCACACTAACGGGGCGAGCGTCGATATTGGAAGCGGTGCACTGTGGGCAGCTATCCCACAGTTCCCGCAGTCCCCGCTGCCCATTGGAATTCTGGGTCGAGCCGCCAATGCCTTCTGGGTAAAAAAATGTGTCGTCATCCGTCCGTCACTAACGCCCTCCTTCCCTCCATTAAAGCGCCGGCGGGAAATCAGTTCACGCACTTTTCTGATCTGTGACAGCGCGGACGCCACAGCACTGCGATCATGGATCACGCTGCAACCATCGCTGCAGTTGTGGCCGTTCTCAACACCTCGCAGCTTATCATACACCTTTCCCTGAGGCAGATGCAGAGAAATCAGGCGAGGAGGCTACGACACCGCCGTGATGGCCTGAAGTCGGAGAGTAGCACAGAGCTGTCAGAAACCACGAGCCCCAGTGCCCAGGACATCACGGTGGCAATGGGTCATGTGGATATTGTGGAACAGTGATTCTGGGCCTGGGAAACAAGCACGGACTGGTGGGACCGCATAGTGCTGCAGGTCTGGGATGAATCCCAGTGGCTGCGAAACTTTCGCATGCGGAAGGGGACTTTCCTCGAACTTTGTGAGTTGCTGTCCCCTGCCCTGAAGCGCAATGACACCCGGATGCGAGCAGCCCTGACTGTCCAGAAGCGAGTGGCCATAGCCCTCTGGAAACTTGCAACGCCGGACAGCTACCGGTCAGTCGCGAACCACTTTGGTGTTGGCAAATCTACCGTGGGGGTTGTTGTGATGCAAGTAGCCAACGCAATCGTTAAGGTACTGCTCTCAAAGGTAGTGACCCTGGGAAACGCGCAGGTCATCATAGATGGCTTCGCCGCGATGGGATTCCCAAACTGCGGTGGGGCTATAGATGGGACTCACATCCCTATCCTGGGACCGGACCACCAGGCCAGCCAGTACATCAACAAAAAGGGCTACTTTTCAATGGTGCTGCAAGCACTGGTGGACCATCGGGGACGTTTTACAAACATCAACGTCGGATGGCCGGGCAAGGTTCATGACGCTCGCATGTTCAGGAACTCTGGTCTGTTTAGACGGCTGCAGGAAGGTATTTACTTCCCGGACCACAAAATAACTGTTGGGGATGTGGAGATGCCTACAGTGATCCTCGGGGACCCAGCCTACCTGCTAATGCCCTGGCTCATGAAGCCCTATACTGGCGCCCTGGACACAGAAAAAGAACTGTTCAACTACCGTCTGAGCAAGTGCAGAATGGTGGTGGAGTGTGCTTTTGGCCGTCTCAAAGGGAGATGGAGAAGCTTACTGACTCGCTGTGATCTCAGCGAAACCAATATCTCCATTGTTATAGCAGCTTGCTGTGTGCTCCACAATCTCTGTGAGAGCAAGGAGGAGACCTTTATGGCGGGGTGGGAGGTTGAGGCAAGTAGCCTGGCTGCTGATTACGCCCAGCCAGACAGCCGGGCGATTAGAAGATCCCAGCGGGACGTGCTGTGCATCCGGGAGGCTTTGAAAGCTAGGTTCCTGAGTGAGCAGGGCAACCTGTGACTTTTCAGTTTGTGTACAGAAAAGCTGAACCTGCCCCGTTTCTTTACCAGTTCATTTTGACTATCCTCTCCAGTTACATACCCCCTTCCCCTTCCCAAGTTCTCCCTCCACTGTGTCTGCTGGGCTGCCTGGGCTCGGGAGCAGCCCATTAGTTCTGAGAACATGTCTTCACGCGTCTTCTTCTTCCTCCACCTAATCTGCGCTAGCCTCTGGGAGTGTGCTGACAGGCTGGGTTGGGAGACAGTCGCAGATGTGTCTGTGTGAATGGTAAATAGGGAGTGAATTCCTGAGACAGATAAATGATGTTGTGTACAAAGAACCTACTCTTTCTCTGTGAACAAAACCATGCACTCCACCTCTCACATGCGCACTCAGGACAAGGTCGAATTTTCGGCCCTCGCCTTCAGTGCCTGTGGACTTGCGGTGGTCTTGGAGTGATCTGAGAAGCATGGCTGGACACCTGAACTTCTGTAGCGGGCAATCATGGTAAGCCGTAGACTTGTGGCTGCTTAAAACTCTAATAGTAGCACTGGCCTCCTTTCACATTGAAAGCAATGCCAGTCTCAATGCCAGCAATCAGGCAAGCATGAACTCGGCCCCTGTCCCACCCCCTCGCGGCTGTCCCAGGGAAAGATCCCTGTATGCTGCCCCTCTCCCTCCACCGCGTGGCTGTAAAGCAGTCCCAATACTAACATTCCCCTCCCTAATTCAAAGCAGGGCATCATGAGTGACATCACCCTCATGAGGATCTCGGACAGCGAGAAGGAACGCATGCTGAGGGAAAGCATGCAAAAACCAGGGCCGTATGCCGCTATGCTGTGCCGTGCGATGATCCCTGAATACTTGATTGTGTCGTGACGGGGAAACGTGTGCTACCACGGAGGGCCCAATAAGATCGCCCTACCCAGGAACCTGATGAACAGGCTGGAACTGTACCTCCATGAGACCTACGAGGAGTTCTCCTATGAGGATTTCGCGTCTATCCCCGGCCATATTGACCGGATTTTCGCTTAGGTGCACTGGGACTAAAGAGTGGAGCGTCTTGGGCTGCATAATCATGAATACCCGGACATAGTAAAAAAATTTTTAAATAGTTGGGACTAAATAGTGAAGAGCCCAAGGCAGAAAAATCATGAGAAACCCTTTGTTGATATTGTAAATATTCCAGTTTTGTTGCAGATAAATGTTTATATGTTTAAAGCACTTTAGGAAATAAGCCATTTTAAATATTGTCAATAATTCAGTTCTGTTAAAAATAAATGTTTAGATGTTTTGAGCACTTACTGCTTGATTCTTCCCCTGATTCTGTGTCCGGGGTAAGGGATGGGGACGGTTGGTAGGGGATCTCGGTAAGGGTGATGAAGAGCTCCTGGCTGTCGGGGAAATCAGCGGTGCCAGCGCTGTCGACTGCCTCGTCCTCCTCATCTCCTTCTTCATCTTCCCCGTCCGCTAACATGTCCGAGGAACCGGCCGCGGACAATATCCCATCCTCAGAGTCCACGGTCACTGGTGGGGTAGTGGTGGCGGCCGCACCTAGGATAGAATGCAGTGCCTCGTAGAAACGGGATGTGTGGGGCTGGGATCCGGATCGTCCGTTTGCCTCTTTGGTTTTTTGGTAGCCTTGTCTCAGCTCCTTGATTTTCACGCGGCACTGCGTTGCATCCCGGCTGTAGCCTCTCTCTGCCATGGCTTTAGAGATCTTCTCGTAGATCTTAGCATTCCTTCTTTTGGAGCGCAGCTCTTAAAGCACGGACTCATCGCCCCACACAGCGATGAGATCCAAGACTTCCCGATCAGTCCATGCTGGGGCCCTCTTTCTATTCTGGGATTGCACGGTCACCTCTGCTGGAGAGCTCTGCATCGTTGCCACTGCTGCTGAGCTCGCCACGATGTCCAAACAGGAACTGAGATTCAAACTGCCCAGACAGGAAAAGGAATTCAAATTTTCCCGGGGTGTGGCTGGTCAGAGCATCCGAGCTCGGACTGCTGTCCAGAGCGTCAACAGAGTGGTGCACTGTGGGATAGCTACCGGAGCTATTAGCGTCGATTTCCATCCACACCTAGCCTAATTCGATATGGCCATTTCGAATTTAGCGCTACTCCTCTCGTTGGGGAGGAGTACAGAAGTCGAATTTAAGAGAGCTCTATGTCGATCTAAATAGCTTCGTGGTGTGGACGGGTGCAGGGTTAATTCGATGTAACGGCGCTAAATTCGACATAAAAGCCTAGTGTAGACCAGGCCTAAGTGATTCAGGTGTAATGTTTGCATAGAGTGGATTTATCTGTATTTATTCCTGTCAGTGTGTATCATGTCATGCATAATAGCCAATAGTTTATAACACTTTTAAATGTTTTATAGTGAATAAAGATTTTTTTCACATCATGTCTCATCTGTCAGAATAAGCCATTCCCCATCTCTCTTTTGAGCTCTTTCTCTCTCATCAGTGAAGGCTGTTCCCCCAAATCTGTCTCTTTCTGTCTCATCATAGATTCCAATGCCAAAAGGGACCATTGTGATAATCTTGTCTGACCTCCTGTCTAACACAGGCCATAGAACTTCCCCAAAATAATTCCTATAGCTGATCTTTTAGAAAAAAACATCCAATCTTGATATAAAATTTGTCAGTGATGGAGAATCCACTATGACCCTTTGCAAATTGTTCCAGTGGTTAATTACCCTCACTGTTAAAAATGTATGCCATGTTTCCAGTCTGAATTTTTCTAGCTTCGACTTCCAGCCATTGGATCTTGTTATACCTTTCTCTACTAGACTGAAGAGCCTATTATTAAATATTTGTTCCCTATATAGATACTTACAGACTGTAATCAAGTGACCTCTTAATCTTCCCTTTGTTAGGCTAAATAGATTGAGTCTATCATTATAAGGCATGTTTTCTAATCCTTTAATCATTCTTGTGGCTCTTCTCTGAGCCCTCTCCAATTTATCAACATCTTTCTTGAATTGTGGGCACCAGAACTGGACACAGTATTCTAGCAGTTGTTGCACCAGTCCAAATACAGAGGAGGTAAAATAACCTTTCTACTCCTACTTGAGATTCCCATGTTTATGCATCCCAGGTTTGCATTAGCTCTTTTGGTTGCAGCATCACACTGGGAGCTCATGTTCAGCTGATTATCCACCATGACCCCCAAATATTTTTCAGAGTCCCTGTTTCCCAGAATAAAGTCCCTCATCCTGTAAGTATGGCTACATACTTTGTTCCTAAATGTATATATTTACATTTAGCCCTATTAAAACACACATTGTTTGCTTGTGCCCAGTTTACCAAAGGATCCAGATCGCTCTAAATCAGTGGCCTGTCCTCTTCATTATTACCATTTCCCAAATTTTTGAGTCATCTGTAAACTTTATCAGTGATGATTTCATGTCTTCTTCTAGGTCATTCAAAAAGTGTTAAATAGCATAGAGCCAAGAACCAATCCCTGTGGAACTCCACTGGAAACACACCCTGTTCAATGACTATTCCCCATTTACAATTACATTGTGAGACCAATCCGTTTTAATCCATTTAATGTGTGCCACGTGAATTTTATATCATTCTAATTTTTTAATCAAATGTTGTGCATTACCAAGTCAAACGCCTTACGGATGTCTATGTATATCACATCAGCACTGTTACCTTTATCAACCAAATTTGTAATCTCATCAAAAAAAGATATCAAGTTAGTTTGACAGTATCTACTTGCCATAAACCCATGTTGATTTGCATTGAGTATATTACCCTCCTTCAACGCTTTACAAGTCCTGTATCATCTCTATTATCTCACCCAGGACTGATATCAAGTTGACAGACCTATAATTACTTGAATCATCTTGTTTACTCCTTTTTAAAAGAAGCACAACATTAGCTTTGTACCAGTCTTCTGGAATTTCCCCAGTGCTCAAAGACTTATTGAAAATCAGCATTAACAGTCCAGCAAGCTTCTCGGCCATCTCTTTTAAAGCTCTTGGAAGCAAGATATGTGGACTTGCTAACTTAAAAATGTCTAACTTTAGTAGCTTCTCTTTAACATGAACCTGAGATACTAATGGAGTATCATATGTTATCACCATATGATTAGACTATATCATCTGTTTTTCCTCTAAATACAGAACAGAAATATATTTGAATACGTTTGCCTTTTCTGCATTATTATTGATAATTCTTTCATTTCCATCTAGTAATGGCCCAGCATCATTGTCAGGATAATTTTTGTTTCTAATATATTTCAACAACTCATACTTATTGTCCTAATCTCTGGTGGCCATAGAGTTCCCCTTATGACCCTTTGCTTCCCTTATCAATTTTCTACAATTCCTAACTTCTGATTTATATTCATTAATATCAACTTCCCCTTCTATTTGTTATATACTTTTTAAAATGTTCACTTTGCTTCTAAACCAGGTCGTTTCTTTAACCAGTATGGATTTCTTCCTCGATTGTGGCTTTTGGGGGATCTAGTAAGGTGTTCTTAAATGATCCCCAATAATCATTCACATTTTTTCTGATTTAATTATTCCTCCCACTTGATATGACTCATAATTGTTTTCACCTTTTTGAAATTGGTCCTATTAAAGCACCAAGCATATGTAGTTCTGGTCTGGACTTTATTCTGCTTGTACATTATAAATATAATCAAGTCATGATCATTATAGGCCGTTCCCCATCTCTCTCTCCCTTCCCTGTCAGCAGATCAGTTTCTCAGCATTTGCAGTCTCATCTATCAGTCCGATTCATCTTTCCCTGTTGCCTTTGGGGAGAGAGAGGAAAAACCACAATCTGCCTTTCTAAAGAAACTGATGGCAGCCACAGGCATTAATATGAGAAGCTGGGGAGGGTGTCATTTTTCACTCAAGCTGACATTCAAGCTGTTTCATAAATATGAAATCAAACCAAAGGGCTCAGAATGGGCCTCCACTCCTTCCTCCTTTGGCTGGGAATGACTGTGATATTCTCTTCTCCAACTTCAAACAAGGGAATAACACAAGCAAGTAAATCCCCTAGGATAAGGGAGTGAATGACAGGATGTGCCAACTGATGCACCAGTGACGTATCTACCATTTCCAGGGAAGAGTAATCAAATTACTCAAGGAGGGCATTGGCCACTATTGGTTATGGCAAATTTTCCTGAGGTGGGTTTGCTCTTTGACTGCATGAGACAACTGGGCTGACATTTTCCCATCATTGCATGGGACGGTGGCTCTGTGCCCAGTGACAGTTCACACAGACACATGCACAAACACACCCCCTGCTCTTGGGGGTGAGTGCCTGGTTCACATCAGGCTGCCAACAGCCTTGCACAACTTGCACCACACTACAAGAAGGATGTGGAAATATTGGAAAGAGTCCAGCGGAGGGCAACAAAAATGATTAGGGGTCTGGAGCACATGACTTATGAGGAGAGGCTGAGGGAACTGGGATTGTTTAGTCTCCAGAAGAGAAGAATGAGGGGGGATTTGATAGCTGCTTTCAACTACCTGAAGGGAGGTTCCAAAGAGGATGGAGCTCCGCTGTTCTCAGTGGTGGCAGATGACAGAACAAGGAGTAATGATCTCAAGTTGCAGTGGAGGAGGTCTAGGTTGGATATTAGGAAACACTATTTCACTAGGGGTACATCTACACTATCTAAATTCGAATTAATCTCGTAATTTGAATTTGGGAAACAGATTGTATAAATTCGATTGTGCGCGGCCACACTAAGCACATTAATTCGGTTTTTAACCACATTAATTCGGTGGTGTGCGGCCACACTACCCCATTAATTTTAACCACATTAATTCGGTGGTGTGCGGCCACACTACCCCTAATTCGAATTAACAAAATCGATTTTGGTGCTACTCCGCTCGTCAGGGTGGAGTACAGAAATCGATTTTAAGTGCCCTTTAATTCGAAGTAACTGGCTCCGTTGTGTGGACGGGTTAAGGATTAATTCGGATTAATGCAGCTAAATCCGAATTAAAGTCGTAGTGTAGACCAGGCCTAGGAAGGTGGTGAAGCACTGGAATGCGATACCTAGGGAGGTGGTGGAATCTCCTTCCTTGGAGGTTTTTAAGGCCCAGCTTGACAAAGCCCTTGCTGGGATGATTTAGTTGGGAATTGGTCCTGCTTTGAGCAGGGGGTTGGACTAGATGACCTCCTGAGGTCCCTTCCAACCCTGATATTCTATGAACTTTTGTACCTTACCGTAGATGTGTAATCCTGGGAGCTCCCATTAAAATTCCTGACTATGCCTGTGGAACAACTCAAAAGAGCCTGTGTCAGAGAACCATCTGAGGTTTTACAAAGTGCTCACATCAGAAAGGGGGGAATGCACACAGCAGGAAAAGCATGGAGAACCTCTCTGCAATAGATATTATCAGCCATGATAGCCTCCTGGGACCATAGGCAACCAGGTGTAAGTTAGAGCAGCCCTGAAACTGCTCTAGTTTACATCAAGGCCTAGTCCTATCATGACTGGCCCCAGAATTGTGGAGCTCGAAAGGTGTTGTAAAGCTATCTTTCTCCCCACCTTGGGTCCTGTACCAAGAGCAGTGCAGGGTGAAACCCAGAGGGTGAGGCTGCACTGGAAACCTGTGTTGATCTGGAGGGCCAACCTGTAGGAAAGCTCAAGTGGGCACTAATCAGTATGGATTTCTTTGAAACTTCCCAGATCCTGGAAACTAGGAAGCCTTTAAGAGTGATTATATTTATGCCTGGTATAAATGAATATCTAGCCCTATACTGTATGAAAATAAAATCATATTCTAGTGCAAGGAGGGTGCAGTGGGTTTCTGTGGCATGCAGATCAGCAAAGAGAACCAAGATACTCCTATAGCGTCTGGAAAATGATGTCCACTTCCAGGGAAAAAAAATGTGGCAAGTGGATGAGATAGGACCCCAAAGTTACTCCACTGGAGAGCACGGTTAGAATCAGCAGTATGAAAACATGGACTCTAGTGTGCAACAGGGGAGCTAGGTCAATTAAACTGCTCCCCCAAAAAAGAGGCCCTGGAATTTTAAAATATAAAATCCACTGGGGCAGTATAACACCAAGGACTAGGGGACTGATTCCCCATGGCCGTCTGTAGTCATTCGCACTTTGCAAAGTGGGTGTAAAACCTTGCCACTCTAGACTGCGAACATTTTTACATAAGGAGCAACTATAACAAACGTACAGACACTCAGCCGGGGGTATTGAACTTGTAACCTTCACCAGTGAAAGCTCAAACTTAGCTAAAAGGGCAGGCCTCTAAGGGTATGTCTACACTACAAAATTAGGTCGATTATATAGAAGTCGATCTTTAGCAATCGATTTTATACAGTTGATTGTGTACGTCCCCACTAAGTGCATTAAGTTGGCAGAGTGCGTCCTCAATACCGTAGCTAGCATCGACTCACGGAGTGGTGCACCGTGGGTAGCTATCCCACAGTTCCCGCAGTCTCCGCTGCCCATTGGAATACTGGGTTAACCTCCCAACGCCTGATGGGGCAAAAACATTGTCGCAGGTGGTTTTGGGTACATGTCATCACTCTCCCCTCCCTCCCTCCGTGAAAGCAATGGCAGACAATCGTTTTGGGCCTTTTTTCCTGGGTTACCTGGGCAGACGCCATAGCATGGCAAGCATGGAGCCCGTTCAGCTCACCGCTGCTGTTGTGAACATTGTAAACATCTCATGCATTATCCTGCAGTATGTGCAGAACCTGGCTAAGAGACGGCAGCACGAGGACGATTGTGAGGAGGACATGAACACAGATGTTCCTGAAAGCACGGGCTGTGGCAATTGGGACATCATGGCGGCAGTGGGGCTGCTTGATACAGTGGAACACTGATTCTGGTCCCAGCAAACAAGCACAGACTGGTGGGACTGCATAGTGTTGCAGGTATGGGATGATTTCACAGTGGCTGCGAAACTTTCACATGCATAAGGCCACTTTCCTTGAACTTTGAGTTGCTTTCCCCCGCCCTGAAGCACAGGAATACCAAGATGAGAGCTGCCCTGACCGTTGAGAAGCAAGTGGCGAAAGCCCTGTGGAAGCTTGCAATGCCTGACTGCTACTGATCAGTCGGGAATCAATTTGGAGTGGGCAAATCTACTGTGGGGACTGCTGTCATCCAAGTAGCCAGTGCAAACACCGACGTTCTGTTATCAAGGGTAGTGACTCTGAGAAAAATGCAGGTCATACTGGATGGCTTTGCTGCAATGGGATTCCCTAACTGTGGTGGGGCGATAGACGGAACGCATATCCCTATCTTGGCACCGCACCACCTTGTCAACCAGTACATAAACCACAAGGGGTACTTCTCAATGGTGCTGCAAGCACTGGTCGATCACAAGGGCCGTTTCACCGACATCAACGTGTGATGGACGGAAAAGGTGCATGACGCTCGCATCTTTAGGAACTCCGGGCTGTTCGAGCAGCTGCAAGAAGGGACTTACTTCCCAGACCAGAAAATTACCGTTGGGGATGTTGAAATGCCAATAGTTATCCTTGGGGACTCAGCCTACCCCTTGCTCCCATGGCTCATGAAGCCATACACAGGCAGCCTGGACAGTAGTAAGGAGCAGTTCAACTATAGGCTGAGCAAGTGCAGAATGGTGGTAGAATGTGCCTTTGGACGTTTAAAAGCTCACTGGCGCTGTTTGCTGACTAGATTAGATCTCAGCACAACCAACATTCCCATTGTTATTGCTGCTTGCTGTGTGCTGCATAATGTCTGTGAGAGTAAGGGGGAGACGTTTATGGCAGGGTGGGAGGTTGAGGCAAATCGCCTGGCGGCCGATTTTGAGCAGCCAGACACCAGGGCGATTAGAAGAGCACAGCAGGGTGCGCTGTGCATCAGAGAGGCTTTGAAAACCAGTTTCATGACTGGCCAGGCTATGGTGTGACAGTTGTGTGTGTTTCTCCTTGATGCAAACCTGCCCCCTTTGTAGATTTTAATTCCCTGTAAGCCAACCACCCTCTTCCCTTCGATCACAGCTGGCAAAGGAAATAAAGTAACTATTGTTTTGAAACCATGAATTCTTTATTAATTAAAAAAAAAGTGAGATAACTGACAAGGTAGACCGGATTGGGTGGGGTGGTGGAGGAGGGAAGGACAGGGTCACATTGCTTATTGTAGCCACACTACAAATCAAAACTGTTTGAATGACAGCCTTCTGTTGCTTGGGCCATCCTCTGGAGTGGAGTGGCTGGGTGCCCGGAGCCTCCCCCCTGTGTTCTTGGGCATCTGGGTGAGGAGGATATGAAACTTGGGGAGGAGGGCAGATAGCACATGTGCTTTATGTACAAGGTTGCATTTTGCCTTTTTTATTGAGCACCTACTGGTATGGTGACACATCACACATGGCTGGGCAACCGAATTCAGTTTCCAGGCAGCCATGTTAAGCCAATGGGTACGTGGGGTTGGCTTCTTACGCCTTCATAACATGTGGGAAGGGTTTCAAACTGCAGCGCCCTCCTTTCCCATAGCAAGCAATGCCGGCTGGGTTTCACATTTAAAAGGAGGGGCTGCGGTTTTCGGGTGGATGTGCAGCACACACCTCCCCCACCCCACCGCGTGGCTATTCTCAAGGATGATCCCTTTTAGCCAAGTGCAAACAGCCCAGCATGAACGGGGTCCTTTTACTGTTCCCTTACAAAAATTCCCCTATTTCAACCAGGTGACCATGAATGATATCACTCTCCTGAGGCTAACACAGAAAGATATAGACCCAATGTTGCTTGAATACAACCAAAACCCAAAGCATTCGCTGCCATGCTTTGCGCTGCAATGATTCCAGACTACTTGCTACTGGCTTAGGGTATGTCTACACTACGGGATTAATCCGAATTTATATAATTCAAATTTGGAAAACAGATTGTATAAAGTCGAATGTATGCAGCCACACTAAGCACATTAATTCGGCGGTGTGCGTCCATGTACCGGGGCTAGCGTCGATTTCTGGAGCGTTGCACTGTGGGTAGCTATCCCATAGCTATCCCATAGTTCCCACAGTCTCCTCCGCCCATTGGAATTCTGGGTTGAGATCCAAATGCCTGATGGGGCCAAAAACATTGTCGCGGGTGGTTCTGGGTATATCCTCCCCCCTCTCCAGGAAGCAACGGCAGACAACCGTTTCGCGCCTTTTTCCTGGGTGAACAGTGCAGACGCCATACCACGGCAAGCATGGAGCCCGCTCAGCTCAAGACAGCAGTCATGAACATTGTAAATACCTCGCGCCTTATCGTGCAGTTTATGCTGAACAAGAACCTGGAAAACCAGGCGGCGAGGAGCAGGCTACAGCAGCGCGGCGACGAGAGTGATGAGGATATAGACATGGAATTCTATCGAACCACGGGACCCGGTGCTTTGGAGATCATGCTGTTAATGGGGCAAGTTATAGCCATGGAACGCCGATTCTGGGCCCGGGAAACAAGCACAGACTGGTGGGACCGCATAGTGTTGCAGGTGTGGGACGATTCCCAGTGGCTGCGAAACTTTCACATGCGTAAGGGCACTTTCTTGGAACTTTGTGACTTGCTTTCCCCTGCCCTGAAACGCCAGAATACCAAGATGAGAGCAGCCCTCACAGTTGAGAAGCGAGTGGCAATAGCCCTGTGGAAGCTTGCAACGCCAGACAGCTACCGGTCAGTCGGGAATCAATTTGGAGTGGGCAAATCTACTGTGGGGGCTGCTGTGATGCAAGTAGCCAAAGCAATCACTGAGGTGCTGCTACAAAAGCTAGTGACTCTGGAAGATGTGCAGGTCATAGTGGATGGCTTTGCTGCAATGGGATTCCCTAACTGTGGTGGGGCGATAGATGGAACCCACATCCCTATCTTGGCACCGGAGCACCAGGGTGCCCAGTACATAAACCGCAAGGGGTACTTTTCAATGGTGCTGCAAGCACTTGTGGATCACAAGGGACGTTTCACCAACATCAACGCGGGCTGGCCGGGAAGGGTTCATGATGCTCGCGTCTTCAGGAACACTACTCTGTTTAAAGGGCTGCAGCAAGGGACTTACTTCCCGGACCAGAAAATGACCGTTGGGGATGTTGAAATGCCAATAGTTATTCTTGGAGACCCAGCCTACCCCTTAATGTCATGGCTCATGAAGCCATACACAGGCAGCCTGGACAGGAGTCAGGAGCTGTTTAACTACAGTCTGAGCAAGTGCAGAATGGTGGTAGAATGTACATTTGGCCGTTTAAAAGGTCGCTGGCGATCGCTACTGACTCGCTCAGACCTCAGCCAAAGAAATCTCCCCATTGTTATTTCTGCTTGCCGTGTGCTCCACAATCTCTGTGAAAGTAAGGGGGAGACCTTTATGGCAGGGTGGGAGGCTGAGGCAAATCGCCTGGCTGCTGATTACGCGCAGCCAGACACCAGGGCGATTAAAAGAGCACACCAGGAAGCGCTGTGCATCAGAGAAGCTTTGAAAACCAGTTTCATGACTGGCCAGGCTACAGTGTGAAATTTCTGTTTGTTTCTCCCTTCATGAAAACCAGCCCCCTTTATTGACTCATTCATTCTCTGTAAGGAACCCACCCTCCCCGTTCCCCCAGCTTTCTTTCAAAGGAAATAAAGTCACTATCGTTTACAAATCATGTATTCTTTATTAAGTGATTATAAACATAGGGAGAGAACCAAGAAGGTAATCTGGGTGAGGTTTGGGAGGAGGATAGGAGGGAAGTAAAAGGCCACTGAACAAATTCAATATAATGACAGCCTTTTGGTTGGGCTGTCCACTGGGGTGGAGTGGGAGGGTGCACGGAGCCTCCCCCCCCCCCGCATTCTTACACGTCTGGGTGAGGAGGATATGGAACATGGTGAGGGGGGAGGGAGGTTATACAGTGGCTGCAGCGACACTCTGTCATCCTGCTGCCGTTCCTGAAGCTCCACCAGATGCCAGAGCATGTCCGTTTGCTCACGCAGCAGCCCCAGCGTTGCAGCCTGCCACCTCTCATCTCGAGCGTCCCTCAAGACCTCACGTTCACTGGCATCTTTCCTAAATTTAGATACAGTGTCCTTCCACTCATTCAAATGAGCTCTTTCATTGCGGGTGGATTCCATTATTTCTGTGAACATGTCGTCTCGCGTCCTCTTTCTACGCCGCCCTATCTGAGATAGCCTTCGGGACGGAGGAGGGAGGCTTGAAAAATTTGCAGCTGCTGGAGGGAGGGTTGAAAAAAAGGAGAGAAGTTTTTAAAATGATACATTTTACAGAACAACGCTTATACTCTTTCATGGTGAAAAACACTATTCAGATTACATAGCACATGTGATTTCAGTACAAGGTCGCATTTTCCATCTTAATATTGAGTGCCTGTGGCTTTGGTGTTAGAGATCACAGACGCAGGTCCGGGCAACAGAATTCAGCTTGCAGGCAGCCATGGTAAGCCATTGTCTTTCGGCTTCTGCGCCCTCCTTTCCCACATACCAAGCAAAGCCTGTTGACTGCTGCGGTTTTCCCTGTTAACCTTCAGCAGCAGAAAACAAACTACCTCCCCCCCCGCATCCAATTCTCTGGGATGATCGCTTTATCCCTCCCCCCATCGCGTGGCAGGTATCAGGGAAGATCCTTGCAGAAACCAAACTAACCCCCCGCCACCCCCTCCTGCCATGAATTCCCTGGGATGATCAATGTACCCCTCCCCCGACCGCGTGGCTGGTAACAGGGAAGATCCCTGCTAGCCAAACGCGAAAAGCTCAGGGCCAATTCCCCCACCCTGTGCTTGGCTAACTGTAGGGAAGGATTTCTTTTCAGCCACAGGCAAACAGCCCAGTAGGAACAGCCACCTCTGTCCCCTTAATTAAGTTCCCGTATTTCAACCAGGTTCCATGAGCGATATCACTCTCCTGAGGATTACACAGCAAGATAAAGAACGGATGTTGCTTGAATGCCAGCAAACACCAGGACCATACGCTGCCAGGCTTTGTCAGGCAATGATACCAGATTACTTGCTGCAAGCATGGCGTGGTCAAATGTCCTACCATGGAGGACGGAATAAGGCTGCACTGCCCAGAAACCTTGTGGCAAGGCTTTTGGAGTACCTCCAGGAGAGCTTCATGGAGATGTCCCTGGAGGATTTCCGCTCCATCCCCAGACACGTTAACAGACTTTTCCAGTAGCTGTACTGGCCGCGAATGCATCCCAAGTCCTCAGGGAAAATTAAGCATTAAAAAACGCTTGCTTTTAAACCATGTTTTATATTTTAAAAGGTAAACTCACCTGAGATCCCTTCCATGGGGTCATGGTCTTGGCTACTGGCTTGGGAGGCTTGGGAGGGTACTTCAGTCAGGCTGAGAAAAAGATCCTGGCTGTTGGGGAGAACGGAGGGCTGGGTGCTCTCTGCAAGCTCGTCCTCCTCCTCCTCCTCCTCTTCCCCATCCGCAGAATCCTCAGGTGTAGCTGATGAGACTATCCCCGACCCGGAATCCACGGTCAGAGGTGGGGTAGTGGTGGCGGCCCCCCCTAGAATTGCATGCAGCTCGGCGTAGAAGCGGCATGTCCGCGGCTCTGACCCGGAGCGACCGTTTGCCTCCTTTCTTTTTTGATAGGCTTGTCTGAGCTCCTTGATTTTCACGCGGCACTAATCTGAGTCCCTATTGTGGCCTCTCTCCATCATGCCCTTGGAGATTTTTTCAAAAGTTTTGGCATTTCGTCTTTTCGAACGAAGTTCTGCTAGCACTGAATCCTCTCCCCATATAGCGATCAGATCCAGTACCTCCCGTACGGTCCATGCTGGTGCTCTTTTTCGATTATCAGCCTGCATGGTTACCTGTGCTGATGAGCTGAGCTATCTGTGGTCACCTGTGCTCTCCACGCTGGGCAAACAGGAAATGAAATTAAATTTTTCCTGGGGCTTTTCCTGTCTACCTGGCCAGTGCATGCGAGTTCAGATTGCTGTCCAGAGCGGTCACAATGGTGCACTCTGGGACAGCTCCTGGAGGCCAATACCATCGAATTGCAGCCACACTAACCCTAATTCGAAATGACAAAATCGATTTTGGCGCTACTCCGCTCGTCGGGATGGAGTACAGAAATCGATTTTAAGAGCCCTTTATTTAGAAATAAATGGCTCCGTTGTGTGGACGGGTGCAGGGTTAATTCGATTTAACGCTGCTAAATCCGAATTAAAGTCATAGTGTAGACCAGGCCTATGTGTGGTAAAGTGTCCTACCGTGGAGGACGAAATAAGGCAGCCCTCCCCAGAAACTTTCTGCAACGGCTTTCAGAGTACCTCCAGGAGAGCTTCATGGAGATGTCCCTGGAGGATTCCTGCTCCATCCCCAGACACGTTAACAGACTTTTCCAGTCGCTGTACTGGCCGCGAATGCATCCCAAGTCTTCAGGGCAAATCAAACATTAAACACTATTGCTTTTAAACCCTGTACTGTAGTTACAAATGTAAACTCACCAGAGAGGACTTCTCTGGCTTCTGGGTTGGGGATCCTGCCTTGGGAGGGTATTGGCTCCAGGGTGATGAAAAGGTCCTGGCTGCCGGGGGAACAGATTCACCGCTTGCCTGCTGCGCATTCTCCTCCTCCTCCTCTTCCTCATCCACAAAATCCTCCTTCCTGTTGCATGAGACTCTGTCCCCTCCCGCCCTTGCAGATGTTCATGACAGTGGTGGGGTAGTGGTAGGGTGCCCCCCTAGAATGCCATGCAGCTGATCATAGAAGCGGCAATAATGGGGCTCTGATCCGGAGCGACCATTTACCTCTTTTGTCTTTTGGTAGCCTTGCCTGAGCTCCTTAACTTTCATGTGGCACTGCTGTGTGTCCCTGTTGTAACCTCTGTCCACCATGCCCTGTGTGATTTTGGCATATATATTAGCATTTCTTCTTTTTGATCAGAGTTTGGCCTGCACAGATTCTTCTCTCCATACAGCAATCAGATCCAGTGTCTCCCTTTCGGTCCATGCTGGAGCTCATTTGCGATTCTGGGGGGACTGCATGGTCACCTGTGCTGCTAAGCTCGCCATGCTGACCAAACAGGAAATGAAATTCAAGATTTCCCGGGGCTTTTCCTGTGTACCTGGCTAGTGCATCGGAGTTCAAAGCGCTGTCCAGAGCGGTCACATTGGAACACTCTGGGATAGCTCCCGGAGGCCAATACCATCGAATTATGTCTGCACTACCCAGCAAGGTCGAGTTTTAGCACTACTCCCCTCGCCGGGGAGGAGTACAGAAGTCCATTTTAAGAGCCCTTTAGGTCGACGGAACGGGATTGTTTGTGTAGACGCATTCATTCTAAAATCGACCTAATGTGGCTAAATTCGACCTAACCCCGTAGTGTAGACCAGGGCTAAGTGTGAGACAGTTCTGCAATTAGAGAGACCCACCACTCATGGGCGTCATGATCTTTAACCACAAGGTTGTTATACAGGGCAATGGAGGCTCCAGACTGACCTCTCTGTTATAACACCAGACGATACTCTGCCTCTGGAGTGGGCAGGAGCAGGAGAATTGGTCAGGGCTAATGACAAGAGCTCTTTAGTGGTAGGGAGGTGGAAGTTCTGACTAACATCAGAAGGCGCACTCCTCATGTGTCTCTGAGGTTACTCTTTCCCTTTGTTTTTAATTGTGGTCTTTCCTGTATGTGTGAGGTTACTCTACTCTTCCCTGCACCCCCTGCCATATTTCTGAAATTGCCCTTCTCCCTTTGGGTGAGGTTACTCTCCCCTGTATTACTGGAGCAGAGTGAACAAATGCAACTTTCTGTCTGTCAAACCCATAGGCTTGAAGAGCAACACACGCAGCAACAGAAGCAGCTCTCCAAATGCCCTGGCTGCTGAGGTGCAAATAGAGGCATTTGGAGCAGGATTTTGAAATACAGAGGGTGGGGTTGAATGGTTAAGGACCCAATGATGCATTTAGGTTGCTGCTGCATTTAGTCTAAATTGCTCAAAAATATGAGGGGTTGCCTAGGACATTTTCTCCAGGGGCCTGATTCAACAGCCCCTGAAGTCAGTGAGACCCTTTCCCTTTATTTCACTGGGCACTGAATCAGACCCGTTGTGACTCAATGGGTGAGGGGATTGTCTCTGGTGAGGGAGCCTGGTACCTCTAGACACAGGTTCAATTCTAACCTCATATACATAGATTGTGAGTGTGGCAAGAAATTGGTCATTATCTGATAGCTACTTGGTGGGTCTCAGACCAGTTCCTCGAGGAAACACATCACTGTGATTAGTACTAATTAGCTTACTCATTGGCAGTCTCAGAATAGAGACCAAGGGCTGAACAGAACATGGATGCTGAACTCCCTTCTCATTCCTAGTGGAGGTTCCTCTAGGTCGGAGTTAGGAGCAGTGGTTGGGAAACTCGCATTGACTGTGCTCAAACTGTTCTGTGGAAAGTGGACCTCATCTGAGTAGCTTCTCTGAGTTAATGATCTGTTCCATTACCTCCTAAATTTAGGGTGTGCTTGCTAGGCTGCATAAATTCATTTGCCACTGAGCAAACAATGGGAGTGTGATGGGGTGAAACCCACCAGAGGGAAGAAAGGTTTTAGAGCTACTTAATTACATCTGTTGCACCTGGGCCATAATGAACTAGTTGCTTCTCAGCTGCAGCCTTCAGTGGTGGGATGAAGAGGCATTAGGTGATTACCTGATAGGACACCTGGGCCTCAAAGGCAAATTCAATCTGAAGGGAGGAAACAGAGAGATTCCTGTGAAGGGGACAGTCTGTAGGAAAACAAACAGCTCAGAAGGATGCAGTCTGAGGGCCAAGTGCTCAAGGCTGGAGCTGGGGAGAGACTCTGGAGTAGCTAAGGAGTTTGAAGACAGAGCGCAGAAGAAAGGCGGAATGGGTTGAGAGACCTTTTAACATTAGTCTGAGCTTTTGTTGCCCAAAAGGGATTAGATTTAGATGCCTCTCAGCCAGAAGGCTGAGTTGCGTGCAGAGGCCAATGACCAGCAGATGAAGATCCCTACATCATCATGCCCCGATGCCAGGGGGCGCTGTAATGATGAGTGCACACCATAAAAGGGAGGAATTTACACTTCCCCTCTAATTCATTTTACCCACTTTTCTTTCACCACCAAAACAATTTCATTAGCATTCCCAACCTTTCTACAGGCATAAAGCAACATGGAAAAAGACTGAATAAGTGCTTGCTGCTTCCCTTCCTGTTTGCAGAAGGATAAGGTTAATTATTCTCCTATTAAAACAAAAATTAAACATTTTCTAAGCTTTTATCCTGTTCCTGTTTGTCTTTAGTTCCTCAACTCCTAAAAAAACAATGTTTCAAAATAACCCAAAATTGATGCAAACAGAATAATTGGCAAGGCGTGAAAATACCTCCCGTATCCTGGAGACAGGCTGTGTTGTTGGTCGTTTCTTAATTTTCACTCTATTAAGGTAATTTCCTGTGACTGTGGCTTTTCCTGCAGCCGTTCTCACATGCTGCCATCTCTTGTTTCTTCATACAGGCTTTTTTTTTTTTCCTGGGCAGGGAAAGAAAAACAAAATGTAAAGCTGCTTCTTCAGAATCCAAGAGTCAGTTATGCTGATCCCTGAGCAAAATGAAAACCCTGGAAAAGCAGGAAAAGGGGAACTGTGAAATGGTTTGGTGGGCTACTCACTCCAGTTTCCACATCAATGCAGTGGTTTCTAACTAGCGTCCTTATTGTATGCTATTTTATTGTAGCTACGTTGGTATTGCATTGATACTAGGCAGACAAGGTAGGTGAGAATATCTTTTATTGGACCGATTTCTATTGGTGAGAGACACAAGTTTTTGAGCTTACACAAAACTCTTCTTCACCAAGAGTTTTGGGGCCTTAGCCACACCCATATGTTTTTTGTCTTTGGTTTAGTCTCCTTCCTTGATGATACATGCTATGTGCCCCTGATCAGAAGGTGAAGCTGAAATGTCTACTGAAGCTAGAAACTGGCCCAAACTACAACCTCAGATCTGAACTCTCCTGGGCTTTGGAGAAGTTCAGCTCCAATTCCAAATTTTGCAGCTCAGGCCCATCCCTAATTGAAACAAATGGTATATTTTCAGATTTGTAAGTAATGGCAGAAACCCAGGTTAGATTTAGGAGACAGTGAATTGTTCAGATGAAATAAAACTGAAAGCTTTGCCCAAATCTCAAACTGATCCCATGTCTGAAGCCATTTTAAAGAGTTGGAGAAATCTGGTTAAGCTTATTTTACTCTCCTTATTTTTCTTTTTCTTTGCACCACTTTACTTCTTGCTTCCAGTCAGGACTGAGAGTATGTCTATATTGGAGCTGGGGGTAGAATGCCAGATGTCCAGTTTTTTTACCAGAACACCCGATTGAAAAGGGACCCAGGTGGCTCCACTCAGCCAGGGCCGGCTCCAGGCACCAGTGCAGCAAGCAGGTGCTTGGAGCGGCCAAAGGGGAAGGGGCGGCACGTCCAGCTCTTTGGCGGCAATTCGGCGGCGGGTCCCTGGGTCCCTCTCGGAGGGAAGGACCTGCCGCTGAAGTGCCGCTGAAGGAGAAAGCGGCGCAGTAGAGTTGCCGCCGATCGTGATCGCGGCTTTTTTTTCCCCCCCTGCCGCTTGGGGCGGCAAAAACCCTGGAGCCGGCCCTGCACTCAGCACTGCTGACCGGGCCATAAAAAGTCTGGTTGGCAGCACAGCGAGGCTGGCAGGCTCCCTGCTCAGCTCCACGTGGCTCCCGGGAAGTGGACAGCGAAAGGGTGGCCAGGGAGGCTCCACGTGCTGCCCCTCCCCGCAAGCACCACCCCGAGCACCAGCTCCACAGCTTCCATTGGCCGGGAACCACAGCCAATGGGAGCTACAGGGGTGGTGCCTGGAGGTGCGGGCAGCTCAAGGAGCCACCTGGCCACCACTCCGCCCAGGAGCCGGAGGAAATGTCATCACTTCCCGGGAGCTGCCTGAGCTCAGCACTGCCCACAGCACGCATTCAAACCCTCTCCCACACCCCAACTCCCTGCCCCAGCCCTTAGCCTCCTCTCTCACCCAAACTCCTGCCCGGAGCCTGCACCCCACCCCCTGCCACAGCCCCCTCCCGCACCTTGAACCCCTCATTTCTGGTCCCAGCCCAGAGTCCACACCCCCAGCTGGAACCCTCACCCCCTCCCACCCCTCAACCCCCTGCCCCAGCCCAGTGAAAATGAGCAAGTAAGCGAGGGTCAAGGAGAGTGAGTGATGGGGGATGGAGTGGGCAGGGCCTTAGGAGGGGCAGGGCAAGAGTGTTCGGTTTTCTCCAATTAGAAAGTTTGCAACCCTAGTTGGAGGTATTATTTCCAGCTTGGTTAGACGTACCCATGCTAGCTCGGATTGAGCTACTGCACTAAACATAGCAGTGTAGCCACAGCAGCACAAGGAACAGGAGGGCTAGCTGCCCCGAGACCGTACCTACGTTTTCAGACAGGATCGTATTCATGGTGGCCAGCCCGTCCTGCCACTCCCACCACTGTGGGCACACCTCTCTTTTTGGCATGCTTGATCAGAGCTAGCATAGGTAGGCCTATCTGAGCTGGAATTTACATCTCCAGCTACAATGTAGACATAATCATAATGTGAAAGTGCTGGCATAATAAGAGAAAGTTTCAACTGCAACCAGGAAGTACCAGTAATCTCGGGGTGAATCTTCAGTGCATGAAAACATGACTAATTGAATGGCCAGCTACGGTATCATAAGCTACCAGTGCTAGCTGGAAATCCAGGAGCAGTGATAGATCCAATAGGATCATGAGGCTGTGAATCATCCTGGTGGAAATCAGGTAAACAAGCTCAATAAATGATGCAGCCATGGTCTCTGTCCAGGTCTCTGAATATTTCCTTCTGCCAACACCCATCACCTCCATCTTAAATGGATTGAGTCACAGCCAGTTAGCTGCGTCTTATCTCTGTATGACACAGGGAGAGCAATGAGAACGTGATCTGTGCTCAGTGGAGGCAAGAGTTTGGTATCATCAGCCTATTGATAATGCTGCTTCCCCAAACAACTCACCATCTTCTCCAGCAACAGCTTTACATACTCACTCACTGAACAAAAGGGGGGAGAAGATGGAACCTAGAGAATGACACATGGAAGAAAACATGGGGAGGTAGAACAGTCACCTAGCACTAATTCCTGGGAGTTCTCAGAGAGGAAGGGAGGAATGCACTGATAGGAACAACTGGATGACAGATAGAGTAATTAGTGCCTTATACAAGTATACATATGTTCACATTTAGCACTTTCACCTATAAATTGCAAAGTACGTTACAAAGGGGGCGAGTTCTCATTCACACCATTGTGCAGGCTGTAGAAAGGGCACAGACAAGTGGAGTGACTTGTCAAAGGTCAGTGACAGAAGTGGGAATGGAACCCAGCTCTTCCTTCTTCCACACCAGGGGTCGGCAACCTTTCAGAAGTGGTGTGCCGAGTCTTCATTTAGTCACTCTAATTTAAGGTTTCGCGTGCCAGTCATACATTTGAACATTTTTAGAAGGTCTCTTTCTATAAGTCTATAATATATAACTAAACTATTGTTGTATGTAAAGTAAATAAGGTTTTTAAAATGTTTAAGAAGCTTCATTTAAAATTAATTAAAATGCAGAGCCCCCCGGACCGGTGGCCAGGACCCAGGCAGTGTGAGTGCCACTGAAAATCAGCTCGCGCGCCGCCTTTGGCACGTGTGACATAGATTGCCTACCCCCGTTCCACACTATGCCTCTTCACCAGCGCACACTGCATGCCAGACTAGTGACAGGTGGGTAGATTCCACAGATAAACTGGCAGACAATACCTCGTAGCCTGTGGCATCCAAAGCTGCTGTTACATCCAGTAAACTCAGCCTGTCCATCACTGGAAGGATAACATCAGCCTCTGATACCGCTGGTCTAATCAAAGACTGAAAGATTCAGGTTAGTCAGCAATAAATGGATGTGAATCATTTCTACATAAGGCATGTTGAATGCAAATAGAAAACAAAAGTTGTGGACACCAGCCAGGAAAGGGCAGTGCGTTATCCCCACTGCGTTTGAAAAGCACCTTCAAAATGAAACAATCTGTACTTGCAGGGACACAGGAGGAGCCAATTGCAATTCACTTTGTGATGGGGAATGTGGCAGATTCCCACGCAAAGTTGCTAGTCAGCCATCTCAGTCAGTGGAAATATGTGTTAGTCGTGATTGGCAAAAAAACAAGCCTATAGGCAGATTTGCATTAAATAGGCACCCAATGATTCAGATGCTTTTTCTAAAATTGCCCATAATCCTGGGCCCATACAAATGTGCTGGGAAGTGATCCTGGGAATTACAGACCAGCTAGCTTTACTTGCAGCTAGGAAAATTGCTTGAAAAGATAACTAATTATAGAGTTATAGCACACCAAAAGAAACATGATACGAGAGGGACAAAGCAACATACCTGTGGTAAAGGAAAATTGTCTCTCTCCAATCTACAAGAATTCTTTGAGTGCACTAGCCATGATGGATAAAGAAGAAACTTTTTGAGAGTCCAAATATGCTTTGTAGAAGCCCCTCACAAATGCCTATTAAGGAACTGGCTCCCAGCACTCCAAGGATGGTGGGACAAAATGCGATGGAAAGCTAACTTGCCCTGGCCTCTGATGTACCATGTCCTTCTCTTGTGCACTGAAGATTCACCCCAAGATTGCTGCTTCTTCCTGTTTGCCGTTGAAACTTTCTCTTATTATTCCAGCACTTTCACATTATGGGTATGGCTACGCTGCAGCTGGAGATGTAATTTCCAGCTCAGTTAGGCCAGGGGCGGCTCTATGTATTTTGCCACCCCAAGCACGGCAGTGAGGCTGCCTTCGGCAGCATGCCTGTGGGAGGTCCACCAGTCCTGCGCCTTCGCCGTTCCCGCCACTGAATTGCTGCCAAAGCCGCGGGACCGGCGGACCTCCCACAGGCATGCCACCGAAGGCAGCCTGACTGCCGCCCTCATGGCGACCGGCAGGCAGTCCCCGCGGCTTGCTGCCCCAGGCACGTGCTTGCTGCGCTGGTGCCTGGAGCCGCCCCTGAGGTAGGCTTACCAGTGCTAGCTCTGATTGATCCAAAAAGACAGAGTTCAAAGCCCTAAGTGCCTCCTTACTGTTGGGACGTGCTCCTCTTGATGGCGCATCAGAGCTAGAATCCAACAGAATCTAACAGTAAATATTCCCCTTGATGGAAATGGCTCTTTAGAAGAATAAAGGAGCCACCATCCCTTATATGTCTTGGGGTTGTTTGGCTCTACAGATGTGCATAATTTGGTAATTTGCATAGCTATTAAAGGCACCCTCTTTGGGACACACCTTATGTTATTCTCTAGCGGGCCCCTCTGGATGACTGGAGGAACTGCACCTAATCCTCCTGCTGCAGAGGACGTCAGACCTATTGTGGAACTGAAAGTGGAAGGATTAAAGGGGAAGAGAGGCAGATAGGGCGACCAGATGTCCCGATTTTATAGGGACAGTCCCGATTTTTGGGTCTTTTTCTTATATAGGCTTCTATTACTCCCCACCCCCATCCCGATTTTTCACATTTGCTGTCTGGTCATCAGAATCTGGGGGTGGGAGGAGAGGGACGGCCTCAGAGGCTTCACACAAACAGAGTAGGTGAAACCAAAAGAAACCGCAGCTCCCTGGAAATCGTGAGTTGCCCATAGCTTTTTAATCAATCCTGCTCACTCCTATTAACAATAGCAAAGCAGTTCCCATTCAGAGGGAAGCACAGAGGAGAGGGGGAATGGGAAAGTAGAGTGGGAGAAGGAGAACAGACTGGAAGGGAGGGAAGAGAATGAGGAAAGTCAAGGAGAGGGCGCACAGGGAGAGAGGAAAGTGAAGGAGAGGGATAGATTAAAAATAGGGTGGGGTGGCCTTGCTTTGTGGAGTTCTAAATTTTGCTAATCTCACATGGTTTTTGAGATCATCATGAGCTGATGCATGTCTTCTAATTAAAACTCAGTGCCCAGAGTAGTCAAGTCAAGGCAGGGTGTTTAAGGTTAGGCTCCTTCATGTGCACTTAGCCACCTAAATAGGGGCTGGTCTACACTGGAGGAGGGATCGATCCAAGATACGCAACTTCAGCTACGCGAATAGCGTAGCTGAAGTCGAAGTATCTTGGATCGAATTACCTGGGGTCCAGACGGCGCGGGATCGATGGCCGCGGCTCCCCCGTCAACTGCGCTACCGCCGCTCGCTCTGGTGGAGTTCCGGAGTCGACGGTGAGCGCGTTCGGGGATCCATATATCGTGTCTTAACGAGACGCGATATATCGATCCTGGATAAATCGATTGCTACCCGCCGATACGGCAGGTAGTGAAGACGTACCCTAAGCATCCGAATTTTCAAAAGGCGCTGAGCACCCAGCAGCTCTCACTGGAGGCCAGCAGGATCTGCTGGGTGCTCAGCACTTTTGCAAAATCAGGCCTCTCTTATTTAGGTCCTTAAATATGGATTTAGGTACTTAACTTTAGGCAACCAGGTTTGAAAATTTTGGCCCACGTGGTCTTTTTCCTGCAAAGATGAGTGCCACCCTTTTAAAAAAATAAAATACATTGCTAACAGCCTGGGCTCAAACCTTCCTACCCTCCCTGAAAAAACTTGGTGGCCCTAGGACACGGCAGAAGCTGTATCTCTATTTCCATTAGTATTTTCCTTCTCCCCCTTTCTGCCCTTTATTTCATATTCACACTTTTTCTTTTTCATGCCTCACTCTTGGCTGCATTTTCACCCTACTTGTTCAGGGGAGATCTTCTCTGTTTTTACAACCGTCTCTGCTCCTTTTTTCAGTCTTTCCTAAGGAAAGCACAAATCTGGAAACATCTGAATTCAATTTACTTGCATCTGATGTTTCCAAGGATTTGACATTAGGCGAGACAAGTTTGCCCATCCCTAACTAGTAGCTATTTGATTGCCCTCTTTCTAGTAGCAGGATTTTGCCTAGCCTAGGTGCCTGTAGTAGTCAGCTCGGTAAAGGGAAATGAATTTGGGATTCATTCACACCCACACAATCAAGTGCTGAAAAGGTGAAGGGAGACATCCTTTTGTTACATGATTTAAATTCAAATTAGTTTTGAACGCCATGTGTAAGAAGCATCCCATTTACAATGCAGAAAAACACCAGAGCCTGATGGCTGACACATCTTGGACAGATAACCTTTAAAGACAAGAATATGGGCGCGGAATTAGTGCGAAATGAAAGTGAGTCTGTGATTTAATATAAAGAGTTAATTACCTGTGTCAGGGAGTAGACCAAACAGCTCGGAAATTGTCTCATTTATTGAAATTAACTGAAGTGAAAAAAGATGTTCTCAAAAACTAGCTAATTTATGGAGTCCTGTAAATGGGAGATAAAGGGTCCAATTCTGCCCTGAGTTACACCAAGGTAGCTGAGGGGATTGGGTCCAAAGGATTAAACAGAGACTTTTGCTGAGCCCATGTAAAATGGAGTATTATTGTCACCTTGTATTTCTTGTGTAAGCTCAAAAGCCTGTCTCTCTCACTAACGGAAGTTGGTCCAATAAAAGATGTCACCTCACCCACTTTGTCTTTCTAATATCTTGGGACAGGCAGAGCTACAACACCACTTTGTCACCCCAGTACAGAAATCCCCAACTCAAACTCATGACATCAAGGCCTTTTGCCATGACATCACAGTACACACTAAACTGGGAGTTTTTTTAATGTCCTCATGGCAGCTGTGTCAGATATAAATACTTTACTTCAGCTGTCAGGAGGATTAAATGTCTGTTGTTAAGTACACTCCTGATAATGTAACAGCTCCACCAACCACCATTTTGTCTTTTTCCAGCTGAACTGACTTCCTCCTTCTCCTCCCTCTAGTGCTGTCAAGCATGTGTTATGATCACTCCTGCACTATTCCATTAGCTCTAAAATAGTCTAATAAGTGATTGAGGTGATTCAACACTCTTCTTACTCTTGTGACGTCCCAGTATCTCAAACCCAGGCCTGCGAGTCCCCAGACAGCCGTCACATCCTGGCCCCACCCAATGGCTGCTGAAAGCTGGTGGGCCGAGGAGCTAGTAGGAGTACAGCCTCAGCCAAGGCCCCCCCGCCCCCATGGGCACCAGGTTTGTATAATTTTTGGTGGTGCCCAGAACGGGTCCAAGCAGAGCTGTCCCCTCCATAGGATGCATCGGGGCAACTGCCCCGGGCCCTGTGCTTTGGGGGGCCCCCACGCTTCAGGGGGACATGGGGTCCAGGGCATCCTGGGGGGACTAGCGGGGGGCCTGGGGCCGGCAGCAGTGAGTGACCCAGCCCACTCTGCTCTGCCCCACCGGCTTCCAGTGTCACTCGGGGAAGGGGGCCGAAGCTGGAAAGAGGTCGGGCGGGGGCTTGGAGGAAGGGGTGGAATGGGGGTGGGCAGGGGGTGGGAAGAGGCAGGGTGGAGGGAGCGGGGCTGGGTTGCTCGCTGCTGCCGGCACCAGGCCCCCCGCTAACCTCCCAGGCCACCCTGGACCCCGCATCCCCCTGAAGCCCAGGGGCTCTCAAAGCACGGGGTCCGGGGCGGTTGCCCCGGTCCGTCCTATGGATGGGATAGCTCTGAAAATATAAGCCCAGACATTGGTGGAGCCGGGACCACATTCCTGAATACTGGTGGAGCACAGGCACCATGGGCCCATATAACTCACCGTCTATGCCTGGAAGCTCTGACTGGAGGATCACCCAGCCCCACCGACTAGTCCAGCCATGCTATTTAAGACAGAAGTACAGGAAGTTGTCTGAGCAACTAGGTGATTTCCCGTTGCTGCATTGGACCCTGCTTGTGCCTGCACCCAACCGTGTTCCTGATTCCTGCTCCGCTCCTAGCTCACCCCGACTTTGCTCCTGGTTCTCACCAGGCTCCTATTCCATGCCTGATCCTTGCCTCTCCTCTGGTGCTGGCCCTTATTTCTCTTTTCTGACCATCAGTTACCAGTCCTGGCTCTGACATCTTACTCAGGGTTGACTCTTAGCTCCAGCATTTAGTATCTGACCCTCGCTCCAATCCTCATGTTCAATCCCTGACTCTGGCTTTAGCTCGCCCCCTGGCAGGGCTGTACCTACCCATATGCAAAGTACGCAGCTGCGTAGGGCACCAGGAAATTTGGGGCACCAAATTCCTGGTGCCCTATGCAGCTGCGTGCTGCTCCAGCCCCTGCTCCACCTCTTCCCCATGGCCTCCGCCCGAGCCCTGCCTCTTCCCACCCCTGCTCCGCCCCAGCCCAGCCCCCACTCCACCCCTTCCCCAGAGCCCCCGCCCCTGCTCCACCCCAGCCCCGCCTCTTCCCACCCCTGCTCCACCCCAGCCCAGCCTCCACTCCACCCCTTCTCCAAAGCCCCCGCCCCTGCTCCGCCCCAGCCCCACCTCTTCCTGCCCCTGCTCCACCCCAGCCCGCCCCCACTCCCTTGAGGACTGCAGCAGGGGTCAGGAGCCCAGCACTCACTGGCGGCAGTGAGTAGAGCGAACCGGCCTTAGCCCACTCCACCCCGCCGGCAAGTGCTGGGGGTCGGTTCCCCCCGGCCCCCAAGCCTAGGAGTCAGGAGAGCAGAGCGGAGCGGGCTGGGGCCGGGTCACTCCAAGCCTGCTTCCCCTCTCCTCCCCCCTCCCCCCCCCGCAGATGCCTGGGGCCAGCCCTTGACCCCCCGCAGAGGCCGGGGGGGGGGGGCTGCATAGGGCACCAAAATGGCTAGGGATGGTCCTGAGCCCGGCTCTGAAATCAGCAGTTGACCTGGAGCTGACCCTCAGCTCTGTTCCTTGATCTGCACTGACCATTGGGACAGACCACCTATGTCCTCATCCCTAACAACTGCGTCTATCCCACCGCCCTGTCACTAGATGCTCATCTCTGACTGGGGATGGACAAGCCACAGGAGGTTTGGTCCAGTTTGCCTTAGACCAGGGGTTCTCAACCTTTTTCTTTCTGAGGCCCCCCCAGCATGCTATAAAAACTCCATAGCCCACCTGTGCCACAACAACTGTTTTTCTGCATATAAAAGCCAGGGCTGGCATTAGGGGGTAGCAAACAGGGCAATTGCCTGGGGGCCAACGCCACAGGGGGCCCCGCGAATCTAAGTTGCTCAAGCTTCAGCTTCAGCCCAGGATGGCGGGAGTGGGGCCCCAGGCTTCAGCACCACAGCTTAGGCTTTCTGCCCTGGGCCCAAGTGAGTCTAACACCAGCCCTGCTTGGCAGACCCCCTGAAACCTGCTTGCAGCCCCCCAGGGGGCCCCGGGCCCCTGGTTGAGAACTGCCACCTTATATTAACACCCAAATGTGCAGGGGCTAGATTTTCAAAAGAGCTCATCATCCCACAGCTCCCATTTAGGCACCAAAATAAGTGGCCAGACTTTGAAAAGAGCTCAGCTCAGGGGTGCCAGAAGGGGAGGGAGGGGCCTTGGGGGGGGAAGAGGCAGTGTGGGAGCGGGACCTCAGGAAGAAGGGGCGGTGCAGGGGAATGGGGCCATGGTTTGGGCGCTGGAAGCTTCCGCTGCCCCTAGCTCAGCTCCCATTTAGGCACCTGAACAAAGCGGCCAAGCTACAATTGTGAATGCTGAGCACTTCGGAAAACCTGGCCCAGAGGCTTTATCTTCCGCTTATTCGATCCATTTGAGTATGCAAAGCTTTTCCAGAAATCTCAAGAGGACTGACTATGTCGTGGACTTTTCTAGCCAGAAATTCTACAGAAACCAATCAAGACTACTTCTGTTAGTCTTAAAGGTGCCACAGGACCCTCTGTTGCTTTTTACAGAAACCAATGGGATTCTCATGCACTGGCCCGTTTCCAAACACCACCCTCCATTGCAAATTCTAGACTCAGGTAACTGCAAGCCCAGTGGTGCAACTGCAGTGAAGCGTGGGCCCAATTTAGGCCATTTAGGATGTGTCGACACAGTAAGTGGCAGCCTGCCTCAGAGAGTCTCAGAGCCTGGGTTGACAGCTCAGGCTATGGCATTAAAAATAGCAGTGTAGATGTTGTGCCTCAGGCTGGAGCTTGGGGGGATGATATTTTAGTTCAGTCCAGTAACTAATAGGTTAATTATCTGAGAATGTCTGGATATTGCCTAAGTGCAGTCCATGTGAGTTGCCTAAAGATTGACTGAAAAAATTACCCTGATACTGCCTCCCATAACTGCACTCAGATGCTCTGATGACATCTTTACCCTGGTGAGAGTCCTGAAGAACATCACTCTCAACACTACAGATAAGAGAGAGCACTCTGCTACACCACACCAAACTGCTTGGCCAAATTAATTTTTGAGGTAGTCCAACATGACTGGAGCTATTCATTGTCCCAAAGCAGAGAGAAGAGAAACACACTTGGTGTTACAGGCTCTTGGTCTTGGGATCTTTCTGCTTCAGCTGATATATTGTCTAAATCTAAAACTTATTTAAAAACCTGTCTGGATGCGACGGGTTTTAATTAATCTTCTCTTAGTTTTTATACCATATAGTACCTTGAAGATGCAAGATCAATCACCGCTGTATTGTAATGTAGAGTTGTGAGACAGAAAGATAAATGAGCTATCAAGTTTAGCATTTTGATAGCTAAGTTTAATTTTAACTAGCTCAGGAACATACTGTAGATCCGTGGATAAAGTTGTGAAATGAAGCATTCATCTCCGGGGCCCAGTCTAGAATCCATCAGAAAGGAATGAGTTTTCTAGCCTCTGCTCAGTCTCCTGTGGATCTAGGTGAGTGATTTCTGGACACAGATACAGCCATTCAGTGGCACACCTACATTTCTTATCCTGCAGGTCTATTAAGCTTCTAAAAGCACACGTAACCCCTTAAAACCCCCAGCAAAAATAAAAATTGCACAAGCCTGACTAGTTGATGGGACCATACTTACATTGTGTTGACTCATGGGTCCACCAACATTCATTTAAGTACTTTTCATCCACAGTGCTCTAAGGCCCCAATCCTGCAAGGGTTATGCATGTGCTGAACTTTACACACTGTGAGTAGGCAATAGGACAACTCATGGTACAGAAAGTTAGACATGCTTGTAAGTCTTTGGAGGATTGGGCCCTCGGTGCTTTATAAAGGAGAGCAAACACAGTATCATTATCATAATGGCAAAACAAACATCAAGAGGGGAAGTAAATTGCCCATGTTTCAAAATGAGCCAGGAATAGAACCTAGGAATCCTGACTCATCATCTGGGCTAGCCACTAGACTTAACTCCATACTTTCAATAGATAACATTATAGCCAATCTAATAGTTCATCCGTTTGAAAATGACTATATTAGGATGAGCAATGTTCAGGACCTTGTGCCTTTCATGACTCATGGTGACTCAAATTCTGGTGTCTTTCACCCAGCTCATCCTGGCAATGCTAATTCTGATATTTTCCACTAGTCCATTGTAATTGCTCTTATGCTAATACATTCCACGTATCCATCACAGCAACTCTACTTCTAATGTGTTCCACCCGGTCTTACTGCAATGACTAATTCTAATGCATTGCACCAAGTCTACAAGGAATTTCCATCATGCATCATTTTGAAATCACACTCCTTTCATTAGAGCTGCCTCAATTTGAACAATCTTGTATGTCCTGCTGGTCTGAATCTTAACGCTGGTCTTTTTCTATTAGATTAGTTAAAAGGCTGAATTGGGGCTAAACATAAAGCCACTCTCCTTCTGTTTATCTAGCCTGAGGTATCTTAGAGCACCCATGGCTATAATTTCTGTGTCCTAGACCAAAGTACTTTCCATCAATAATTTATTCTGACCCACCTGGGAGAGTGCCTTGGGTGAAATTCACATAATCCAGTATATATATTGCCTTTTATGAGTCATCCCTGCTTGTTCCATCAGTTCAGAGGTAACATGCAAAGTTCTCCCAGCTATACTGAGATGAACATAGTCTCACTTTCATGATGCTGAAAGTGTGTGGGGTTTGGGTTGGTGGTAATGCTTCCGCAGCCATGATGACTGGATTTCCAGTTACTATACTGACATGATATTGTGAGAATCATTGTCTAGAGATAGAAATGATTTATTTCATCACATTCAATCCATCTCCTTGATCATCCAGGACTATTTGTTGCTATTGTACTACTAGGGTTTTGTTTGGTCTGTTTTAAAATTTGCCATAAAAAGGGCTTCCACAACTTGGTACTGCAGGTCACTACTGTATACTGGTAGGAACTGTTCAGAGAAAGGCTTTGTATACTGTAAAGGAGGTTCATCATGACTAGACCCAGGAGGCTAGCAAGAGAGATTACCCACAAGCATTTTGATTACTTCAAAATATAATTTCACTCTGGCCATTTTCATACTCCCTTTTATTTGCTTTTTCAGAACATTCAGACAAGCAAGTCTTCCTTGTACAAAAGTTCATGGAAAGCAAATTTCCAGCCTGCAGGTGAAACCCATTTAATCACACAACAAACCTCATTTCTGGCAGAAGTACTTAACAAATCAGTCATCTAGTCACGGAACAGGAACAAGACTGTCACTTCAGTGACCAGTCATGCAGCTTGAATATTGACTACTCAAAAGAAAACTTACAGCAAAGAGTCTGCATGTGACCCACAGTCTGATCTACGTATGCACCAAGCATTAGTCAGCCGGTTTTCAATAGGAAACAAATTCGCAAGAGCTACAATCTGGGCACAGACAACTTGCAAACAGGAAAAAAAATGCTAACCTCACCAAACGAATTGTTCATTGTGAATTCTCTACCTGCTTCTAAGCATCGCACAAGGCCTTGAAAAGGGTGATGGAAAGAATAGCATGGTGACTGTATGAGCCCTGGATACAAGTACAGCTCTCACTAGGAACAGCCGCCAGGGAAGAGTTCATGGCTTGTCTATACTTAAAGAGCTGCAGTGGTGCAGCTGCACTGCTGTAGTGCTTCAGTGAAGAGTGGTGTAGGTAATCCACCTCCCTAGGAGCTGGTAGCTAGATTGATGGGAAAATTATCCCATCAACCTAGGGCTTGGCTACACTTGCGAGTCACAGCGCAATAAAGCAGCCCCGGGCGCCCTAGCTCACTCCCCGTCCACACTGGCAAGGCACGTAGAGCGCGCTGACTCTGCGGCTACAGCGCTCCTGGTACTCTACCTCGGCGAGAGGAATAACGTTTGCTGCGCCTTGGCTACAATGCCCGGGCATCAGTGTGAACGAGGTGTTGCGTTACTGCGCTCTGATCGGCCTTCAGAAACGTCCCATAATCCCCTTAAGTCAAGTGGCCACTCTTGTCATTGTTTTGAACTCCTGTAGGAATGCGGAAATGCTCTTTCAAAGCTCCGTTTCTGACACCGGCATGCAAGCCGTTACTGTGGAATGCTGCGTGTGAGAGAGAGGCGGGGGGAGGGGGGTCTGCTGCTGTCTGAACTTACAAGACAGCATGCTGACATGCTCTCCCCACACATACACACAACACACTCCCTGTCAAACTCCGCCCCACCCCTCCCATTTGAAAAGCACGTTGCAGTCACTTGCATGCTGGGATAGCTGCCCATAATGCACCACTCCCAATGCCGCTGCAAGTGCCGCAAATGTGGCCACGCCAGTGCGCTTGAAGCTGTCAGTGTAGACAGACTGCAGCGCTTTCCCTACTGCACTCTACGAAGGCTGGTTTAACTCAAAGCGCTCTACATCTGCAAGTGTAGCCATGCCCTTAGTGGTGTCTACACCGGGGGGGTTAGGTCGGTTTAACTGTGTCACTCAGGGGTGTGGATTTTTCATACCCTTGAGCAACGTAATTACACCAACCTACGGTCCTAGCACAGGCCAGGCCTCGGAATCTACAGAATTAGCATACAGTCTGTTAATGATTGTGGCCTTTGGCCTATGCTCTTTCAGTGCCTAGTACCCCAGTATTTGGGAAAGCCCAGAGTGGGATCCAAACTGCAGCTCAGGCCCATGTTGACTCCTAATGTAGGGCCAATTCCACAAATGAATGTTCACTTTATTACAGTCTCAGAAGGGATTCATACCCCAGAAAAATAACGATCACAAAATAGCAGCAAAAAAGAGTATAGTTCAGTGGCAGAGTGCAAAAGGGGTCTTATGGTTCAAGAAGATCGTGTGTAAGCAATGGAAATTCCACCCTAGAGATCACAATAGGACCACAGGGAAGCTGTTGCAGGCGAGAGGAAAAAATGGAGATGAAAAGGACCAAAGAGGAAATGTATCCAGAATATCCTAATATCCAAATAGAAAGTCTTATTACCTGCCTTGATATACCAGTAGCAGAATGGACTTGCAGATAAAGCACTGCACTGATAATCTGGGTTCAATTTCCACCCCTGGCTCAGACTTTGTGAGTGCTCTTAGGGAAGTCAGTTCGCCTCATTATGTCTTGATTTCCCCTCTGTAAGATGGGGCCAATGACAGAGACCTGCCTCTGTCATTGGAGGGGGTAGTGTGGATACATGCGGGGTCATGGTCCATGACAGGGACTCTTAGGCGCTATGGTAATACAAATAATAATAATTCGCTAATGTTTGCAAGGTGCTCAGATACTATGTTAGTGGAGACCATGTAAGCAGATAGAAAGCAAGAAACCTGTGGGAGAGTCCATAGGTCTGATCCTGCTCTCCCCCTAGTCTAAATCAAAAGTTACTGTTGTCAGAGCAGAATCAAGCAAAGCGGGGCTGCTATACTAGCCAGCCACATAAAGGGACCCACAAGGGCCAGTTGTGCATATGCTGGGCCCAATTCAGCTACCGTTCTCCATGTTGAATACAGGGCCGGCTCCAAGTTTTTTGCCGCCCCAAGCCAAAAAAAAAAAAAAAGCCGCCCCTTGAGAAGTGCCGCCCCAAGCACATGCTTGGAATGCTGGTGCCTAGAGCTGGCCCTGGCTGAGTAGCGCCTTCTGAAGCAAGTATTCCCATTGTGGGAGTGCTGAATCAGGTCATAAAAGGAAGTAACAGAACTGGCTAGGCTGAGAGCACCATTTTTTACTTTCCTTCTTCCCCCATCTCACAGAAGGTTCCTGCCATACTTACCCCTTACCGCTTCTCGCTCTTCAGAGAAGAATAACCTACTTTATTTATTGCCTCTGCTCCCAGCCCCATCACTTCAGCTGCAGAGGGCACACCAGGGAGTGTCATGCACCGCCACACAGTTTGCATGTCCTTGGGAGGAGCAGTTAAAGAGCACAAAGAGATTGCAAAAATACTGGAAGATTTCTCAGAACAGCTGCAATTGACTCATTCCAGGGGCTTAAGCGAGTCACTCAGCTTCCTGGGTCTTGATCCAAAGTAAAACATGGCAAAATCACTATAACTATTACTGCGAAATGCATGAAAGAGTAGATTAGACTCAATGTAAATATGAATAAAGAAGTGGGAAGCAGCCGTGTTTTATTAAGAGAGCAAGGTCAGTGGTGCAGCCAAAGACACAAGGAACAGCAGATTGCCATATTCTTAAAAAGGCTGTGATAATCTCCATATTGGATCAAACCAATGGTCCATCTAATGTCGTGTCCCATCTCCAACAGTGGCCAGCATCAGAGGAAGATGTAAAACACCCATAATGGACAATTATCCATTAATATGCCCATAAGGGAAGTTTCTTAATAACCTCTGGCAGTTAGGGTTGGATTTATACCCTAAACCATGAGGGCTGATATTTCTTATAAATGTTTTATCTTATCTAACGTAACTGTGGATGTTCTCACTATCTGTAGAAATCACTACTCCTTTTTGGAATTCTGCTAAGCTCTTGATATCTGTGGAAGTGAGTTCCACAGGTTAGTAATATGCTGTATTTTTTAAAGTACTTCTTGCCATTAATTAATATGTCACCTGTTATTCATCTTCTGTCTGAACTATATCCCCATCTTTTCAGTCTCTCCTTATCTGAAAATCCTTCCAGGCATCAAATCATTTTCACTGCCTGGCTCCAAATGCTTTCTATTTCTGCTATGTCCTTTTTAAGGAGAGAATTCCAGTAGGAGGAGTAGCAGGGGCCAACAACCTAACTACTTTTAAAATAGAGCTTGATAAATTTATGAATGGGATTATATGATGGGGTTGCCTGTGATAGCAGGGGACTAGACTCAATGATTCAGGAGGTCCCTTCCTGTCCTATCTGCCAATGGAGAAATTAAATAAAGTAGCAGGAGAGGTGAGAGCTTATCATGGATTATATAATTAGGTTAGTGTTAACTTCTATCACATTCTTTAGGCATTTTGTTATGCATCTTTTTATGGTAAATGCTATTTTTTATTTAGTTGTTTAGTTCTATTTTTTTCCTTTTTGATTAGTCTGCATCTTTGCACCCTGCTACCATTTTCTAACTAAAAGTATTGTGGCTATCTCCTGCTGTTTTCTGTCTCTCTAGGAGGCACAGCTCTGATCTTCCTGTCTTGATGTATGTTCTCAGGCTGTGTTTCTTGTGGGGCTTGTCATTAAAATGGTGACCCCCTGGGGCTACACAGCTGTCGGACTCCTAGCAAAGGAAAGTTTGAAACATTTTCATTCGTTTTTAAATACTGCCTTGTAATTTCCCCATTTAACTTTTTTGTTCTGATTGAATTTCTCTCTAGTCATCTAAGAAAGTAGTGGAATTCTGTTCTGAATGCAAACAGCCTGGGACTTGGGATATCCAGGTTCAAGTCCCTATTTTTTCTCAGGGCCACACAGAGATTTATGGGGACCCTGGGCAAAATCTGAAACTGAGGTTCCCCACCCTTCAAAAAATATTACCATGGAGATGAAAGATTTTGAGAAGGGGAGGGAGACGATGGGATGGCTCTGCCCTGCATGTGGCTTGGGGTCCGCTTCTGAAACTTCTCTCCTTGAGCTCCGGTCCCACTGCCACTGGAAACAATATCTCTGACCCCACTCTGACCTTTGGGCAGCTGGTCTGGTGGGTCGCCTCACACCTGGCCTGATGATGGGAGCTGGGCCCAGCCCGGGAGGGTGAGTCGCTCCCTGTACTCTCAGTGGCGGGTGCCAAACCTGAGTGGCGTTGTGACCCCATGCTCCAGGTTGCAACGCCACTCGCTCAAAATTTGGCCTGCCCACCCCTTAGTCATTCTCGGGGTCCTTTCAAATGGGGGACCCTGGACAAACTGTCCCTCCCTTCCCCCCATATGGTTCTGATCTCTCCCTTCTGTGTGACTGTGTCACTTAGGGTTTGTCTAGCAGCTATAGAGACATACACACACTAGCGCTGCTTAAGCTAGCACCTGATAGTAGCAATGTGGCAATGGCAGCTGAGGCTAGGCACCCAAGCATGAACTCGGGATTGCAGTCAGTGGCTAGCCCCTGCTGCTGCGGCTAGCGCATGTATCTCTACCTGTACTGAGAATCACACCTCATAGCTTTTGTGTGGCCATACCCTTAAGTGTCTCCATGCCTCAGCTCCCCCTCTGTAAAATGGGAGTGATTTCCCTACCTAAATCCATGAAAGATTGTGAGAGGCTCAGGTACTACAGCAATGGGGCCACGTACGTACCACAGAGAGCTCTTTACTCCTATGTGACTCCACTGATGCCAACCTGTGGGAGGTCTGGGATTCTGTTGCCAACATTTCATGCAATTCTAGCTGTCATGACGTGGGACAAGGCCTGGGTGAAGAACAAGTGTAGCCTTGACAAACAAACAAATAAAAATCCTTACAAAATAATATGAATTTAAAAAAATCGTTCCTTCTTATTGCTCCAGATTACTGTATTATTTTCAGCTTTTTTGAGTTTGGAAATAAACCCTGAGCTGTTCTGCAAACCTTTCATATTCAGCACAACATCTTATTTTATCTTCTGTGGTTTTGTTGTTGTTTTTTTCCTCTCTCTCTCTCTCTCTCTCTTTTTAATCCATTCAGCCATTTATTGGATCTTCAGTTTTCTAGTTTCTCCTTTGCTACACTATCTCCTGCTTTTCACAGATAAACACTTCACACCTGGGAGACAGGCTCCTCTAATTAGTATTAAAACCTGAAGTTTTTCTGCCCTGCTTTGAAGCTTTCTAGGATGCCTTTTTGTGAATAATAATGTCCTCCATTCAACATAGTGGGAAGTTCAATCAAAAGTAACTGTAGCAAATACTCCCCTGCAAGACAGTCTACCCTTCCCCCTCCCTCTGCATGCCTGATGATTAAAGGAAATAGGCGAGTTAGAGGTTAGATGGTGTCACCCTCCCCCACAACATCTGCTGCCTGGAAGGGGTTAAGGAGTATTGAAACCTCCGGGCCAATTCTTACAAGAGCCTATCCCTTTCTCTGATAAAGCTGAATGAGACAGGAGCAGGATAAACCTAAGAAAGCAAGACCCAGCCCACACACATGGAGCTTCTGACTTCATAGGATCACAGAAGTTAGGACTGGTCTACAATGGGAACTTACATTGGCCTAGAAAAATCCACACCCCTGAGTAACATAAGCAGATCTAACCCCTAGTGTAGACAGCATTAGGTTGACAGAATAATTCTTCTGTCAACCTAGCTACCACCTCTTGGGGAGGTGGATTATTTATGCCAATGGGAGAACCCCTCCCATCGGCATTAGTAGTCCACACTGAAAAGCGGCAGCGGTGCTGCTATAGCGTTGCAAGTGTAGACAAACCTTTAGAGGTAGAAAATACCTACAAGGTCAAAGTCCATCAGCAATGGAGGACTGTCCCCTGCACTATTTCAGTGCTTTAACTGAATTTCTCTGCCTTTTTATTTTTGTGCCAGAAAAACTGTAGTGTGACAAACACAGTTCATTGAAATGGATCAAATCCTGGCACCCTTATTCAGGGACCAGTCCTGCTAACCTTAGTCACGTCAGCTAGGATTTTCCAAAGCATCATTCCCATTGATTTTCACTGGGACTGGTGCATCCAAGTCACTTGTATGCTTCTGAAAACCTCATCCATTGACTAGTACCTTACTCCATAAATAATACCATTGAAATCAATGGAACTAGTCATGCTGTAAGAATCATAGAATACCAGGGTTGGAAGGGACCTCAGGAGGTCATCTAGTCCAACCCCCTGCTCAAAGCAGGACCAATCTACTCATCACGACAGAGGCTATGCTTAAACTCCAAGAACAGGTGTGTTTTACATGGAGGTAGCTTACTCAAGATAGCCATCTCAATGGGAAATCCCACTGGAGACAAGGCACAGGTAGTTTTTACTTCAATGGAGGTGTTTGAGCTCAGCCCTATACTCACACACAGACACCTGGTGTTTACCTTGACTATATAGTTTGAGGTAAAATCTAGCCTTGTCTCCACTAGGATTTTACATTGAGATAGCTAAAAATCATGCTATTAGGACAAACTCTGTGAGTTGCAGAATGCGTTCCTCAGCTTTTGCTCAGTCCTTATTCAGCCAAACTCCCACTGGAGGAATCACAGTGCCTTCCCACCACTGAACTGTAATGAGCTCTGGTGTGTATCCTGGTAGCTCTTTCACACTGCACAGCAACATGCAATACAACGCAACACTTTAGGGAAGGAACCTTTAACTCAGAGGGTTTAGGAGGAAATGTCACCTACTGGATGGCTATTCAGTAATCGTCCACTGTGGGGTTTCTTGTACCTTCCTCTGAGGCATCTGGTATTGGCCAAAGGACAGGAGACTGGACTGCTGGTCTGATCCAGTATGATAGTTCCTAAGGCTTTGTCTACACTAGCACTTTTGTTGGTCAAACTTTTATTGGTCAGCGGTGTGAAAAACAGCCTCCCCCCCGCCCCCTCGACTGACATAAGTTTCACTCACAAAAACGCCGGTATGGATGGTACTATGTCAGCAGGAGAGGCTCTCCTGCCAACATAGCTAACGCCGCTCATTGGGGGTGGTTAATTATGCTTGCAGGAGACCTCTCTCTAGCCAGGAGAGAGCGGCTACCTGGGAGACCTTACAGGGACGCAGCTGTAGCAGTAAAGCTGTGCCTCTGTAAGGTCCTTAATGTAGACATAACCTAAATCCTGTATTCCTAATGCAGAAGTTTCCCATAACGTGTAAACTGCAAGAGGAAATTGAGATGTGCAGAATGTAATTACTCACCTTTGTATTTCATTAGGTGCTTCTTGCTACTTTTTTCAGAATAAAGGATGCTGAATGTTATCTAAATGCCCATCAAGCTGATGGGTCAGTTAGTTTTCTGTGTATATCAGATAAATGAAGACTATTACCCTTTAATTAATTATTGCACATCTTAATCCTATAAATCTAGTTAGCTGGCATGTGGATGGGTGATTTCTGTGCTCATCAAAGTTAAGAGTTCGGAGCATTAACTAGAGCTAGGCATAGTACAGACAGCTCCAATCCTGTGTCCCCCTTCCCACACAGCTCTGCCAATGCCCCTCATTCCTGACCTGCAACCCCCCTCCCAGGCTATTCCAGTCCTGTGCTCCCCACACAGCTCTGACAATGCTCCTCACTCCTGCTCTGCAGCCACCCCGGCTATACCAGTCCTGGGCTCCCCATGTAGTTCTGCCAATGCCCCTTAGTCTGAATCTGCAGCCCCCCAGTGTTACTCTAGTTCCTTTCTGAGTGGAACCAGCTAATCCAGTGGTTCCCAAACTTGTTCTGCCGCTTGTGCAGGGAAAGCCCCTGGCAGGCCTTTGTGTACTTGCCGCGTCCGCAGGTCCAGCCGATCACGGCTCCAGGCCAATGGGAGCTGCTGGAAGCGGCGGCCAGTATATCCCTCTGCCCATGCCACTTCCAGCAGCTCCTGTTGGCCTGGAGCAGCGAACCGCGGCTAGTGGGAGCTGCGATCGGACGAACCTGGGGATGCGGCAGGTAAACAAACTGGCCCGGACCGCCAGGGGCTTTCCCTGCACAAGCGGCGGAACAAGTTTGGGAACCACTGCACTAATCATGTTGAATTATGCCAGATTTTAATGTGGTTGTCTAACATAGAAAAATGCCCAAAGGGATCTCGGCTGAGAGTACGAACCCCATTTCACTCTTGATCTAAGATACTGTAAAATATGAACCCCTGTCCACACTTAGAGCTAATGCATCAATCCTATATGCCAGTGAAGCAAACCTCCCCCTTTTGTGAGCGGCTATTATATATCTAAGTCCATTCTATATGCATTGTTGTTGATTTTTGTCATGGACAAATTAATAGTTGTATTTGCATTATGCAATGGAGTTTCTATTTGAATGTTTAATACCAGTTGAAACGATTTTATTGCAATTAAGAATGATAAACATTTCCTCCTGTGTCTCATAATCAATATTCATAGAGTTGTTTCAATAGCCAGTCTCCAAAGGGAACTGACCAACAGCCTTTTTGTAAATGGTCTGAAAATGTATTCCATGGAAATTGTAATGTCTCTGTTTTTGGAAATATTGTGGCCCAAGAGGTGGAAACTTCCCTATGTCCTAGCAACCTTAACTCTGACCATAACTATAATACATAATTACACACACATATGGCCTTCAAATCTCTAATTTCTAAAAAGAAAAATTACAGAAATCAATAACTCAGATCACCCCATTTGCATTACTTTCCCTCAACATTAGAGGGCAATTTATCTCACGGCCACCATGTGCAATCTAACACCATACCTCACTCTTTTACACACTCTAATAAAAAAAAGACATACAGAGTTACATACAATGTAAATTATGGAAGCCACATCTCTTATCAAAACACATGTCCATCTAACAAATAAACGGGATTTAAATGAAGGCTACACATTGATTGTTGGTGAATTTTGAGAGATATGGGTTGTGGATGGTAGAAGGGAGGTAGCTAAGGTTGATAAGAGAAAATTAAGAACTGAATATTGAATAATTTAACTGGTTATTTCCTTGCTTTTGATGGTTTGCATCAGTGGAGTCTGCAGTCTGACAATCTTAACTCCAAGTTAATGAACACTTTGCAGGATACATTATAAAGGCTTCAGCAGCAACTCCATTGTTAAGGTTGCACTGAGATTTCCACTTAAAGCAGGACTAAAATCCCTCTGTTTAATTATTGAATTCACTGTCCAAATTTGGCACAATGCTACTTCAAGGGACAATTGGCTTTTCTATTTAACTGTTTCAATATAGGATTTATGAACTTGCACAAAGTAAACATTTGGAAATGCCTGCTATTAACATTTGGACCTGTTTTTCCTCACATTTCGTTGGGTTCCTCCAACTTCAGTCACAAGCGTTACACATGCTTCACATTCCATCTGAATTTCATCTTTACAATGGGCATTGCTACACTTGCAAGTTAGAGCGCATTAAAGCAGCCCCGGGTGCCCTAACCCCTGACATGTCCACACTGGCAAGGCACATAGAGCGCCCAGACTCCACGGCTGGAGCACTCCTGGTAATCCACCTCCACAAGAAGCATAATGCTTGATGCATCCTGGCTGGAGCACCATGGCGCCAGTGTGGACGCCCTGGTCTATTAATACGCTCTGATTGGCCACCAGAAGTGTCCCACAATGCCTATTCTAGCCACTCTGGTCATCACTTTGAACTCTAGTGCCCTGCCCTCAGGTGACCAGCCATCAGACCCGCCTTTAAATTATCTGGGAATTTTGAAAATCCCCTTCCTGTTTGCTCAGCAAGGCGTGGAGTGCTCTCAGTGAATCTTTCCAGGTGACCATGTCTCTATGCGCCAGGCAATCCCCAGTATGGAGCAATGGCGAGGTGCTGGACTTCATCAGTGTTTGTGGGGAGGAAGCTGTCCAGTCCCAGCTGCGCTCCAGCCATAGGAATTACAATACCTTCGGGCAGATATCAAGGGACATGATGGAAAGGGGCCATGACCGGGACGCACTGCAGTGCAGGGTTAAAGTGAAGGAGCTGCGGAATACCTACCACAAAGCCTGCGAGGCAAACCGCTGCTCCGGTGCTGCCCCTGCAACCTGCCATTTCTACAAAGAGCTGGACGCAATACTTGGGGGCGACCCCACCTCCACTCCGAAGACCACCATGGACACTCCAGAGCCCAGTTCAACAAAGCAGGAGGAGGAGGAAAGCGGGAGCGAGGGTGCTGAGGAGGAGGGAGACAGCCAGGCATCCCTAGATGCATGCAGCCAGGAGCTGTTCTGAAGCCAGGAGGAAGGTAGCCAGTCACAGCGAATGGTGCTTGGGGAAGGACAAACACCAGAGGAGGTGCCCGGTAAGCGGCTTTTATTTTGGGAAGGAAGTTGTTCGGTGTGGGCTCTTGGGGCGAGGAGGGTTAGGGCTGCATGCATGCCTAGATGCGGAATAGGGCGTCGATGTGCTCTCTCACATCGCGGTAATCGGCCTCAGTGATCTCTTCAAAGGTCTCATGCAGAAGCTGGGCAATGCGCTTGTGCAGGTTCCTTGGCAGAGCTACTGTGCTCCTTGTCCCAGTCAGGCTAACATGTCCGCGCCACTGTGCCGAGGGGCGGGGGGGACCATTGCTGCACACAGGCAAGCTGCATATGGGCCAGGGAGGAAGCCGCATTGTAGTAGAAGACCCTCCCTTGCTTCCCAGGTCACTCTCAGCAGCGAGATGTCTTCCTGTGGAAAATGTGGGGACAGTGTTCTCCAGGTGTTGAACCTCTGAAGTCCATGCCTGAGTGAATCTTTCACCCTTCCCTTCACAAATGTTATGGAGGGTACAGCACACAGATATAACCGTGAGGATGTTGTAATAGGCCAGGTCCAGCTTCCCATACAGACAGCGCCAGCAGCCCTTTAAACGGCCAAAAGCACACTCCACAATCCTTCTGCACCGACTCAGCGTGTTGTTGAACCGCTCCTTGCTGCTATCAAGGCTCCCTGTGTTGGGTTACATGAGCCATGGCATTAAATGGTAAGCGGGGTCTCCAAGGATCACAATGGGCATTTTAACTTCCCCTTCAGTGATCTTCTGGTCTGGGAAGAAAGTCCTGGCTTGCACCTTTCCAGACCAGCCTGCGTTAATGTCAGTGAAACATCCACGGTGATCCACAAGCGCCTGGAGAACCATAGAGAAATACCCGTTCCAATTAATGTACTCGGAGGCTAGGTGGGCTGGTACCAGAATTGGAATATGCGTCCCATCTATCTCCCCTCCACAGTTAGGGAAACCCATTTGTGCAAAGCCATCCACTATGTTCTGCACGTTACCCAGAGTCATGATTCTTCTGAGCAGGATGCGATTAATGGCCTTGCAAACTTGCATCAACACGATTCCAACGGTCGACTTTCCCACTCCAAACTGGTTAGCAACCGATCGGTAGCTGTCTGGAGTTGCCAGCTTCCAGTTTGCAATAGCCACCCGCTTCTCCACTGGCGGGGCAGTTCTCAATCTCGTGTGCTTGCGCCACAGGGTGGGGGCGAGCTCATCACACAGTCCCATGAAAGTGGCTTTTCTCATCCGAAAGTTCTGCAGCCACTGCTCGTCATCCCAGACTTGCATGACGATGTGATCCCACCACTCAGTGCTTGTTTCCCGAGCCCAAAAGCGGCATTCCATGGTGGTGAGCATGTCCGTGAATGACACAAGCAATCTCATGTCGTATGAGTTATGCGAGTCGACATCATCCTCAGACTCCTCACTGTCAGTTTGTAGCTTAAGGAGTAACTTGACTGCAATTTGTGATGTGCTGGTGAGACCCATCAGCATATTCCTCAGCAGTTTGGGCTCCATTCCCGCAGACCGAAAGGGAAGACAGAGCACAGTGAAAATGTGGATGGAAGCACAGGAATTGCTGTGATGCGAAGCGATGCATCACGGGGCATCAGGACAGGATCCAGAATGCCCTGCACCCACCCGCCCCCTTCCCACAAGCCATAGCGGCAGACTGGGAAGAGGTGCTCTGTGGGATAGTGGCCCATAATGCACCGCTCCCAATGCCTTTTATTAAATGTGGCTAAGGCTTTGTTTACATGGGATAGTTTTTACCGCTTATACCATTATAGTTATAGAGCTATAGTTATACCACTATAGCTCCCTGTGTGAACGCACTTATTTTGAAATGAGTGGGATTTTTTTCAGTTTAGCTTAAACCCTTTCCCAAGGGACATAAGCTAAACCGAATAAAGGCTCTCTCATGCCAGTAAGCCTGGCCACACTGGTTTTATACCAGTATAACTGTATCCATTTAAATTCACACTTTAGTTTATGTCAGAAAAATCTTTCTCTTGTAGACAAGGCCTAAAGAGGGAATAAAATGTCAATCGAGAGGAAAGTCTGGGAGGATAAAATGCCAAATGTATGGGGCAAAGGGATGAAGCACCATTTGAGAGGAGGGCCAGGGTTAACCCACCAATGGGGAGGAATGTGTGGGAAGATAAAGTGGCATTCAGGAGAAGGTTCTCGAGGATTACAGTGCTACACCCTTGAGCACTCTGCTCTGAAGCAGTAATAATTAATAATAGGAAATTATTCTTGCCCCATTCTGGTCACCTTATTAAAGGAAGGATATTGTGGAAATGGAAAAGTCACAGCAGGACGGCACCTTGAATGATAGATGGAAGGGATACAATTTTAACAGAGCTCATTGCATTTCAGAAAACATGTTTCGGAGAGGAATTCAGAGGAAAGTTGCTGCAAGGCTCTAGGGCTGCTTCACAGCATCTCTTCTCTCTGAAGTGCTCATCACACTCTTTCTGGCTGTTCAATAGCCTACTCTGCAACTGCCAGTATCTGGAGGAAAAACCAAGATTTTGCCAAATCCCCAGATCAGACCACCACCAACACTTGCAGAAATCTGGGTGCAGATTACAATCTGAATTCCTCATTTCACATCTCTCTTTACCAAAATCCTGATGAATGCTTGGTTAATTCAGCACCCCACCCTGCTTATTTTTCTCCCCTTTGCAGGTTGGGCTCTGGCCAAGACTAGAAGCAAGAAGTGCTAAAATTCCATGAGCAATGATGCTCTTGGGGTATATCTGATGGGGGCCACAAAACAGACCCTGAGACAGACCCTGAATGGCTTAAAAGATATTAGTGGCTGTTCCAATCCAGAGTTGTGGTTTAGGCCCATCTCTAGCTTCTGATCTGTTCAAAAGCAGGAAATTCCTGAGACTCTGATAAGAAGTGACATTCTCGTGAGATCTCAATTCTGCAGGAACAAGAGGTCCAACCTAAGCTTGGATTAAGTATCCAAATGTTGCAGAGCTGAGCTGAACACAAATTCAGGACTGTCTGGAGTTCACTGCACACACATGAATGTGGCTAGATCTGACAAGTCTCTGCCAGCCTTTCAGGAGTAAACAATCCCCAAACAAATCCATACTGTAGATAAATCACCCTCAACTAAAAAGTAACAGAGGGTCCTGTGGCACCTTTAAGACTAACAGAAGTATTGGGAGCATAAGCTTTCGTGGGTAAGAACCTCACTTCTTCAGATGCAAGTAATGGAAATCTCCAGAGGCAGGTATAAATCAGTATGGAGATAACGAGGTTAGTTCAATCAGGGAGGGTGAGGTGCTCTGCTAGCAGTTGAGGTGTGAACACCAAGGGAGGAGAAACTGCTTCTGTAGTTGGAAAGCCATTCACAGTCTTTGTTTAATCCTGATCTGATGGTGTCAAATTTGCAAATGAACTGGAGCTCAGCAGTTTCTCTTTGGAGTCTGGTCCTGAAGTTTTTTTGCTGTAAGATGGCTACCTTTACATCTGCTATTGTGTGGCCAGGGAACTAATTGCTCACACAACTAGTTGCTCACACAATTGCTTGAAAACCAAGCCGTGTCCTGCTGGAGAAGAGAGAGCCACACCAACTCTCCAACAAGAACCCTGAACACTTTCAACCCCACAGTCCTTCTCAGTGTGCACAGCCTAGCTCTGTGGAAGTGGACTGTTCATTCAGTTGCCCCAACTCACGGAAGAGAAGTCCTTTCTCAAGCAGCTGAAGCACAGTTTGGAAAGAAACCTAAAAAAAAAAGTCAACCAACAAACCAAACAAAAAAAACCCAGCCCTCTAAAACAATTGAACAAAATATCTCCCCCAGTTAACAAATAACAGGCTTGGCTGGGGAACAATAATTGTGTGTGTAATGCGTCTCACATCTAGGGTATAATTACATTCTGGAATCCACAGAGTAATAAAAGGCACCAGTCAAGGGAAAGGATGCCTTTTTGCCATGGGTTGACAGGCAAGCAACAAACAAGAGGCATTTTTTCACCTTTTATTCAATAAAATCAGCATATTAAATATGCAGGCAGAGTTCCTCCATTAAGCAATTCACTTTCTTTCCTTTTATTTTTTTTCTTCTGCTTTTGTTGCCATCAAGACTAGAAAGGTAAGGGAAAAAAAGATATACAACCCCCAGCATTACGTGAGATGTGTTTGAATGAAGCTGCATTTCAGTCCCCCTGCTCTGCTAGACAAACATGTGCATGTTCTTGCTGCACAGGAATCTGCCTGACTGGGCCTACTGGAAGGGAATCTGGGGATGGTGGCTCACTCTCCCCCCCAATATAAAGTATTGGTCAAGTTATAAGGACAAAATTAAGTATCCGTTCCCCTGCCACCCAAAATGCAACCAGGACTATGGAGGGAAACAGAAAAGGGGCCCAACCATAAACCTACATCCGTATGTCCCTTCATCTAAACGTTGGGTCTGGATCTAAACTTGACAGCTGGCTCTTTGGCTCTGTACCTAACCACCAGAACCAAATACTCCCAAACTTTGGCTCAAGATCTCTATCCAATGTTGCAGCTAGCCTCAATCTCTTTAATGGCCAAAAGAAAATCCTGGACCTGTACTTGGTAGGTCAGGCACATCACTATCTTGATGACACCTGGTCTAGTAATGAGTGACCTTATGACACTTGGAATCCAGACTGGTGTATAAGAGTTTGGGTCCAAAGCTTAATTTGGGGGAGGGATAGCTCAGTGGTTTGAGCATTGGCCTGCTAAACCCAGGGTTGTGAGTTCAATCCTTGAGGGGGCCATTTAGGGATCTGGGGCAAAATCAGTACTTGGTCCTGCTAGTGAAGGCAGGGGGCTGGACTCGATGACCTTTCAAGGTCCCTTCCAGATCTAGGAGATAGGATATCTCCATTTATTTGAGTCTGCAGAAAAGTGACTGGAAATACTGAGAACAAGGCCCTGTGTTTCCCACAGCAAGCTGGACCTAAATCATAGAATATCAGGGTTGGAAATGTCATAGAAATTTCTGTCCGTTCCAGCGGAGGAATAAGGAGAGATGGACACAGCTAGCCAAACAAGGAGCCCCGGGAGGGACGATGCGTTTATTTCAATTGCAATTGGGTTCGAGCTCATAAGTCAGCAAGAACAAAGAAAACACTTACACCAAAGCATTATATGCAGTTGCTTATGATAATCTATCACTCTAAGATTGGCCAAAATTTGCCATCATTACCATACACACTGGTCTACAGTTTTTGAGAAGTCGTCTGCTTCAGAGATAAAATGTGCTATTTATTATGTATTTTGATGTGCTGAATTCAAATATGACAATTAAAACAACTGATTGACTACTGTTTCTAAGATATTTAAGTTTTTACATTTTATGTCTATGTATATTGTGTAGATAGTAGAGTTTTAATCATAAATTGTAAACCTAGGTCTTTTCATGTGTTTATGGTTGCTTTACATGATAATATTTCACCTGTCCTGTTTATGTAACACTTTAAAAATCAGCAAAAGGGTTATATAAATAAAATTTATTATGAAACAAAAGGCAAAAAACTATTATGTACATAGTTTAGTCCTATTCAGTGTCTACTCGGCACTTCTTGGCTTGTCTCTTGTATTCATTAAATGGAGCATCTCTTGTCACTGTCCAGCAATAGTCTGCAAGCATTGATGGGCTCCATTTGCCCTGATAGCGTTTCTCCATTGTTGCAATGTCTTGGTGAAATCGCTCGCCGTGCTCGTCGCTCACTGCTCCGCAGTTCGGTGGAAAAAATCTAGATGAGAGTGCAAAAAATGTATCTTTAGTGACATGTTGCAACCAAGGCTTTTGTATGCCTTGAGGAGGTTGTCCACCAACAACCTGTAGTTGTCTGCCTTGTTGTTTCCGAGAAAATTTATTGCCACTAACTGGAAGGCTTTCCAGGCAGTCTTTTCCTTGCCATGCAGTGCATGGTCAAACGCATCATCTCGAAGAAGTTCACGAATCTGAGGACCAACAAAGACACCTTCCTTTATCTTAGCTTCACTTAACCTTGGAAATTTTCCACGGAGGTACTTGAAAGCTGCTTGTGTTTTGTCAATGGCCTTGACAAAGTTCTTCATCAGACCCAGCTTGATGTGTAAGGGTGGTAACAAAATCTTCCTTGATTCAACAAGTGGTGGATGCTGAACACTTTTCCTCCCAGGCTCCAATGACTGTCGGAGTGGCCAATCTTTCTTGATGTAGTGGGAATCTCTTGCACGACTATCCCATTCGCAGAGAAAACAGCAGTACTTTGTGTATCCAGTCTGCAGACCAAGCAAGAGAGCAACAACCTTCAAATCGCCACAGAGCTGCCACTGATGTTGGTCATAGTTTATGCACCTCAAAAGTTGTTTCATGTTGTCATAGGTTTCCTTCATATGGACTGCATGACCAACTGGAATTGATGGCAAAACATTGCCATTATGCAGTAAAACAGCTTTAAGACTCGTCTTCGATGAATCAATGAACAGTCTCCACTCATCTGGATCGTGAACAATGTTGAGGGCTGCCATCACACTATCGATGTTGTTGCAGGCTACAAGATCACTTTCCCTGAAGAAGAATGGGACAAGATCCTTTTGACGGTCACAGAACATGGAAACCCTAACATCACCTGCCAGGAGATTCCACTGCTGTAGTCTGGAGCCCAACAGCTCTGCCTTACTCTTGGGTAGTTCCAAATCCCTGACAAGGTCATTCAGTTCACCTTGTGTTATGAGGTGTGGTTCAGAGGAGGAGGATGGGAGAAAATGTGGGTCCTGTGACATTGATGGTTCAAGACCAGAAGTTTCATCCTCTTCCTCGTCTGACTCAAGTGAGAATGATTCTGGTGCATCAGGAACTGGCAGTCCTTCTCCGTGGGGTACTGGGCGTATAGCTGATGGAATGTTTGGATAATGCACAGTCCACTTTTTCTTCTTTGACACACCTTTCCCAACTGGAGGCACCATGCAGAAGTAACAATTGCTGGTATGATCTGTTGGCTCTCTCCAAATCATTGGCACTGCAAAAGGCATAGATTTCCTTTTCCTGTTCAACCACTGGCGAAGATTTGTTGCACAAGTGTTGCAGCATATGTGTGGGGCCCACCTCTTGTCCTGATCTCCAATTTTGCAGCCAAAATAAAGGTGAGCTTTCTTAACCATAGTAGTTATACTGCGTTTTTGTGATGCAAAAGTCACTTCACCACAAACATAGCAGAAGTTATCTGCACTGTTCACACAAGTACAAGGCATCTCTGCTCACTTTGGCTAAACAGAAATGTGTCCCTTTGCAAAATCAAACACTGACAAATAAGAGAGCACGACACTGTATGATTTCTAGAGCTGATATAGGGCAATTTGTTCAGCAGAGTGATGTAAGCTTCGTTATGATTGCATCATCCATGACTTCTAGGAATAACATGATGCAATTCATATCATGTATGACGCAATACCAGCTTCAGATTGCATCATTCATTGTTTTGCCTAAAAAGCAAGTACTGTCCAAACCCAGTCATAGATTTATTCATAGATCCAGTCAAAGATGTATTTTAGTCATTTCTGGTTTAAATTGAGATCCCTTCCCTTTATAACTCACTCATCCTCCACCATTCCCAAGTCAAGGGTCGTATATACCGACCCAATAGCATATCTTGAAAACTAGAGCCAATCAACAATTTTAAGCATCATTTTCATTCTCAATGACCCAGAATTAGTAAAGTTTGACTACATTTATTTCAGAAGCATTTTGGCTGTAGAGCAGCATAATTAGCAAGCTACATGTATCTGCCCCTCTTATGACCCCTTATTGTTCATTTACTTGCCCCCCACCCTTGTTATTTTGCAAACTAAGTAGTTAGTTATCTATAGGATACAGGCACAGGGAGTTCCATTGTCTATAGGTTTGGAGTTTGGCTACATTTCCTCTTGAAGGAACTTCCTGAGTTAAGACAACCTATAGCTGACCCTGTGTGTACGTGACAAATTTGCCCCCTGGCCGTTAAGTAGAATAATTCTATATCAGAAGGGACCTCAGGAGGTCATCTAGTCCAACCCCCTACTCAAAGGGGGACCAATCCCCAGACAGATTTTTACCTCAGTTCCCTAAATGGAACCTTCAAGGATTGAACTCACAACCCTGGGTTTAGCAGGCCAATGCTCAAACCACTGAGCTATCCCTTTCCCCTGAGGCAAGTTATCTGATGTTTGTGGTACTATCATGCTGCAGACTGGAGATTCTGCACCAGCTTAAAGACAAATTCAAAAACTGATATTTTGTATTGAATTAAATATGAACATGAATAATACAATCAGTACAGTGTCCCCGTGTTCTTTATTTAGATATGATATTCCATTTATTTTACTCTGCCCCTAGTTTTAGGTAGCCCACACGTTTTTTTTTAAATTTTGGCAACAGATAGCTGCTTTTTAAGTGTCCAGAGAGAAGCTGGAGTTTTAGGCAATTGTGTGGGGAACAGCTGCAGCTTTGGGCCTTGGGGTGGATGGTGTGGGAGGCAGTTAGGATTGTGAGATAAATGCATTAAATGTATGCTTCTGCTAAAATACTCAGCAATGAAATGGTTAACAATGCAGGCATCTAAATTGTTGGGCCATATCCTCACCTATTATGAACTAGTAGAGCTTCATTGACTTGAACTACACTTGTTATTCCATGTGAGGATAAGAACAGTCATCTTCAGGGTTAGCACCCTATCAAGATGAATGGAGCAGTTCACATCTCTGAGCGTTATCATTCCAGGTTGTCTGCATGATCAGGACAACAATATTTCATTGGTTATACTCAGTTCACATTTACAGAGTTTTCTTTGCAACCATAGAGAAAAACGGTTTTGTTTGAATTAAAGCTTTGATTCTAGAGCAAAATTTTGTGCCGAGAGACAGGAGCTGCAGCAAATCCTAGGTCTGCAGTTTCACAGAATGCATGGGACCCAGGCCATGAGATCAGGCTTTATCACAAGTTTTCCACAACTTCTACTTCTAGCCTCAGCTGGTAATACTGTGAGAAAATAGGTGTCTTGTGATGTTCTGCCATAACTGGGGAAGTGAAGTGAAAGGAAAAAGCACTATTTGAATATTTCTGAACCTCAAAAAAACAACTGGGGCTGCACCATCACATTTAAGGCCCCAGGTGTACTAGGAGGCACCACACACCAGAGTTAGATGATGGAAGCACAAACTACTGCACTGCATCCATTAAAATCTGGTAGCATACACTCCTTAAAATCTAGAACCAACCTGGGGGCAGAATGGGGCAGGACCCTTGTTTCACCCACTTTTGGTGTCTAGCACCCCTAGTGGTGCTCATTCCCCAGCACTTTGTGCTGATTGTATAAACACAGAATTCTGGCTGCTCCCAAACACATGCACAAGGCAAGGGGCGAGAGCCCCTTGCGTCCTCTCCCCAGCCACCATGTGCCTGCCCCTCAGGAACCATGGAAATGGTTCAGGTTTTGGGATGAAAGAGCAGGGAGGGTCAATGTGTCTGATTCTCTGAGCTACTTCAGCCTCCCCACGTCCCCCGTCTGAACATCGTGAAATGTGTGCGCGTGTTTGCTTTAAGTCTCTCACAGGGGCTAATGTGGTGGCAGAAACCACAACAGGAGCTGAGAGCAGCAAAGGGATGGATGAAAGAGAAACACACCACAGACGGAAGAGCTGGGCCGCAATTAAACTGAAACAGACACACACGCACGCGCGCACACACACACGCACGAAGAGCAGATTGCAGCTAATTGAAAAGAACGCAGGTCTGATCAGCAAGTGTTTCCTGCTTCAAATGCTTTTTGATCCAATTCTCGCTCTTCCCTGCTTGGCTGAAGGTCCAGTAATGACCCCACACAACCAGTGGACATTAGACTCTCAAGATGCAGAGCCTGGCCTTGGAACAAGCAGGAGAGAGTGATTGGGCCACTTTGGCTGTCACTTACTCCCTCCTGGGGTCTGGGGCGGGAGGGATGAAAGAGGAGTTGAATTGGAAAAGTTTCCTGACTCAGCAGCAGTGTGTTAGCAGAGGCGTTGCTGCTGCTGCTAATAGGTTGTAGTAATGGAGAGGCGTCTTACAGGCAGGACGGTGGGAGGCTGATCAGCTCCAGCAGAAGGAGTGAGGTCAGTGGTAATGAGCAACAGCGAAGAGGAATGCAAATTGCAGGAGGATTTATGGAGCAGTTTCTGCTCAGTGAGCAGATTCCAGATAAGTGGAGTGTTAATAAGGCAGGCAAGTTTTTCAGCTGTGCCAGCTGTTATGAAGATACTGGTACACTTTCTGACTGGTGTTTATTGGAGGTTAGGCATAGGGTGTCACAACACATAAACAAGTGCACACATGTTCTGTCACAACACACGCGCACACAGGCTGTTTTACCACACAAACATGCCAACACACACTAGCACCCTGTCATAATGTGTACAGTATATTTGCACACACTGGGCTAACAGAGGAGAAGGAAAACAGGAGCGAGACAAACATGCTGCAGGGCAGGTGTGACTGGGTAGCAGAGCTTGGGGGGATGGGAAAGGAATGAGCCCTACTGCCCAGGCCCAATCAGATCCATGAATTAACTTGTCTGATTCCCCCGCTCTCTTCTCTCTTTCCAGATGTGCATGCAATGAACTCAAAATGTGTTACAATGTAGATCAGGATCCTATTTTATAGCTGGGGAAACCGAGACACTGAGCGGTGATGTGACCCAAATTCACAGAGACTACTAGCAGAGCAAGGAATAGCAACTTCACCACATCTGCCTCTGACCTCTCTCTCTCTGCTAAAGTCTGTCAAGAACGTTGCTACTTTGTAATAGTAATAATAATAATTATTTATTTATAGGCACAATCCCAGGAGTCCTGTGTGACGGGTTGGATCACAGAAACCCCTTTGGGACTGTCACCTGATATGCCTAGACTACCTCTGAGCCTGTTTTCCCTGCCAGCTTGGGACTTCAGTCCCTTGCCTGGTTTGAGCCAGACATGCTTGCCTGCTGCAAACACAGATCCAAATCTGAACCACGTCCCCCACAAGCTGCAGATTTAACTGAAAACAGCTTAAGAAGTGTTCCCGTCTCCAGCACTCAGATACTCAGCTCCCAATGGGGTCCAAACCCCAAATAAATCTGTTTTACTCTGTATAAAGCTTATACTGGGTAAACTCATAAATTGTTTGCCCTCTATAACACTGATAGACAGATATGCACAGCTGTTTCTTGTCCCCCACCCCCAAGGTATTAATACTTACTCTGGGTTAATTAAAAAGTGATTTTATTAAATACAAAAAGTAGGATTTAAGTGGTTTCAAGTAGTAACAGACAGAACAAAGTGAATTACCAAGCAAAATAAAATAAAACATGCAAGTCTAAACCTAATACAGTAAGAAGATGAATACAGATAAAATCTCACCCTCAGAGATGTTTCAATAAGCTTCTTTCACAGACTGGATGCCTTTCTAGTCTGGGCCCAATCCTTTTCCTTGGTACAGTCCTTCCAGCTCAGGTGGTAGCTAGGGGATTTCTCATGACTGCAGCCCCCTTTGATCTGTTCTACCCCCTTATATATCTTTTGCACAAGGTGGGAATCCTTTGTCTCTCTCTGGGTTCCCACCTCTCCTTCTCAATGGAAAAGCACCAGGTTAAAGATGGATTCCAGTTCAGGTGACATGATCACGTGTCACTGTAAGACTTCGTTACCCACTTGCCAGCACACACGTATACAGGAAGCCTTACAAGTAAACAGCCATTTACAACCAATTGTCCTGGTTAATGGGAGCCATCAAGATTCCAAGCCACCATTAATGGCCCACACTTTGCATAATTACAATAGGACCTCAGAGTTATATTTCATATTTCTAGTTTCAGATACAAGAATGATACATTTATACAAATACAGTAACTCCTCACTTAATATCCTCCTGCTTAACATTGTTTCAAAGTTACATCGCTGCTCAATTAGGGAACATAGAATGTCAAGGTTGGAAGGGACCTCAAGAGGTCATCTAGTCCAAACCCGTGCTCAAAGCAGGACCAATCCCCAGACAGATTTTTACCCCAGATCCCTAAATGGCCGCCTCAAGGATTGAGCTCACAACCCTGGGTTTAGCAGGCCAATGCTCAAACCACTGAGCTATCCCTCCCACACATGCTAGTTTAAAGTTGTGCAATGCTCCCTTATAACGTTGTTTGGCTGCCTGCTCTGTCCACTGTTTGTAAGATTCTGTGGAAGAGCAGCGACTTTACAAGGGAGCATTGCACAAGTTCCTCTTCTCCGCCTCCTCCCCCTCCCTCCCAGCGCTTCCCTCCCGCCCCCGCCAAACAGCTGTTTGGCAGTGCTTAGGACTTTCTGGGAGGGAGGGGGAGGAGTGGGGAAGCACCGTGTCTCCGCTCCTCCCCCTCCCTCCCAGAAAGTCCTAAGCACCAAGCGCTGGGAGGGAGGGGGAGAAGCAGGGAAGCGCCGCATCTCCACTCCTCCCTCTCCCTCCTGGAAAGTCCTAAGCACCACCAAACAGCTGTTTGGACTTTCGGGAGTGGGGAAGGTGAGGGGATGCGTGCTCTGGAGAGGAGGTGGAGTGGGGGTGGGAAGAGGTGGGCCTGGAGTGGAGCGGGGACAGGAAGATGCAGGCCTGGAGCATCCCCGGCAAATTGGTGCCTGTTCTTCTCCGAGGAAGCTGCTGCTGCTGCTGCGAAGGTGCTTCCTAGCGTCCTTGCCTGCAGGGGGCTGTGCCTGTGTGGGGTAAGCCAGGGGCACTTCCCAACCACAGTACAGTACTGTACAGTATATAATGCCTTTTGTCTGCCCCCAAAAAATTTCCTTGGAACCTAACCCCCCGCATTTACATTAAATCTTACGGGAAAATTGGATTCATTTAACATTGTTTCACTTAAAGTTGCATTTTTCAGGAACATAATTACAACGTTGAGTGAGGAGTTACTGTAGGATGAACACACTCAGTAGATTATAAGCTTTGTAATGATACCTTACAAGAGACCTTTTGCATGAAGCATATTCCAGTTACATTATATTCACACTCATTAGCATATTTTCATAACATTATATGGAGTGCACCATCGCATCCTTACTCAGAGTCCCCTGTTCTAACCATTCATTGACATGGCCTCTTCGGACTGTGCTTTGAAGGAACTGCTCTGAACTAGGAAGAAGCAGAGATGAATGGTGTGTGTGCTTCTGGATGGAAAGTGACTGTCCAAAGAAGGAGAGATGGTTACTGAGTCTCATCAAACATAGAAGGGAATTGCACCATAAAGCAGAGTCCTGTTATGATGGTTTGGGGGACCTGCCTTTGTAGAACTTATGAATTTTGTTTGATATCATGAACTCTCTGTACCTATATCAAACTACAAACTCCATCTTGTTTTCTGAACACCATTTTGATTACAAGACTGTTCTTTGCCTCTCTCTTGGCTCTGTAGCCTCCATACTGAGCTAAAAGCCATAGGAGACGTCAGGAGAAATGCTGGCACCTGGCAAAGGGCTAGCAATGGAGTGTCATTAACTCTCCATGGTCTTCTATTCAAATGGAAGCGCCCTTGGACAAAGACTGGGCTACTGTACAGGGCAAGCTAGTTTTTCATGTCTGGGATCTGGAGGGGTGGCAATCGAGTAATAGAGTACCTAATAGGGGATTTGAGGCTGACCTCATGGCAAAGGGGACTAGAAGTTATAAAAGGACCAGGTTAGCTTGGAATAGATCTTTCTGACTAGGGTGACCAGATGTCCCAATTTTATAGGGACAGTCCCGCTTTTGGGGGCTTTTTCTTATATAGGCACCTATTACCCCCCACCCCCTGTCCCGATTTTTCACAGTTGCTATCTGGTCACCCTATCTCTGACTGACCAAAACAGGAAGAGAAGCATGTGCTGGAGGAGTGAAGTCCAGGAGAGGGGACTCTGACCAAATCCCAAAGAACACTAAAGAGTGTCAAGGAAACTGAGTTAGGCAATGGCATACAGAAAATTCATATTTTGCATAGATCTGTATATCTCTTATACTGCCAAAAGTAAAGGGAGGTTGTTTGGAAATCCTTCTGCAAAGTCTGTCTGTTTGCTTCAACTATCACATGGTCTATGTCAGGGGTCTCAAACTCAAATGACCACGAGGGCCACATGAGGACTAGTACATTGGCCTGAGGGCTGCATTACTGACATCTCCCCCCGCCGCCCTTGGCCCCGCCCCCACTCCACCCCTTCCATGAAGCCCTGCCCCTGCCCCGCCTCTTCCCACCCCTTCCCCGAAATCCCCACCCCAACTCTGCCCCCTCCCTGGCCCCAGGGGGTGCAGGAGGGGTGTGGGGTGTGGCAGGGGCTCAGGGAAGGGAGTTGGGGTATGGGGTGCAGGAGGGATGAGGGGGGCGGCAGGGGGTCAGGGCAAGGGGTTGGGGTGCAGGAGGGGTGCGGCAGGGGGTCAGGGCAGGGGATCAGGGTGCAGGAGGGGTGCGGGCTGCAGCAGGGGGCTCAGGGCAGGGGGTCAGGGTGCAGGGTACGGCAGGGGGTCAGGGTGCGGTAGCGGGCTCAACGCAGTGGGTTGAGGTGCAGGAGGGGTGTGGCACGGTGCAGCAAGGGGCTCAGGGCAGGGGTTTGACTGCAGGAAGGGTTCAGGGGGCGGGCTCTGGCCCAACACGCACCAGGGGCAGGGCAGGCTGCCTGCCTGCCCTGCCCCCACGCCATTCCGGGAAGTGGCTGGAACGTGGGGATGCAGGGGCACAGGGGTGTGTGTATTGCTGTTGCTTCAGGCACCACCCTGGAGTGGGGAACCACGGCCAATGGGAGCTGCTGGGTGCGGTGCCTGAAGCAACATCAACACACACCCCTGCACCTCTCCTCCCCCAGGTTCTGTCCACTTCCCGGAGCGGCGCGGGGGCAGGGCAGGCAGGCAGGGAGCCTGCCCTGCCCCCGGTGTGCGTCGGGCTGGAGCTGCTCTAGGTAAACGCTGGGGGAGGGTGGGGGGGGCCGCGAGGAGCTCGCGGGCCGCAGAAAGTAACCTTGCGGGCCGCATGTGGCCCACAGGCCGCGTGTTTGAGACCCCTGGTCTATGTGAACTCTAGACCAGAATGCCCACAAGAGTGGAGCTCTGGAAAAGGGTGTACTAAGCTACTGGAGTGTTGGGGGTCAGCACTGGTCCTGGGGGCCTAAGGCAGCTAGACCATGAGGTCCCACTTTCAGAAGGGGTATCAGAGTCTGTGCCCTGGAATCATGCTGGAGAAGCTAGAGCCAGAGATTGTGACTTAAACCTGTCCAGACAAAGTGGGGTTTAAAAGTACAAGGGCCCAGTGTGCAGGTCCAAACACAGCCTGGCGATGGTAAAGCAGGAGGATCTCTACCAAGGGTGAGACACCTGTGTTCCTAAAGCAGGGCACAGTCCTGGCCCCAGAGAGGGGAACATGCCCTGTCTCTAAGAAAAAGTTAGTGCTGTCTTAAAAGGCTGCACAAAAACACCTCAAATTGAGACAATGTGTCATCTGAAGAAATGAATGTCTTGAGGTGGCTGCCCTTTCTGGATAGATCTTATGGTGTCTTGAATCTGCTGGGGCTGTAGGATTCTGGGTCTGGGACCTGCTGCTCCTAAACATTCAGCTTATGACATCTTATGCTCACTGGCACTCTGCTAGCTTTGCCATGGCCCTAGAAGGAAAATACTTATGTGGGTCATGTGGGGTCAGAGAGCATCCAGGAAGGAAAGGAATGGACGAGCCCCACTGGGGTGGGAGAGGATTGCCCACTCTTAGTGAAATGCAGTGAAGCCTTTTCAGGTCAGAAGGATATTGTCCTGCTGTGGGGATGGCTGGTGCCCCTTCAGGTAAAAGCTCAGTGAATTGGTCAGGGCACTCTGGCATCAAATCTTGCCCACACAAGTCTCTTCAGTCAAATTCTGACTCATTTATTTCATTGACCCCCTTTATTATTTTTACAATGGGCAGATTCCTGCTGCCAGCTGCCTTCTGGGGAGAGTATCATAGAATCATAGGACTAGAAGGGACCTCGAGAGGTCATCTAGGCCAGTCCCCTGCACTCATGGCAGGACTAAGTATTATCTAGACCATCCCTAATAGGTGTTTGTACAACCTGCTCTTAAAAATCTCCAATGATGGAGATTCCACCACCTCCCTAGCCAGCTACTGCAGCCCATGTGAGGGCTGAAGTGGGTCGTAGACGTTCTGGTGCTGTGTCTCACAATACAGACTAGCCATCTAAGCGCCATCAAACCTGCTGAGAGAGAAGACCAAATCCCTCATCAGAGGGGTAGCCGTGTTAGTCTGGATCTGTAAAAAGCAACAGAGGGTCCTGTGGCACCTTTAAGACTAACAGATGTATTGGAGCAAATCCCTCATGAGAACCTCAGCCCTGAGGAATTAGGCTAGTTTAAAAGAAAAAGGACCGTAGTGGAAAGGATTCAGAGAACAGCCCTTTTCTTGAGGCAACTCTTTGACCTTTGCAGAAAAAAGTACAAAGAATCCAGAGTATAAAGGAAGGAGGCCGCCTCCGCGTCAGTATTCCGTTTCTTTTCATTCAGACTTCTCTGTAAAGACTGTTAATTATGCTGCTTTTCCCTTGGAAAGATGCATTTACTGCTCAGCTGGAGCCACGTAATGGGAGCTCCAGTGGAGCTACCACTTGCATGATGGGAAGTCTGAGTGGAGAACGATAGCTGCATGCATGCAGTGGTGAGAAAGGTGCACCCATAGTATATCCTGGGGAAAGGGGGAACAGAGGGCTAGACTGAAATCAGTGGAATTACATCAGGAATAAGTTTGTCCTAATGTGCTAGGCACAGTTTATTAGATTGATCCGGCTAGTCTGTAGCTAGGCAGGCACAAGTGGCCAGTCTCACTGCCTGTGGAGCCTATTAGAGTGCCCCTGGGAATCAGTGTCCTAGGCCGGCTGGTGTTCCGGAGTCAGTCCCTGGATATATACACCGTGTCTGTTTTGTTTTAGCTCTTGTCAAATGTGGCTAAAGTGGACACAGATTAAATCTGCCATGAAAGTTTACAAGAACAGGAAAAAAATCCAGCTGAACCCAGCAGCCAGAGTCTCTGTGCAGGGTTTGTAACAGGTGTGGATGTAATCGTGCTCAGGGAGAATGTGGAATCTGTCTGTATGGCAATGGTGTCAGTACAAGGGCCAGCTGTATCCACATCCGACACGCACAGAGACGGAGTACTGGGCAGACACAGGGTACACACACGTACAGGGATACCCACCCACCTGCATAGCTGCCGCCATACAGTTACACACAGAAACGGAAGCTGCAAAGACACTGCAGCACCACTCAGGAGTACAGAGAGGCATCTACATATATCCACTGGACAGAGAGAACATGCTGAACATCCAGAGACACAGACAGACACACAACTGTGTGCTGGCAGAGACACTCTGGTATAAAGACTCAGTATGCAGAGTCACACCTCAGTATGCAGGTACACAGAGTCACACCCACTTGGTAACACACTCCCCCCTCCCTGCACACACACTCATACCTAGCTAGATGAATGCACAGGCTCCCCATGCTGCTGTGTGCATGCTCACAGACACTCATGGTCACACAGCCCCAGTAACAGACATAGCCCCATGTATGTTCAGTGACAAACTCACAGGTACCCATCCACATGTCGTCACTCATGCATCCACACGTGTTCAATAACAGACATACATGTACTCACATGCATGACTAATAAGAAATCCACAGAAACAGCAGTTGCAGACATAAATGCTCAGTAATGCACAGATATACAAGAGCAATCAGATACACACATCAGAACACACAGATAATTTTGACCTCACGTCAGAGATCCTCAGCTGGCGTAAGCCAGTGTAACTCCAAAGATCTGGCCCCTTGTCTTCAGGCTTCACTTTTTTCACCATATGCTGTTTAGTATTTGTGTGTTTCTACAAAGTATTTTTGCTCTGTTTTCTGCAGAGAAGAATATACTGATCTATTAAATGGTAGCATGTAGCAGGCTGACGTCCTCCCCTCTCTCCCTCCCTTTCCCCACTTGGAGAAATTCACAACCAGCAGCCAATGCCAGTGCAATGAAAATATTAAAAAGGAAATGAAATAGGGGGAAAAACTTCTGGGCCAAATCCCTCCCTGGTGTAACTCTACCAATTCCAGCAGAGAAACACTAGGGATGCATGTATCCCAACCTGTTGTTTTGATAAACTAAACAATTAATTAACAACTATCTCTCCAGCAGATCTCTCCTTGCGGCTGAGTATGTGAGGAACACACAGATCCACGTAAGGGCTCTATCGTCACCATTACATGCTGAAGAATAGCGGCTAATTAATTATAATGATGGCAAAGATTAGATCCAAATTCCTCTACACGAGGTGTACGCAGTCGAACACAGACAAAATAAATCAGAGCACCGTATCCTAATCCACAAGCTTCAGAGAATTAAACAGGTGCATTCTAATCACAGGCTCAGTGCAACCACATTCAATATGCACAGGAGTGCACCCAAATGCAGTATATCTTTGAGGGACTCTGAGAAAGGTATCATAGCTCAGATGAAACACATAACTTAGGCCCTGACCATCTGTAGTCATTTAAGATCCTTTGTGGGGTTTTGGGTTTTTTTTTTTTTTTTTGCAAAACGTAGAGAGATTGAACTCTGTGTCCCAGGCAAACTCCAGTGGGAGCCATTCCTTTCTGCCTCCCTAAATCCCTTCTTATGTTCTTATGATTTCAGATGGAGATGGCATTCCTCTTCACTTGCTGGACTAAGACGTTGTTATGCTGTTAGGCAGCTGCCCACTTCCATTCAAGAGGCGGCTGCATTTCAGTGATGGGGGGGAAATTATTCCAGTTGTAAAGCACTTTAGAATTCCGTGGGGTGAAAGAGGCTTTATTATTAACTTAATTGTATTAATTATTAGGAAAGATTGGTTTCATAGCATTTGAAGGCGCCTGCCCTGCTCTCCACTCCACTCAGCTTGGTCTCCAAATTCTAGGTACCAGCCAGAGACCAAGCTTCTCAGAAAAAAATGCTGTATATACAACTTGGGTTAACTTCACCCCTAAAGTCACTCCACTGAAATCACCTAGTCACATTCATCCTTGGTATGATTGCTGAATCAATGGTAGTACATCAGCTTTTGTAGGCATCATATCAAAGGAGAGTTTTGAGGAGGGATTTGAAGGTGGGCAATGAGGTAGCTTTGCAGATGTTTACAGGGAGTGCCCCAAACATGAGGGGCAGCATGGGAAAAAACACGAAGGGACTTGTTTGAAAACTTAACAAGCACGGGCTGATTGGAAACAAGCAATCAACAGATCAATAGCGAATGAGAGAGGACAGGTGTTAGTGGGGGGTATGACTCTGAAAGGCCTTGAAAATGAATACAGGCATCTTATGTTTGATGCTATAGGGCAGGGGTTTTCAACCTCTGGTCCGCAGACGCCTGTGGGTCCACAGACTATGTCTAAGATTTCCAAAGGGGACCGATGTCCATTCAAAAAAAATTTAGGGGTCAGCAAATGAAAAAAGGTTGAAAACCACTGCTTTAGAGAACGGGGAGCCACTAGAGGAATTCAAATGGAGGGGTGACATCATCAAAGTGAAGGTTGGGGAAATGATTTTTGCAGCAGAATTCTGAATGAGTATAAGCAAGGCAAGACTGCATTTGCAAGGCCAGAGAGAAGGATGTTGCACTAATTGAGAACATAAGAACGGCCATACTGGGTCAGACAAATGGTCCATCTAGCCCAGTATCCTGTCTTCTGACAGTGGCCAATGCCAGGTGCTTCAGAGGGAATGAATAGAACAGGCAATCATCAAATGATCCATCCCTTGTTGCCCATTCCCAGCTTCTGAGAAACACAGGTTTGGGCACCATCCCTGCCCATCCTGGCTAATAGCCACTGATGGACCTATCCTCCAGCAACTTAACTAGTTCTTTTTAAAAACCCTGTTATAGTCTTGGTCTTCACAACATCTCCTGGCAAAAAGTTCCACAGGTTGACTGTGTGTTGTGTGAAGAAATACTTCCTTTTGCTAGCTTTAACAAAACAAGGTGTAAGATGACAAGAACTTGGATGAGAGTTTTAGCTGTATGGATGGATAGGCAAGGCTGTTATCTTAGCAGTGTTATTTAGAAAGAATTGGCAATATTTAGAAATGGCGATTATATGCTGCCCACCACCACAGAGGTGTCTACATGTTAGTAGGACTGGACCAGAACGCTCCCAAACATGGAGATGGGGGGAGGCTGAAAATTCAAAGCTGGAGTTGAATTTTGGCAATGACCCCTATCTTTAAATGGTCTACACCCTGAAACCCAACCCAGCCGACCAACTTTGGTGGTGTTGAAATCTGGATTTGGAGTTCAAACCCCTCTCTGTGCTAAAGCTGAGAGATGGGAATCCGGAGAACACGGAGACTAGCCAGCTGGGCCTGTGCACAGAGATCATAAAATAGCTTCTTCAATGATAATAGTTAGCAGGGCAGAAGGAGGTCAGGGAAACTGGTAGCTGACTGACAGAGTGAAGCTGGCAATAAGCACTGCTCAGGTCGAATACTGATAATCTTACCATCAGGGTTGAGAAAGCAGGAGACCCCATGTAATTCAAAGAGCTGAAAGGTCAATAAAATGCCAGCAAACATTCCTCTCCTCCTACTCTTAGCGCCAGGAGGTAATCTCACCTCTTCACCCCAGAGAGCAGAGTGACAATCGGAATGAGCTGAGATGGTTTTATCTTAGGGCACGTCTTCACTACCCGCCGGATCGGCAGGTAGCAATCAATCTATTGGGGATCGACTTATCGCGTCTAGTGAAGACGCGATAAAATCGATCCCCGATGGCTCTGCCATCGACTCCGGAAATCCACCGCGGCAAGAGGCGGAAGCGGAGTCAACGGCGGCGCAGCAGCAGTCGACTCGCCGCCGTCCTCACAGCCAGGTAAGTCGACCTAAAATACGCAACTTCAGCTACGCTAGTCACGTAGCTGAAGTTGCGTATCTTAGGTCGGCCCCCCCGACCGTAGTGTAGACCTAGCCTAAGTCACTGGTGGACATTTGGACACATGGTAAAACTGCCACACCAGTTCGACACAACTAGCTACTTCTGCTGACAGAACGTGGGGAGACAGGTTAGGAATAGATGTGGTGGTGGGGAGGGGACGGGGCGGGGGGGAGTGCTGTAAGACAGGACTGAGGTACATTGCCAGAGCTGTGAGGGTGCAGGGGATCCAGGACTGGAATAGCAGGGTCTGCTGCAGGTCAGCATAGAAACACAGTGATCTGACATAACTGAAAAGGGGTGAAGGAATCTAGAACCAAAACAACAAGGCATGGTGCAGATCTGGATTGAAGTAGACTGTCAGGAGCCACATACAAGCCCAGGACTACAATAGCAGCAGGTACAGTATTGTGTGCCAGGGTACAATGGCAGTCTGTTCTTCGAAATGAAAGAGCAAGGGGTGACACAGCTCAGAAGTGAGGTACATTGGCAGAGCTGTGGGAAGAGGAGAGATGCTGGGAATAGCAAATTTGCTGCAGGATCAGGACTGGGGTGCATTGCCAGAGCGAGGTGAAATTGGAGGGGAACTTTAGTCTGTGCTCTGTCCTGTCTGCCTCTGACCAGCATGCACTGAAACAGACCAAAATCCACAGCATTGGGGTCTTTTTTTTTTTTAAAACTTAAATGCATTTTTAAAATCAACCCCGAAACATTTTTGGAGTGCTTTCTGATCCAAGCTGAGACACATTTTGCTGGTTTCTTGGCAAGGAAAAACACTTAACCAAAGGGAACTCTGAGATACTGGGCCTGGCCAAGCGTGGGGCAGAATCTGCTCTTTCCAATTATCTGCCAGCCTAATCATAAAAACATCACGGTGCACGCTCCATATGTCATTTTTATTGAATTCATTCAGGAGTTTCTTGATTAATCTTTTATTATTCCTTTTCAAATCCCAAGGTGCCCATAAACGGGGGCTGATCATCTAGAGTAATTCTTACACCAAGAGACAACCATCAGAATCATTTCAGATCCCACATCCCTGCCCGCCTAACACGTGCTCCCACACCACTTCCTATGGCAGCTCCTGCTGGGAGCAACTGGGAGACATCTTTCACCAGCATTCTAGCCCCTTTCCTGACAATGCCTCTTGTAGGGACAGGCTGGCCCTGGAATAGCCATGACTGGCGACCACACAGCCAGTGCTGCTGCTCCATCCCTGTAGTGTTCCCTGCATTGAGTAGCTGAGACTGGAGTAGCAGTGAGTTCTGCCACAGCCAGTTCTCTGTTCCTGTTGGGAGGATCTGTGACTGGAGTATTTGTGAGCTCTCTCCTGTACCATTTCCTACAGTGCCACCTGCCTGGAGAAGCTGAGACCAGATAGTTTGCATATGTGTATTTATTTATACTAGGCTCATCACATGTTGTCTGAGCATCCATTCCTATTGTACCTCTTCCTGGGGTCAGGCAGTGACTGCTGTGAATAGGATTGTCCCAAGCCAGGGCTCCTCCACTAGTTCTTGCTGGAAGAAATTGGGAGTGAAGGAGATGTGCACTCCCGCGTTCCTGCACCATTCCCTTCAGTGAATCCAGCTGGGAGGGACTGGACCTAGAGGAGCTCTGAGCTTCCCCAGGCAATGGTCTTCCTGGGGCAGATGGAAACTGACAAAGAAATAGAGTCAGAAGAGCGTGTTGTCCCGGTGGGAGATTTTTTCTGCCCCGGTAACCCTTTGGGTATCTTGATCCATGTAATGTCTCCACCTTATTAAAGCTGCAGTTCATTAATTAAATATTTAGTGCATTAAATGGGTTTCTTTTGTATTAAGGAGCTGAGTTCTTGTTCAGGGTGTATGCGATGCTGTGTATCCTCCCGAGAAGCTGCAATTTGCCATGCTAATTGCTCACAGTCTTCAAAACCTGTGTCATTTCTGCAGCAGCTGAGCAAATCATACACTCCTCTCACCCCGCCCCCAGACATAAGAGGAGCTGAGCTGATCAGACTCCTGGAGGGGCAGTGACAGTTTTTAATGTGAATAGGCCAGTTAGGGAGCTCCCTGCCTTTCCCAGGAATGGAGCCCACCACCACTTGCTGACTGGGATCGGAGTAAGTTAAATGTGAGTAACCTCCAGACTGAATGTCAGAACAAGGGAGGCAGCAGGAGGCAGTGTACAGAGCTCTGGACTGGGACTTAGGCATTCTATTCCCTGCTCTGCATCTGGCATGCTGTGCGACCTTGGGCAAGTCACTTCACGGCTCTGTGCCTCCGTTTCCCACATCTTTAAATGGGTTTAAGGGGGATCCTTTGTAAAGTGCTTTGAGATTGATTGATTGATAACAGTGAAGAATTATTACTATTCCTCATTAGACTGCATGCACACTAAGGCACCGTGATGCCCATTTTTGTTAAATCTGGGCTGAGTTGGTGCTGTGCTCCCCACCAAAGCAGAGTAGAGATGCCACGTGAAAGTTACAGATGGGCCAAACTGTAAGCTGCCCATCTCCTAAACTGAACAGATAGTGGGAAGCACATCATTCCTGTGCTCCCCATACAGCATTGCTCTCTGTTCAATACCAGGTCCAATACAAAGCTCTCATGTTATGGATACATACACTGCAGACACTATTATGTAAATCTCATACAGGCTGGAGGAAATGGGCCAAGATCCCTAGACTTCCAGCTCTAAGAACATAAGGCTCTAACACTCGAGCTGAAGAAGCTCTCCCTAAGCAAGCACCAGTAATAGAACCCTTATACACTAGAGTCCAGCCCCTGGAGGGCAGCATTACTCGTTCATGCACCTACATTTTGCACAAGGAGGGAGGGTAGTTAGCAGCAGAGCAGGAGAAAGAGCCTTGGGGCTTAATAGGAGCAGGATAAGAGGCAGCTAGGTGTGTGGGTTTTCAGTGGGAAGCATGTGTTCCGAGATTGAGATTAGGTAACTCAATTGGCAAAGGGGAGTTTAACGGAGTAGTGGGATTTGGCTTTCTTACATGGGTGGTGTGAAGGTTTCACAGTTCATTTATAAATCCTGAGGGCAGAAGGGACCACTGTGATCATCTAGTCCAGGGGTGGCCAAACTGCAGCTTGCATGCCATATGCAGCTCTTTTACAGTTAAAGTGTGGCTCACAGAACCCCCCATGCCCCCCATTCTCCACCTTCCAGACTGCGGGGGGAGGAAAGAGAGACTCAGGGTTTCTGCCCTGCAGCAGGATGGTGGGGCTAGGGCTAGATTCTGCCCAGTGGGGAGAGGACTCTTGCTGAATCCCCAAGCCCCAGTAGGCACCTCCTGCAGGGCTGAAGCCCCTAGCTTCCCCTCCTTGCCTTAATGAGACGCCCCGAGCCCTGGCAGGTGCGCCCAGCTCTCAAACTTCTGAAGATTATTGTATGTGGCTTGGAGGGTCAGTAAGTTTGGTCACCTCTGATCTAGTCTGACCTGTATAGCACTGGCCCAAAGACCTCCCCCCAAATAATTCCTAGAGCAGATCATGTAGAAAAACATCAAATCTTGATTTAAAAAATTGACAGTCATAGAGAATCCACCACGACCCTTGGTAAATTGTTCCAATGGTTAATTTACCCTCATTAAAAATGTGCGCCTTATTTCCAGTTGGAATTCGCCAAGCTTCAACTTCCAGTCATTGGATCGTGTTATACCTTTCTCTGCTAGACCGAAGAGCCCATTATTAAATATTTGTTCCCCCTGTAGATACTTACAGACTGCAGTCAAGTCACCCCCTAACCTTCTTTGATAAGTGAAATAGATGGAGCTCCTTGAGTCTTTCACTATAAGGCAGGTTTTCTAATCCTTTAATCATTCACATGACTCTTCTCTGAACTCTCTCCAATTTATCAACATCCTTCTTGAATTGTGGGCACCAGAATTGGACACAGTATTCCAGCAGCAGTGGAATATACAGAGATTATACCTCTACTCCTGCTTGAGATTCTCCTCTTTATGCATCCCAGGTTTGCATTAGCTCTTTTGGTTGCAGCATCACATTGGGAGCTCATGTCCAGCTGATTCTCCACCACGACCCCCAAAACTTTTTCAGTCACCTCTTCCCAGGATACAGCCTCCCCTCCTCCTCCCCCCCATGCTATGAGTATGGCCTACATTCTTTGTTCCTAGAGGTATACATTTATATTTAGCTGTATTAAAGCATATTGTTTTCTTGTGTCCAATTTACCAAGCAATCCGGATCGCTCTGTATCAGTGACCTGCCCTCTTCATTATTTACCACTCCCCCAATTTTTGTCTCATCGGCAAACTTTATCAGTGATGATCTTATGTTTTCTTCTAGATCATTGATAAAAATGTTAAATAGCTTAGGGCTAAGAACCAATCCCTGTGGGACTCCACTGGAAACCCATCTGTTCAATGACGATTATCCGTTTACAGGAATATTTTGAGACCTATCAGTTAGCCAGTTTTTAAACCGTTGAATGTGTGCCACGTTACATTTTATATTGTTCTAGTTTTTCAATCAAAATGTTGTGCAGCACTAAGTCAAATGCCTAACAGAAAAATATTTCATCAATACTATTATCTTTATTCACCAAACTTGTAATCTCATCAATAAAAATATCAAGTTAGTTTGACAGGATCTATTTTTCATAAACCTGTGTTGATTTGAATTAGTTACACTAACTTCCTTTAATTCTTTAGTAATCAACTCTCATATCAGCCACTCCATTATCTTACTTGGGATCTATGTCAGGATGACAGGCCTATAATTACTTAGGTCATGGCCTTTACCCTTTTTAAAAATTGGCATAACATTAGCTTTCTTCCAGTCTTCTGGAACTTCTCCAGTACTCCAAGACTTATTGAAAAATCAACATTAATGGTCCAGCAAGCTTCTCAGCCAACTCTTTGAAGCAAGTTATCTGGACCTGCTGATTTTAAAAATCTAAACTTTAGTAGCTGCTGTTTAACATTCTCCTGATATGCCAGTGGAATGGAAAGAGTGTTATCACCATATGATGAGACCATATAATCTGTTTCTTCCCCAAATACGGAACAGAAATATTTATTGAACACTTCTGCTTTTTCTGCATTATTGATAATTCTACCATTTGGATCTAGTAATGAATCAATACCACTGTCAGGATTCTTTTTGTTCCTAATATATTTCAAAAACTCTTATTGTCCTTCTCTCTGCTGGCCATAGATTTCTCCTTGTGCCCCTTTGCTTCCCTTATCACTTTTCCGTAATTCCCATTTTCTGATTTATATTCATTACTATCAACTTCCCTTTCTTCCATTTGTTATTACTTTTTAAAATTTTCATTTCCCCTCTAAACCAGGTTGGGGTGTGTGGAGGGTGTGTGAGGCGGGGGGAGGGGGGGTAACGGTTTTGGTCCTAAATTTCTTGGTTTTGGGGATTTTTTTTTTTTTTTTGGGGGGTGGGGGGGGGAGGCATCTACTAAAGTGCTCTTAAATGATTCCCAATTATCATTCACATTTTTCTGATTAAATTCTTCCTCCCAGTTGATTTGGTAATAACTGTTTACAGCTATGTGAAATTGGCCCTGTTAAAGCACCAAGTGTATATAGTGCTGGTCTGGACTTCATTCTGCTTGCATGTTATAAAGGTGACCAAGTTGCAATCACTTGTACCTAAGTTCCCATTAATTTTTAGTTATGTGATCAGTTCCTCTTTATCTGTTAGGACAAGGTCTAATAAAAGAATTCCCCCATGTTGGCTGCAACACTTTGAATAAGGAAATTGTCATCTATAATGCTTAGAAATTCCAAGAATGTTTTAGTACTGGCAACATGAAACCTCATCCATACTCGAGTCCCCTATGATCACATAGCCTTTTTTCCTACTCACTATAGATAAGTGCATAAGGAGGTGATCATCCTGTTCTCTAGTGTGATTTGGCAGTCTGTGGAAGACACCAGCTAAGACTGTTAGGACATTGATCCATAAGTATTCAAGATCATTTTCTTCTGAGTTATCAGTGACTTGGAAATAGATAATGCCATTTTTGACATAGAGTGCCACTCCCCTTCTCCTTTTGCCCACTCAATCCTTCATAAATAAGTTATAAGCATTGATTTTAACATTCCAATTGTGTTATTGGATCCCATCAGGTTTCAGTAATACTAACTAGATCAAATTTGTGCTCATAAATGAGCAATTCCAATTCCCCTTTTCTGTTACCCAGGTGCCTAGCGTTGGTGTGTAGGCTATTCAAGAATTTCTTCTCTTCATGTCCTTTGGTCCCTTGATTAATTTTGTTCTCAGAATCTCAATTTTGTGCTGACTGACTGCTCCTATCTTCCCTCTTTTTACGCTCTCCTTTTACTATTAGTTTAACACCATCCTGATTACTCTAGCCAGCCTGTCCCTGAGAATAACGGTTTCCCTACTGAGATGGAGGCAATCCAAATGGTGAAAGTGGGGGTGGATTGAGGTATCTGTCTAATGGTTTGCAGACGGATCCACCAGTTGGAATGAGGGTTAGGGCATTTGGGAAGGGACTAATGAGCTAGTACAGGGCTTTGTTGGTATATGGGTAGGCCACTGGCTAAAGAGTTAAACTGGTGCACCAGAGATCCAACTGCTCTCTCCTGTGCATCTGCACCTCTGCCTGACCAGGCAGCTGAGAAGGGGCTTGCAAAGTATTACCTTAAAAGGCAGTGGGGGGAGCCACCTCACCATATTTATACCATAACTTCCCTCATGCCCCTGTATTTGTTTGGCTAGCTACTGGCTGGTCTGTCCCCAGGCTTAATTTTTTTCTTTCTCCCTCTGCTACTTCACAATCTGTTCTGCTGGGGTGTGCCACAACAAGAGGTAGGTTAGGGGACTGGCGGCTGGCATATGCTTGGTCAACTCTCAAGCGGAGCCAGTTGCCTCTCCATCGATCAGGGAGACTGAGCTAGATTCAGAAGGAGAGAAACATATCGCAAGGTGCAGGCCATTGAGTAGGCCTCTCAACCTCCCCCATCTGGGAGGCTGGATTGGGATGAACTGCTGGAACAATGCAGAGAAATTAGCTACTTGGTGGGAGGAGATTGTGCTGCTGGTGGGGACAGGGGAGAGAACAGGCTATCACTGAACTCTCCCCACCCCTTGCACCTTTTTATGGGGTGATAGAAAGGAGGTGGGCAAAAACAGAAAGGTGAGAGAGGTGGAATATTAAAAGCTGCTCAAGGAAGCACTCACTCTCCAATGGGACTTTGCAGCCACAGAGCAGAATGCTATTCAGACAGGGAGCTAAAAGTGTGTTCTCCAGGGAGAAAGAAAGGTCTGGCCTCTGGGCTCCAGGAGGGGAGTGGATGGGAAAGAAGCACCACACAGAACTCAAACAGCGAAAGCACCAGAGGACACAGGTGCCAGCTCTGTAGGTGTTCAGGGGCTGGAGCATCCACGGAAAAAAATAGTAGGCGCTCAGCACCCACCAACCACAGCTAATTGGGGACGCTGCCAAACAGCTGATCAGGGGCTCAAGGAGCGGTTTGGGGGAGTGGGGCAGAGTGAAGGCAAGCACTGGGGGGGAGGGGGCAGAGCAGGGGCAGAGCATCCCCAGGGAAAAATAAAAGTCAGTGCCTATGCCAGAGGAGAAAGTCCTACAACTGCAGCAGCAAGCTAATCTGCACTTCAGCATTGATTCTTTCATCCTGGACATGTACCAATGTCACAAACTACCATCACAACTAGTACATTTGCTGGCAATCATGGGGGCTTTAGATAAATAGGTACTTACTAAATCACAATTAGCACTTATAATGCTTAGCTCAGAGTGCATTCAAGAGGTGGGCAAACCTCATGAACTACAGATGGAGAGAGTAAGGCACTCAGATCTTAAGTAACTTGTCTAAGGTCACATTGCAGGTCAGTGGTGGAGCCAGGAATTAAACCCAGGTCTATTAACACCCAGACCCCATCTTCTGGTAGGAAGGATGTGCTAGCAAATGACCCAGGGAGACTCAGCAGCCAATTCTCCTCTCACATGAGTGTGAAACAGGAACAATTCCATTGAAGTGAATGGAGATTCACTTCCACTGACTCTATCCCAGTGTAAGGAAAAATCAGGCCCTGAATTCCTATCCCATCCCTAAATTGGTCCTTCCTGGTCAGAGGGTGGCATGCTGGGAGGGCTGTGCACAAGGAAGCTTGTTTTGCTACTACTCACATCAAACTTGTTGTGTGGACAACAAAAGTGTGTCAGTCTTCAGGGTTGCCAATCTGGCACAATGGGTGGCGGGTATAATAGGGATGAGGAAGCTAAGCCTTCCCGGCACAGCCACCATTGACCCACTGCCAGACCCCTGAGCTGTGCCACTGCCTGACCCCTGAGCTGTGCCACTGCCTGGTGAGTTCCTCCTCTCCACACCCCCCCCAGAGGTCCCCGCCCCGTCCCTCCTCCCCCATGAGACATCCTCCCCCCCCCACTGTGTTCCTTCTCACCCCACCCCTGCAGACAGGATGCAGCAAGTGGCAAGGAGGGATGCAGCATGCGGGGGGGGGGGGGTGTCTCACAGGAGATGGGGGGGTGGAGGAGAGGAGAGACATGGTAAGCGGGGGACAGTGGGGATAGGAGGGACACAGCGGGCAGTGGCGGGGGAGGAGAGGAGGGATGAGGTGAGGGGGCTAAGCAGGGACAGGGCCTGGGGTGGGGGTGGAGTGTGGGCAAGGCCATGGGTGGAAGATGCCAGACAGGGAGCTAGCCTCCCACAGGGGAAGCGTCACCTGTCACCCATGTCTGGTACCTCTCACTAGTACTCACTAGTAAAGAACAGCAACATTCTCCCATGGATCTTAAAGCACTTTCCCAACATACATTAAAGCTCCCAGCTCCCTTTGGAGATAAGAACATAAGGACTATTATCATCATCCCTGTTTTACAGATGAGGAGATGGAGACATGGAGGAGGGAAGGGCCTAATACCACAGACCTTTCCCAAGTGAAATTCCTGTTGAAATCATTGCGGGGTTTGCCTGGATAAGGCCAACCCGAACTGGTCTTAAAGGCCTGATCCAAAGCCTATTGAAGTCAATGGAAATACTACCATTGCCTGTAATGGGACCTGGATCACTAATCTATGAAACGTGAAACCACAAGGTAATTTCTCTCTGTCTGTCTTTCATGGGTTCAGTGAAAAGAAAACTGGAAACCAAAAACTCTTGTTTAAATAAAAATATAAAAAATAATAATAAACCCACACCCGCACAAATGTTCAGTTTTCAGTAAGAAACGTTAGTTTTTGACAACTGAGGATTTTTTTGTTTTGGGATTTTCACAGAAAAACTCATAGGAAATTTGAAAAAAAAATTTAATCAGCAAAAAATTAATTGCCACAAAAATTTTCATTTTTGTAAAAAAAAAAAAAAAAATCCACTTTTCATTGAAAAAGTTTTCATAAAAAAATTGCCAGCTCTAGTTAAAGTCATAATAAAGGCTTCGCTTTGTGCCGGCTTTTGATTGACAAATTATGTTTGCTCAGGTGTAATATTTTCCAAACCCTTTGCTGCTGCTTTTGCTGTGTACTAAAGCTGTAACAAGTTAGATAAATCGTGGGCAACTATTAAATGAACTCCAGCACTGGTCTGTGAACATTTTTCTCTCAGCCCTTGGGGGAATTTTCCTTTGCTCTGAAGTTTCCTTGTTGTTATACAGGATTGTTTTGACAAACCCCCATCACTGCTTTTTCTCTTGACCTCCCCCACCCACACTTCTGCCTCTTTCTAAAGTCACTCTTTTAAACTACATGTTTCTATCACAAAGGTGAAGACTCAGCCAACATTTCACTTCCCCTGAGAACAACTGGAAAAGTTCTCACCCTGAGTAATGCTGTAGAATTACATCAGCAGAGACTTTGGCCCTGTGGGATTTTTAATCCCTTAAATACAAATTAAGTTACGCAGCAGCTACCGGAGTTTAAATGACAGTAACATTGCACTTCCATCACCAGCGCATACATACTGCAAAATTTTATTGTGTTTCGATACCAGTAAATTAACTGGCACAGTGCTGACCATGACTTAGCAGCCAGAGTAGACCAATGCTAAACATGTTTGGTATTAGGTCAGCTAACAGTAATTAAACCACAGATCTTGAAAGGCCCAGCCTAATGTGATCAATCCATCTATCACTACAGACAGATAGATGAATAGATGGACACATGATGTGTGTCATATAAGTACCAAGATAGATAAAGAAATATCTTGTTATCTAGGTATTGATATGGCATCCATCATCATTGTAGAATCGGAATGCCTCACGCAGACAAGAAGGGAAGAGAGAACCAGTCATTTGCTTGTTTTCCTGAAATATTCCTTTTCAGGGGCTCAGATCCGACTGTATAGAGGTCTAGAGAGATAACAGAGCGGAGTGAAACTAGTGGGGAACATTTCCCAAATCCTGAAACAAAGTTTGTTTCGGACCAACACGTCCAGATCCCTTTGTGTGTCCATTGATCATTGTGATAGGGTTCACTCACCATAGGTGGTGCCTCCTTGTGACTGCTCTGGGGAACAGCTCTCACCCAGTGGTTGTCTTCTTCCATTGGCTACTCAAACTGTGACCCTCTCTCTCTTCACAACTTGGGGTGCTCTCTCTTTGGGTATGTCTACACTACGAGAGTAGTTCGATTTTACTTAAATCGAATATGTGGAATCGATATTACAAAGTCGAACGTGTGTGTCCACACTAAGGACAGTAATTCGACTTTGTGAGTCCACACTAATGGGGCAAGCGTCGACATTGGAAGCGGTGCACTGTGGGCAGCTATCCCACAGTTCCCGCAGTCCCCGCTGCCCACTGGAATTCTGGGTCGAGCCCCCAATGCCTTCTGGGGAAAAAAATGTGTCGAGGGTGGTTTTGGGTAACTGTCGTCATCCAACCGTCACTCCCGCCCTCCCTCCCTGAAAGCGCCGGCGGGAAATCAGTTCGCGCACTTTTCTGGTCAGTGACAGCGCGGACGCCACAGCACTGCGAGCATGGAGCCCGCTGCGACCATCGCTGCAGTTATGGCCGTTGTCAACACCTCGCACCTTATCATCCACCTTTCCCAGAGGCAGATGCTGAGAAATCGGGCGAGGAGGCTACGGCAGCGTGGTGAGGACCTGAAGTCTGAGAGTGGCACAGACCTGTCACAAAGCACGGGACCCCGCGCCGAGGACATCATGGTGGCAATGGGTCATGTTGATGTTGTGGAACGGCGATTCTGGGCCCAGGAAACAAGCACGGACTGGTGGGACCGCATAGTGCTGCAGGTCTGGGATGAATCACAGTGGCTGCGAAACTTTCGCATGCGGAATGGGACTTTCCTGGAACTTTGTGAGTTGCTGTCCCCTGCCCTGAAGTGCAAGGACACCCGGATGCGAGCAGCCCTGACTGTCCAGAAGTGAGTGGCCATAACCCTCTGGAAGCTTGCAACGCCAGACAGCTACCGGTCAGTCGCGAACCACTTTGGCATGGGCAAATCTACCGTGGGGGTTGTTGTGATGCAAGTAGCCAACGCAATCGTTGAGCTACTGCTCTCAAAGGTAGTGACCCTGGGAAACGTGGAGGTCATCATAGATGGCTTCGCCGCGATGGGATTCCCAAACTGCGGTGGGGCTATAGATGGAACTCACATCCCTATCCTGGGACCGGACCACCAGGCCAGCCAGTACATTAACAGAAAGGGCTACTTTTCAATGGTGCTGCAAGCACTGGTGGACCATAGGGGACGTTTTACAAACATCAACGTCGGATGGCCGGGCAAGGTTCATGACGCTCGTGTTTTCAGGAACTCTGGTCTGTTTAGACGGCTGCAGGAAGGTATTTACTTCCCGGACCACAAAATAACTCTTGGGGCTGTGGAGATGCCTATAGTCATCCTCGGGGACCCAGCCTACCCGCTAATGCCCTGGCTCATGAAGCCCTATACAGGCGCCCTGGACACTGAAAAAGAACTCTTCAACTACCGTCTGAGCAAATGCAGAATGGTGGTGGAGTGTGCTTTTGGACGTCTCAAGGGGAGATGGAGAACCTTACTGACTTGCTCTGATCTCAGCGAAACCAATATCCCCATTGTTATTGCAGCTTGCTGTGTGCTCCACAATCTCTGTGAGAGCAAGGGGGAGACCTTTATGGCGGGGTGGGAGGTTGAGGCAAATAGCCTGGCTGCTGATTACGCTCAGCCAGACAGCCGGGCGATTAGAAGAGCCCAGCGGGACGTGCTGTGCATCCGGGAGGCTTTGAAAGCTAGGTTCCTGAGTGAGCAGGGTAACCTGTGACTATTAAGTTTGTTTACAGAGAAGCTGAACCTGCCCCCGTTTCTTTACCCAGTAAATGTTCACTATCCTCTCCAGTTACATACCCCGTTCACCCCGTTCCCCCCCTTCCAACACACGTTTAAAAATAAAATCACTTGAAATTTGTTAATGAACACCGTTTTCTTTACTACTGTTTTCGCGGTAAAGTGTTGAACCTGGGACGCAGACTGTGGTGGGGAGCGGGTGTAGTGTAGTGATGCAAAGGACGCTTCTAAACTCCAGGAATGACAGGCTCCGCACTGGTGGACTGGTTGTTTCAACGGAGCCTGCCACCCCTCCTGTTCGGGACTCTGTGTGTGGGGGCTATGTGACTTTGTGGCAGGGGGAGGACGGTTACAGATCCCCTGCTGCGTGGCTCTGTGATCCAGGATAAGGACTCCTGCATAAGATCTCTAACCGCCCTCTCCCGCCACAAAGTCACATAGCCCCCCCACACACACACACACAGAACATGAAAACCACCTCCCAGACTGACCAGGGTAACTAGTGACTGCAATGTGTGTGTGCCCTGCTGCTGAACCTGCCCCCGCGTCTGTACCCTGGTAAAGGTGACTGTCCTGTCCAATTACCAATCCCCTTCCCCCCCTTCAAATAGACTCTCCTCTAAAAGAACATGATGGAAACAGTAATTAACAGAAACATATTTTTTATTAGCAACTACACATGAAACTGGGGGATGAAACTGGGACTTGGGTGAGGCGGGAAGGAAAGGACTTGTCAAATTTTGGGGAATGAGAGCCTTCTGGTACTTGAGCAGTCTGCAGGGGTGGAGTGAGAGTTTTCACGGACTCTGCCGCCCCTCCTTCTTTGGACTTTGGGTGAGCGGGGTATGGGACTTGGTGGCGGGGGAGGGCGGTTACAGATAGACTGCAGCGGGGCTCTGTCCTCCTGCTTCCGGTCCTACAGAACATCCACAAGGCGCCGGAGCGTGTCCGTTTGCTCCCTCATTAGTCCAAGCAGCGTTTGAGTCGCCTGCTGGTCTTCCTGCCGCCACCTGTCCTCCCGTTCCATGTGTGATCGGTGGATTTGGGACAAGTTCTCCCTCCACTGGGTCTGCTGGGCTGCCTGGGCTTGGGAGCAGCCCATAAGTTCCGAGAAAATGTCCTCCCGTGTCCTCTTCTTCCTACGCCTAATCTGCGCTAGCCTCTGGGAGTGTGATGCCAGGGTAGGTCGGGAGACAGTCGCAGCTGTGGGATGGGGAAAAGGGAGTGAATTCCTCAGAAAGATAAATTTTTTTGTGAACAAAGAACATAGTCTTTCTCTGTGAACAAGACCATGCACAGCACCTATCACATGCGCACTCAGGACAAGGTCGAATTTTCGGCCTTCGCATTCAGTGCCTGGGGTCTTGCAGTGCAGATCAGACAAGCAGGACAGGACAGCGGAATTTGGGTAACAGGCTGACATGGTAAGCCGTAGACTTGTGGCTGCTTAAAACTTTAATAATAGCACTGGCCTCCTTTCACGTTCAAAGCAATGCCAGTCCCTGCTGCCAGCAATCCGGCAAGCATGAACTCTGCCCCGTCCCACCCCCTCGCGGCTGTCCCAGGGAAAGATCCCTGTATGCTGCTCCTCTCCCGCCTCCACTGCGTGGCTCTAAACCGCCGGTTACAGTTCTGTAAAGGAACAGGCAAGCAGTCCCAATACTAACATTCCCCTACCTAATTCAAAGCAGGTCACCATGAGCGACATCACTCTGATGAGGATTTCAGAGACGGAAAAAGAAAGGATGCTTCGGGAAAGCCTGCAAAGACCAGGGCCGTATGCCGCCATGCTCTGCAAGGCAATGATACCCGAGTACTTGATTGTCTCCTGGCGCGGAAACGTTTCCTACCACGGAGGACCCAATAAGGCCGCTCTCCCCAGGAACCTGATGCAAAGGCTTTCCAATTACCTCCAGGAGAGCTTCGTGGAGATGTCCCAGGAGGATTTCTGCTCTATCCCCGGACATATAGACCGGATTTTACTGTAGCTGCACTGGCAGGGACTAAACAGTAGAGCGCCTAGGGCAAAACAATCATGCTAAAGTGGACATTGTTAGATTTTTTTTCAGTAGTTGCACTGCCAAGGACTGAAACGTTAAGTGCCTAGGGCAAAGTAATCATGAAAAACCCATTGTTAATATTGTTAATATTCCTGTTCTGTTAAAAATAAATGTTTACATGTTTAAAACACTTACCGACTGATCCTTCCCCTGATTCTGTGTCCGGGTTAACGGCTGGGGACGGTTGGTAGGGGATCTCTGTAAGGGTGATGAAGAGATCCTGGCTGTTGGGGAAATCAGCGTTGTAAGCGCTGTCGACTGCCTCGTCGTCCTCATCTCCTTCTTCATCTTCCCCGTCCGCTAACATGTCCGAGGAACCGGCCGTCGACAATATCCCATCCTCAGAGTCCACGGTCACTGGTGGGGTAGTGGTGGTGGCCGCACCTAGGATGGAATGCAGTGCCTCGTAGAAACGGGATGTCTGGGGCTGGGATCCGGAGCGTCCGTTTGCCTCTTTGGTCTTCTGGTAGCCTTGTCTCAGCTCCTTGATTTTCACGCGGCACTGCGTTGCATCCCGGCTGTATCCTCTCTCTGCCATGGCTTTAGAGATCTTCTCATAGATCTTTGCATTCCGTCTTTTCGATCGCAGCTCGGAAAGCACGGACTCATCGCCCCACACAGCGATCAGATCCAAGACTTCCCGATCAGTCCACGCTGGGGCCCTCTTTCTATTCTGAGATTGCACGGCCATCTCTGCTGGAGAGCTCTGCATCGTTGCCAGTGCTGCTGAGCTCGCCACGATGTCCAAACAGGAAACGAGATTCAAACTGCCCAGACAGGAAAAGGAATTCAAATTTTCCCGGGGCTTTTCCTGTGTGGCTGGTCAGAGCATCCGAGCTCGGACTGCTGTCCAGAGCGTCAACAGAGTGGTGCACTGTGGGATAGCTCCCGGAGCTATTACCGTCGATTTCCATCCACACCTAGCCTAATTCGACATGGCCACGTCGAATTTAGCGCTACTCCCCTCGTTGGGGAGGAGTACAGAAGTCGAATTTAAGAGACCTCTATGTCAAACTAAATAGCTTCGTTGTGTGGATGGGTGCAGAGTTAATTCGATGTAATGGTGCTAAATTTGACATAAACTCTTAGTGTAGACCAGGCCTTTGTGACTGGGCCCTCCAGCCAGGTCACTGTACAGTCCTCCCCTTCTGGGTAACAAAATCTTTCCAGCCCAGCTGTCCACGGTCCTGTGCCACTCCCAAGTGGCTGGTAGAGGAACCCAGGCCCACCCTCTACGCTGGTTCTAGCCCAGGGACCCTATAACAAGCAGCCAAGATCTGTACTTTTCTGCTGTTTCCCTGGGATTCTTCCTATGTAGCCCTCTCAGGCTCTCTTTCCCCACAATTTCTCTGGGATTGACTCTCCTTCCTGGGCTAAAACACAGCCTGGGGATGGTTTACTCTCCCACTTAAATTTTCTTCTCTCATCTGCTCTGCTCTGCTCCACTCCCAGACAGTGACTACAGACTCTCTCCCTCAAGCCTCTTCCTACTGCTGCAAACTTCTAGGTTTATAATCTAGCCTGCTCCTGCCCAGCCGGGCTCCTTGTTCAGTTAGGCCTGGCTCTCCCTACAGGTGCAGCCAGGTACCCTAATTGGCCCTTCAGCCCCACATTAACCCCTTCAGGACCTGTGTGGTATATACATCCCATCACAGCCATGGACAACTACAGTGCATCTCCTTCCTGCAGCTCGCTGCCAAGAAAAAGCATCAGATCCAGCACTATTAAGTGAAATCTGTACATTAATAAAGGACTGAATTAAATGAGGGAAATAGCCGAGAGCAGCAGTGGTGGCATCCTCTTCCTCCTCACACAGACAGGATGCATCACAAGAAGGCCCAGATTCTGATCTCTATTAATTGGTGACACCAATGAAGTCATTTAAAGTTAGTTTGGATTGACATCTGTGTGACTGAGATCAGAATCTGCTCATGTGGATGCTAAAGGGAAATTTAGCAATATAAACTAAGAATGATGGATTATTTAATGGAACTCCCTGAGATGAGGATGAGGCACAGCAGCAGCAGGGTATTTTCATCCCATGCATGGATTGCCTAGTTTCCTGTTTCATTACTAATTTCTCCATAGCAGCTGTACTCCTAATGTGCCCTGGTTTGTTAAACTACCCTGTTTCCCCGAAAATAAGACAGTGTCTTATATTAATTTTTGCTCCCAAAGATGTGATAGGTCTTATTTTCAGGGGAGGTCTTATTTTTCTTGTCCTGCGGCCAATCAGTGAGCTGCGCGGCGGCGCCCGCCGCTACAGTCCAGAGGAGTCAGACGCCTTACGGTAGCTTCGGGGCCTTATATTCCGGGGTGGCCTTATTATCGGGGAGGTCTTATTTTCGGGGGGATGCCTTATATTACAGCGAGAGGCAAAACTGGAAGTAGGTCTTATTTTCGGGGGATGTCTTATTTTCGGGGAAAGACGGTAGGTAAATATGCTGGCCAAAGGCTCCCCAGTCTCTGATTGCCTGATTTTCCCCAACCAAAGGGCCAAATTGTGAGCAGACTTATTCCCAATACGATCATGTTGGCTTAATTTAGATGGCACGCAATGTAAGAAGCGCAGAGTTTGGCCCATTGTATGCAAAACAGATATAGCAGATTGCTGTGGTCTGCTTCTAGGAAGAGTGCAAGGTCTGATAACTAAGCTCTGCTGTGGTGTCCACACTAGCACTATCTTTTAGCTTCTCTATAAAATCAAAGTGTCTTTTTGCTAAATTCCTTCCTCCCTCCAGTTCTGCTTCTCTTGTTCATTGTAGCGCACTGATGCTCAGAAAGGCAGTTCCCAGTATAACAATGATGAATTAACACAGAAGAGGGACAGATTCGTGGAGAAGGTCCCCCAACTGATTGCCAGAGTGCTGAATAATACATAATGGGAACCTCCCTATGTCCTTCCCAACTAGGCCCATACATGTACATCAATATAGCACTTATTCATTTCTTTGTGACAATGACTGATGAGTGGGGATAGGTACCAAACTGTAGACCAAATTTAAAAAATGCATTTGCAAATGGAGATATAGGAGATTTACTGGGACACAGGACCAGCTCTATAAAGGTTTTTTGCTGCATAAAGAAGCATTTAGGCACCTGGGCCTAAAACCTCAAAGGCACCTAACGTATATTGAAATCAGGCTCCTAAATACCTTTGAGGATCGACACTTTAGGCACTTTTGAAAATCCCAGTTGGCACCTATCTGCAGCTTTAGGCACCTAAATATCTTTTAAAATCAGACTCTGAGTGCATAATGACAACAGAGCACCACAAGTAGGAAGTGTTTACAAAACCCCAGGCCACAGCCCTGGCACAGAGGCAGTCATATGAAACAGACAAGGGCACACAGTCACACTCTTTGCCATTAGCATTTTGCAAAATCCTGGCACAGAGACAACTACCTAAGCAAACAAAGATATAACCACAAACTTTGCTGCTGGTACTGCACCTGCCACCACCTGTAACAGTTACTTTCTGTGAATGTGATGAAAGAAAGTTATTTTAAATCTTTTCCAGCCTGTGCTATTATTTTTCTAGCACTGATGTCTTACCTTAAGCCTTCTTAATTCAAATAGCCTGGAAAAGAAAAAAAATGAATATGCCCTAAAAATTCCCTAATCTTCTCTCTTTAGCTCCTCCTACCTCCACAAACTGCTCCCACCCTCTCCCAAGGACAGTCAAAGGCCCAATAACTTGATCACACATTCTCCCCCTTTGTTAATGACACTCACACAATCAGGGAACAGAAATAACACCACTAACTAAGGTTGACAATCCCACCATGGCAATAACAAATAGCAAATAAACAGAGCAAATACGAGTAATGGACAACCCCAGGCTGCAATTTGTTCATAAACAGAAAAAAAAGAACTAGATAAGAGTCCACTGCAGAAAGTTGGCCATCCCTAATGCCTTAGAAAAGTAAAAGGGTGGCTATAGCAAGATAAAGGTACTGAAATTGTTCCCACAAATTTGAGGGTTCCATTTTCAGGCAGATGTCTTGGGCAAAATCAATAATCCAATTTCTGGAAGCTGCAGTACCTCTGGCAATTAGAATCAGGCCTCTGCAGCCACCCCATGCTCAGCTGTGAGATCTCCCTTCATGGATTTCAATCAGAGTGAAATTGAGTGACTTCAATAATTTCATGCCGGGTTACGGGAGGGAGGTGAGGAAGGGTGAGTTCCCAACCATCTAATAGGTCTCTAACAGCTTGATAATTGGCCCATCCCGTGGGTGATTAAGGATGAAAATAACTAATTTCCGCTCATCTTGCAGACTAATCAGATCACCTCACCCCCATGGTTTGCTCTTCTGCTTAAAGGGACAGTCTGTCTTTTTCTGTATAGATCATCAAAGGGAAGCAGGGTGTGTAATCAGTTAGTTTAGACTCATAAAATACAGTTTCTAGCTGTGCTGGAATGACTGGACCTGGGGTGCTAACTCCCTTCCTGTTCTTTTTTTCCTAATAACACCTTTGCTGCTGAATTCTGCTCTGCCATTCCAGGTACTATATAAGCAGCAGGTCAGCTTTGCCTTGTGTACCTGGCACTGTATGCTGTATCCAAACTCCCTGTAAGCTTTGAATCTGGAACTGGGATTCCACCCCAGTCCTTGGCTCTTCATGAGATTCCCAGCGACCTGTTCCTTTAAATGCTTCTTTGGCAAGAGCTATCTGATCAGGTTGCTGACTCCTTTTTGCCCTTCATCCAACTGGGGCCTCCTATAGGGCTGTAATGAGACCAGACATCCTACATAGACTCATAGAAGTGTAGGACTGGAAGGAACCTCGAGAGGTCATCTAGTCCAGTCTCCTGCATTCAAGGCAGGACATGCCTAGTACAGTGGCAAATATTTTGTCTCCACACAGCTGAGCTGATCCTTCCCTTGCCTGCACTGGTGGTTACACTGCCCTCCCACACCCAGGGCTGGAGTACTGACATGACTCTCTTGAGATGATAGCCACGATTTTCAAACATAGGCCCCTGAAGTTAGGCTCCTAGGTCCATATTTAGGTGCCTAAATAAGTGGCCTGATTTTCAAAAGCGCTCAGCCCTTGCTAGGTCTCAGTGACTGACATAATATTCAGGGTGTGTCCAGTAGGGTGAAGTCTTTGCTAGAATGACTGATCCACGCTATCAAAATACAAGTTAGATCTTTCTGTAGGTGAGCTGGTTACTGCAGGCTGTTGGTGCCTCGTCACCTCGACAGCTCCCTTGGCAGATCTCGTGGAAGAACAAAAGCCCTCAGAAAAGTACAATGCCTTCAGCAAGCGTGCAGAGCTTTGTTTGAAATCAAACAGATCCTGTTTGGTAAGCCTGTGGTGCACTGCCCTGGTTTCCCCAGGAAATTCACCCTACGTAGACCTCGGAAATGGGGCTCAGGGCAGACATACCTCAAGAAGTTAGTGACATAGTTTACTTCACATTGTACCTAAGTGGGAACTAAGCTCTTTCCTCTGGAGGAAAAGTACTCTGTGGTACAAATGGAAGTATCAATCCGTGAAGTGGATGGTGGAGTTGCTGTTCTATTATTACCTTGCCAGCATCACTTCTACTGATCATGCCTTTCCTAAATGTCTGCAGACACCTTAATGTGCTCCACACAGAAAAAGTGATTGTTTTTTTTTGTTTTTTTTAACATGGTCTTGGTTATCTGGGATGGAGACAACTGGGCTTTGTTGTTAAGTGGCAGGGGACCAGAGACATAGAGAGTGTGAGTGAGGCCTGGACTACGCTACAAACTTAGGTCGAGATAAGCCGCATTAAATTGATCTAATAATGTATGTGTCTACACTACTGAGTCTCTTCCGCCAACCTAAGTGGCCTGTAAAGTCAACTTCTGTACTCCACCTCTGCGAGAGGCGCAGTGCTTAATTCAACATCCATGGGTCAACATGGGGATAATGTAGACACTGCATTGTGTAATTTGAATGAATTGGCTTCCAGGAGGTGTCCCACAGTGCTCTGCTGTGACTGCTCTGGAGAGCACTTTCAACTTCACTGCACATGAGCCAGGTACACCGGAAACAGCTGTTCTCCTGTTAAAGCCCCGGGAACTTTTGAATTTTCATTTCCTGTTTGATCAGCGTGGAGAGCTCTCCAGCACAGCTGATCATGTAGACTCAAGGCCGCAAACGCGCTCCAGCATGGAGTACACAGGAGGTGGTGGAACTTATTGCTGTATGGGGAGAAGAGACTGTGCAGGCAGTGCTTTGATCCAGCAAAAGAAATGCTAACATCTATGCCAAGATTGCGCAGGGCATGGGGGAGAAGGGCTACACCAGGGACACACAGCAGTGCCGCGTGAAAATAAAGGCGCTTCGGCACACATACCAGAAGACAAGGGAGGTGAACAGTTGTTCTGATTCTGCCCAACAGACATGCCACTGTTATGAGGAGCTGCATGTGATTCTCAGCGGAGACCCCACCACTACTCTTAAACACTCAATGGATACTTCCCAGGAGCCCCGGGCAACCTCGAGCAACAACGAGGAGGACATTGTTGATGAGGAAGAGGAGGAGGAGGAGAATGTGAGACAGGCAAGCGGAAGATCCATTCTCCCTGACAGCCAAAAACTGTTTTTAACCCTTGGGAGCCCATCCCTTCCCAGGACCATTGGCAGTGGAGTGTGATGCTGGGGAAGTCACCTCTGGTCAACACACATTTCCAATCAAACTGTAGGGGTTACATGCTATTATTTTTTAATGTTTAATCTGAACAAAAAAGTAGGTGTAGCGGATATTGATGGCCACTCCAGCTACACAGAGCGTGTTCTCCGAAAAAGACAGTTTATGCGCATAGGGATGGCCTGGGAATCCTCCATGGAGATCTCTAGGAAGCTTTCATGGAGATATTCTGAAATCCTTTGCAGAAGGTTTCTGGGAAGGGCTGCCTTATTTCGTCCATCACAGTGGGACACTTTCCTGCGCTACTCCAGTATTAACTCAGCTGGCATCATTGCAGCACACAGCATTGCAGCTTAAGGACCAGATCTGTACCCAGATGCTAGCAGCATCCGCTCCCTTGCTGCCTCTGTTACCCTCAGGAGAGTGATATCGCATATGGTCACCTAGGGGAAACGCGGGAAGTTTTCAGTGCTAGCCATTAAACTGCAAATAATTCAACAAGTAATCCACCCCCGTTTGGTGAAATCTGGGTCACACAACCACGCTTTCCCAAACATGCCATGGTTGTGGTTGGAAGGGATCACCATGTATTGCCAAAAAAGGGGGGGGGGCTTCCTGTTTGTCTCCCTTCCCCCACAACCCGGTGCCGCTTTTTTAAAAAACAAATTATTTGGGGTTTTTTACACTGGTGCCTGTCCTCAAGCAACATAGAAAAGGGGCTTTTCTCAAGTTCCAAACTGTGATCCCAAGGATGTCTTCACAAAAACAGCAGCACAAGACCTCTCGCCCGTGCCTCGTGGCCTTACTCACCATGGCTGGAGCAGCAAACCGACTCTTGCAATAGCCAGTGGTTGTGATTACATTGTGGCCTGCAGTGAAGTGTATTGATGGATTTTTTTTATAAAAAAAAATTAACCTTGCACCAGAAACAATGTATGCACTGTCAATGCTACCCTTGTGCTTCGCATTCATTGCAGCTGAAAACCTTGTCCTTTGGTGCATCCTCCACACTGGGACAGAGACTTTCCCAGATTAGAAGGCAGAAAAAGAAGACTCACACCTCTGAGAGTGACAAGACGGAGCTCAGAGCATGGAGGATGACACTGTCCGAGAACCTGGACATGGACAGGGAGGACAGGAGAGCATGCAGGGAACAAGAGCGTGCCATGCAGGAAGAGATGCTGCGGGTTATGAAGGAGCAATCAGACATGTTGAAGCGTCTGGTTGAGGTTCAAGAAAGGCAACTGTATGCTAGAATCCCTCTGCAGCCTATGCTGAACTGCTGCCATCATCGCCCAGTTCTACATCCTCCTCCCCCAAACATCCAATGGGGTGGGGGGCGGGGGATTCGGTATCCCTTGCACTCAACACCAGGGGAGGGTACAAGGACCAGAAGGTGCCCATTCCCACACCTTTGATTGTTATTGCAGTGCCTCTGTAAGTAAGCTTTCCTTGTTTCTCCCTCCACAGTGTTATCAGCCCTTTTGACCCAGGTTATCTTACTTTTCTTTGCTGTCTCTGTTTGTTTGTGTGCATAATAAAACTGCACTGATTGAGGAGAAAAGGCTCTTTATTTATTCAACACATGGTGGTTGGTGGGGGTGGAATTTACAGAGGAGAAAATGAATAGAGGGGACAGTTTGGTAAGGAACAATACAGATAAGTGTCACATTATTCTGGCTCATTGTTGAAACTGGTTTTCAAAGCCTCACGAAGACGTAGAGCCCCTTGATGTGCTCTTCTTATTTTCCTGGTGTCTGGATGCTCAAAATTGACTGTCTGATGATTTGCCTCAACCCCCTTTAACCTCCCCGGTGGAAACTTTTCTCCCTTTGTTTCACAGATATTATGGAGCACACAGCTGGCAGCAATAACAATGGGGTATTGCTTTTACTGAGGCCTAACCTAGTAAGCAAACAATGCCAGCGACCTTTTAAACATCCTGTGATGCATGGCCAGAAAGGGTTAAACATCCTGCAAAATCAATAACCCTCAAGCGACATCCGGAGGGATAATGTTTGTGTATTTACATATGTATGAGTAGGGTTGACAATGTGATCAACAGTCCCTGTCTATGCTGTATTCTGATAATTCAGAGATCAAAAGAACATCCTAGCATTTAAATGAATTGCAAACACGGGATATCTCTGTATTCATCTCTCTTTGAAATGTATAGCTAATAATCTGTGAATGGTGGAGGAACAAGCAAATGGCCTTATGTTAATTCTATAGCTAAGTACCGGTGATGGACCTCCTTCAAAGTCATCCTAATTACCTTTTGTTCCCAACTTGTCAAAGAGAACATAAAATTGTATAAAAGATCCTTGGTTCCTGATTCTGTCATCTTGGATCTGCTTGAGGCTTCATACAGGGGAAGCTTAGGCAAAATCCCTGAGATCCCAGTCCTAAACTGGAACACCCTGCAATGACTTAGTTTATAGGGTATAGTCCAATTTCTGAAAGAACTCTTTGCAACTACAAAGCTCACCATCTCTGCTATGAATCTGAACGTCAATGAACTGAACTCATATCTGTATGTATATTGATCTTTTAACCATACTGTGCCAGCATAAAACAGCTTCTTTATTACCTTACTGGTTACTCAGAAGTCCAAACAACACAGTTCCCTTAAAGTGATCCAGCCTCAGGCCTCCATCCAGGTGCCTAAGTCAAATATGATGAAGATTCCTGAAAATCATATTTGATCATATAAAAGAAAGGGTTCTACCAATCCCAAAGGATCGGACACATTATCTCCCAGGTTATTGAATATTCCAGATCTTACCCAAATACACACTACAATTCTTGTTAACTAAACTAAAATTTATTTTAGAGAGAGAGAGAGTATGTGTGACGTTGCACTCTATATGATTTTATGAAAATGTGCTAAAGAGTGTGGTCTCCTGGTCTCCTGTTTCTTCTCGGGACCCTTCCCAGTTGGGGTTTCCTTGAATCTTCTCTGAGTATCCTCGGCTTTATAGGGGCATCCCTCCTTCCTGGGGAAGTCTACCTCCACGTACTCCTCTGTAAGTTTTGCCGCTGCCTCTACTGTACTCGGTTGGTGCCTTTGCACCCAAACCCTTATGTTCTCGGGGAGGCCATGTAAAAACTGCTCTAAGATGAGCGCATCCATAATCTACCCCACTGTCTGGACATCAGGCCTCAGCCATCGAGTGGCCCAGTCCATTAATTTCTGGGCGAACGCCTGGGGTCTCAAACCCCCTGTCGATTTTGACGCCCAGAACTGCGGGCAGTATTTTTCGGCAGATAGCCCCACCCGATCTAGGACAGCTGCCTTCACTGCATCATAGCTTCTGACCTGCTCCTCGCTTAGGGCCATGTAGGCCACTTGGGCTTCACCACCCAGGTAGGGAGCGAGCCACAGGGCCAAGATTGCCCTGTCCCAGCCTGCTCCCATGGCTACCCACTCAAATGTGCCCCGGAAGGCATCGGGATCATCCGCGGGGCCCTTTTTACAAAGTCCCAGGCCCGGCCCCTGAATACCATCCCTCACCGTGTGACTCACCATTCTCTGGAGGAGCTGCTGCTGTACCCTGGCCTGCTCTTTTATAAAGTCCTGCTTTATAAAGGCTCTTCTGCTGCTCGGCCTGCCGGGTAAGCAAGGCCTGCCTCTCCAGCTGGTGGGCCTGCTGAAAGGTTTGCATGGCCTTTCGTACCTCTTCCTGTTGTTTCGCCAGCCATTGCAGGGTCTCCTCCATCTCCGGGCTGCCAAACTCTTGCTCTGGCACAGGCTCCCGGACAAGCCCCCACATGTGACAGAGCGCAGCTGGCCCTCCTGGAGCCTGCCTCTGCTAGGCTCAGAGAAAGTCACTCAGAAACCCTCTTATTTACAAGTTTATGCTCCCACCACCTTCTCACCGAACAGCGTACACAGCTCTGGGTTCCTTGTGTCTGAATCCAGGAGGGATTCTCCCTGCCTGCCTGCCTGCCTGCACTCCCTCGCTCTCCTCCGTCCCACCACACTGCTTCCTTCTTCTCAGCCTCTTATATAGCCCTGGGCTAATTAGGCTGGCAGCTGGCTCTCATTCCCCAAATAGGGCAGGTTCTTTCCAGCCAGCTCCCCTTTATTCACTTAAATGGGGCTGGCATGGCATGGGACTGATTCTGCAGTCCTTCTGCTCAGCACCCTGTCACAGGTCCCATCCGTCAGTGCTTGTTTCCCGGGCCCACCACATCAAGGTGATGCGTGACTGTCACCAGCAACAGCGAATTGCTCCGCTCTATGTCTTCCAGCAGGGCTGCTTGCATGGCACCACATTGTTCCGTGCAGCAGCTCCTGTATCGGCTGTGTAAATACTGCAGGATAAGGTGCGAGGTGTTTGTAATGCTCACAACAACAGTGTACAGCTGAGCAGGCTTACGAAAAAAGGTGAGAAAAAGGCTTGTTTGTTTGCTGTTGATTTCAGGGAGGGAGGGAGGTAAGTGCATCATGGGAGGCTAACGCCATGTTTCCATAGCCACCCACGCCAATGTTTTGGTCCCATAAGGCATTGCAAGCTCAACCCAAAATTCCACTTGGCTATGTGCACTGTGGGATAGCTACTCACAGTGCAGTGCTCTGTGCGTTGATGCAAGCCCTGCTAGTGAGGATGCACTCTGCCGACACAATGAGCATAGTGTGGACATTCAAGATCGACTTACTTAAATCAGAGGCTCGATGTCGACTTACATGAAGTCAACTTAACTTTGTAATTAGTGTAGGCATGGCCTGAGACATAAAGTTCTTAGAAGCCTTAGTATGGTTGCCCCTTGTGGCTGGAGCTGTTAGCCAATATTTGGGCCTTGCAGGATTGCTTCCATTAGGAGAAGAAATGGCGTGGTTATTTCTATTGCTTCTAGCTATCACTACATACAGGGGAATTTAATTACGCTTTCCATTTAGCACACCCATCTGCTTTCAGGAGGTCTGTAATTGTCTATAGATCAAAGACCCACTTGATGGCAGCCATTAACACCTTCCAACATAACTGTACGAGGAGTTTGCACTTGGCAGATCGACAGCACAGAAGACAATTTGGCACTGCCAGTCAGAATGCCAGAACTGGCTCAGAGCTAGGTATTCATTATTATTATTATTATTATCTCTCTTGTTCTCTTGCTCTCTTTGTTTTGTTTTTGCATTTAATTACTCATACAATATCTACAAATGGTGGGTAGGAATTTCCTCATTTTCCAAATTATTTGTTGTCCTGAGTTTATTTTTACATACTTTGCCGCATGTTTAGTCTGTAGAGCAGTGGCAACCCATCATCATATGCAAGGCAGGCTGGTCATGCCCCATGACTGGCTCTGCCTGCGGGACAATTCTGTGCAGTCCCCGTATGCACAAACAAAATGGCGTCCTCCGCATAGTGTGACCAGCTCGCATGCACCATACATGTGAGGTCACGTTGTGCAGAGGATCCCATTTTGCATGCAAGGGTATAATTGCATGCGTGACTAAATATGTCACAGCATGCCACTGCTGTAGTGGGAAAGCACTGTGCATGCTCCTGAGTATCTGTAATCTAAATCCTAGTTTAACAAGACAGGCCATGCTGGAACTGTAATCAAGGAAGAACAAGTCAGTAAGAGTTACTTGTATCCTGCAGTGGGAGAACAGGGCCCCAGCTCTGGCAGAAACATGGAACTGTATTACCCTGCACATGTGACAAGACGGAGTCTGCTGTTGTTACACTGTTCTAACATTTACTTACAGGGCCTTTGATTAGATTCACACTTTGTTACTTCTGCTTCTGTCACAAAACAAATTTGACTGCAGGCCTGAAATTCCCTTTTTCACAAACACAAATACAAACAAAACTCTACTTGCACTTACGTTCACACGAGATAAACACAAAAGGGTGCAGATATCATCATCATTATCATGGCAAATTGCAAAGGTTCGTAGCCTGCTTCCATATCAAGCACCACCCTGATCAGTACTCAGGAAGGCCTATTATTTGTTCCACTAGTTGCCCAGCAATAGTCAAAACCTGGACACATTTGATATACTGCTATAAGATTATTTCTTCTAGCTGCAACTTCCTGATCACTAGTCAAATGCTCTAAATTTTCATCCACTGTTTCCAGTCAGTGTTGTCTTTCAGTTCACTATGCATGTTTGTGTTGCTCTGCAACTATGGATTTTTCAATAAGGAGAATGACTGCTAGTTACTGGCAAACATGCAAGGACATCTTCCACTGTCTTGAGCTTCAGACTGGGCTCATATGTATTTACTAACACTTTCAGACAGCCCATCAACAAAAATGATGGAACACTAGTCATTTTCAAGCCAGTGACTAAGGCTGGGAGCAGCTTTGCCAAGGATCTGGCGTGCATTACAGTACACAAATGCATTTGCGGTGACCCTCTGGGCAATTGTTTCTCAGATTTAAAGGACCATAAGTACAGGGCTGTGGAGCTGTGACAATCTGAATGAAAGAAAAAAAAATTAAACTTCTCATCTGAAATGTACAGGAAAATTCCTCGGAAAGAACAGCTCTGAGAGATGAGAACTGTCCCTAATCATTTCAAGGGCTCCAGTCTCATGATGACAATATAAAGGCCAACATTGTTAACTGTTTCACTGCTAATCAATACACAGAAGAAAGGAGAGGTACAACCACATTATGGAGCCTACTATGATTGAGATTTCTTGTTGGCATCTCAAGTCGGAGGAGCATAATTTTTAGATGATGCTTTGCTTCTGGGTAGGCTTTGAGAGACTAACACTATTTTTTGCTTCCAGTTCAACCCCTGACTACAGTGTTTACATAAATTTGATATAAGACTATAAATTGGACTCAGAATCACTTGACAGGTTCATTCATGTTTTGACAAACCAGGCCTGAGTTCCAAGCAGTACCGAGTAAGTTAACAATAGACAATTTACTCTTTTTTATTTCTGCTTGTGGACTATCCCTGAGGAAATGGCAATTTCCTTTCATTTACTTGTTTGGATTTATTTGACAAATCCCCTTCCATATATTTTACTCCATGGAGTGACCGGGAATATTGAAATTTCAAGCTGTGTGGCTCACTTGTGATTGGTAGGAATTGTCGCTTGTATTCTTCTTGATCTTTGGTTGGATGGGGCACACAAGCACTTGCACAGTGAGAACTTGCTTGGGTGAATTTCAACTAAAGGCCTCCACTTGAAACGCTGCATCTGCTCAGCTTCACCGATGCAACTGCACCGCTCTAGCACTTAAGTGAAGATGCCCCTCTGCCATTAGGAGAGCTTCTCCCATCGGTATAGTTAATCCACCTCTGTGAGAGGCAGTAGCTATGTCAATGAGCGAAGCTATGTCCCTCTGACATAGTGCTGTCTACACCAGGGGTTAGGTTGGTATAACTATGTCGCTCAGGGGTGTGGATTTTTCACACCCCTGAGCGATTTAGTTATACCAATATAAGTCTGAAGTGTAGACCGGGCCTAAGGTTCCAGGAGAAATTCACTCTAGGTGGGCACTTTTTAGCAGTAAAATCCAACACTTCAAATGTTCACAGAAAGCAAATATAACAGGGGTGTGAACACAGTCCAGATTAATGCATGTTATAAACTGGAAGGACTATTTTAGATCTCTCGCACTAATATCGCATCGTCCGTCCAGCACTAGGTAGTACCGAGACAGAAAATTAGAGGCATTTTGCATGGCTCAGGTTCCCTGCAAATGTACGGCACAGCCCTAGGCCCCCATTCAGCAAACCATTTAAGCATGTGCATTGCGGTGGTGGTAAGGTTAAGAGCCACTATTCAGGGCGACCATTAGGGGGCATATAGCAAGGAGGTAAGAGTGTGTAAACAGGAAAAAAAGACAGTTTTTTACATTCACCCCCCAACCACAGTGTCCTGGGTCTCTGTAATCTCTACAACCCTATTGAGAAAACTGGATAAGCATATGCTATGTCCCATTGTAGTCAAAGATACTGAAGCATGTGCCTAAGCTTAGTGCATGTTTATGTGCTTTGCTGAATAGGGATGGATTTCTAAAACAGGACCTTAATGACTAATGGATTGTACAGTGTGTGCACATGCTACACACACAGTGCATGCTGCAGGACCCCATAGGAGTCATCACTCAAGTCAGATTGTGCCCCTCCTCCTGCAAAGCCCACCATGCTCACCTGCAGAATTGATCGTCCCCGTGATCCACTTTTGTCACATTTCTAAAACACCCAGCACAAAACTGATATTCTCTTGACATTAGGCTATTCAATATCTGTCACATTTCCCCCCTCCCCAAAATTGACTTCCCAGTGACATTATATGATAAGCAGTTATATACTGCGACTTCTAACCAGATGGAGCCCTTCCATCACTCAGAAAGCATGGCATGCACTGGATAAATGCTCTCTGTCATGCAGTCCCTCTGTTCACTGTTTGGCAGCAGGATCTGCTCCCCCCCAACAGGGAGTCAGAGGCCTATAGCATGAGACCTGCCCCACTCCTGTGAGTAACAAGGTCTCCACCTTGGGATTTGTGACAGCCCCTGGTTTTGGGAGGGGGTAGACACCTGGATTCTCTCTCTCTCTCTGACAGTCCCAGGAGCAATGTGCAGCTGGAGTCACACCCTCTTGTCTCTGAGGCTACGTCTTCACTACGGGGGGGGGTCGATTTAAGATACGCAAATTCAGCTACGCAAATAGTGTAGCTGAATTCAACGTATCGCAGCCGACTTACCCCGCTGTAAGGACGGTGGCAAAATCGACCTCCGCGGCTTCCCGTCGACGGCGCTTACTCCCACCTCCGCTGGTGGAGTAAGAGCGTCGATTCGGGGATCGATTGTCGCGTCCCGATGAGACGCGATAATTCGATCCCCGAGAGGTCGATTTCTACCCGCCGATTCAGGCGGGTAGTGTAGACTTAGCCTTAGACAGTCCCCAAGGAATCTCTCTGCTCTCGCTCTTTGACACTCCCATAGGAGATAAAACAGCTGGATTAACTTCCTCTTTGTGTAACAATTGCTAGAGGATCACTTTTTCCTCTCCCTTTCAGGTAGTCCCCAGGTGAGGGTACACAGCTGGCCTGACTCCTCTCTTGGACTGTCCCTAGGTGGGGGTACGGAGCTGGATTGACTCCCTCTTTCTGTAAGACCGTTCCCAGACGGGTATACGTACATAGCTGGATTCACTCCTCTCTCTGACAGTCCCAAGGGCTACACAGTTGGATTCTCTCTGTCTCTCTCTCTCTCTCTTTCTGATGCTTCCAGGAGTGGGTGGATAGACACAGAAGTGTATTTACAGCCACTGATTAGAAACCTTTGAGGCGGGGGCTCATGTACTACACAGGCATGCGTGTGGGAGTGGATGGCTATGTGGAGGAATGCAAAGCTAGTTGAAAGGCGCTTACTTTCATAACAACAAAATAAAAAGACCCCAGAGGATCCCTATGTAAATATACATTTCAGCAACCATGACGGGGTACCAGTTTTCATCCCTTTCTTACCTAGGGTGACCATATTTCCCAAAGGGAAAACGGGACAGCTGCTCACCTGACGCACACATACCCCGCTCCCCCCCGATTGTCACTGGTCACTCGAACCCTGTTGGACCCCTGCTCGAGGCTGTCACCGGTCACTTGAACCCTGCCTCCCCCCCAGGCACTGGAACCCTTCCTTCCCCACCCCTCCAGCCCAGCCTTCTCCCACCCCTTGAACCCAGCCTTCCCTCTCCATTCCTCCACACCCCACTTTTTTGACAAAAGTGGGCATTTGTCCCATTTACTCTTGACAACTTGATCAGTTGCTTGATCAGCAAACGGCTGGGACAGGGCTCAAAAAACGGACTGTCCCGGCCAAAATGGGATGTGTGGTCACCCTGTTCTTATCTCTATTAGCCTGCCCATCTCTTGCTCATCTCTTAGCCATTACTGCTGAATGCTGTGACCCCCCTCCAGCCATGAATGTCAGGCCAGCGCTCTCAGGGGCTGTGGAGTGAGTAGCGAACCCAGGCCACCTTAAGGCACTGCAGAATGTTCTGAACCCCAACACTGCACCAAAGATTTCCATAGTGTATTCTATCCTGCAGAATCCCACTTCTCTTTATGAACTGCGTGTATTGGGACTACTCACCCAACACAGAAATGCACATGGCTCGGGGGGGAGGGGACAGGGGGTGTGCTCTGGCAGCTGTATAATAGCACTCAGCTATGCTCCCAAAAGGTTTAGGACAGGAAGTGAAGAAGAATACAATATCCAATTGAAACTTCATGGGGAATTTAGGGAGACGGGCTGGGATACCAGAGCTAACACTGCTATCTTTATGAAAAGCACAGGAGGACTTTTTTGGTGACACCAGCAGGTCTAGACTTCACTTTCTCTTCCCAACCAAAAGATAGCACTTTAGCAGCCCAGCGCCCCCTAGAGCCATGCTGGGGCACTGGATTGAGTACCGACTCAGAAGGAGAGCTGATTCATATCACCACCCAACAATTCCTGCAGCCCCTCTCTAGGGCTCCCTTCTCAGCCACGCTGTAGTTTAATAATAATACTCATGGGGGGAGGGAGGAAAACCCTAACAACCAGCCCTTCCAGCATGTAAAAGTGGAGTTTGCTGGGCTGTAAAAGCAGCCCAACCAGCCAGTCATTTGTCATGCAGCTTAATTCCACCATAAAATGCTAATCAGCCTGTGCAGCCACGTCCCACTCACGCCATATCTTTTTACAAGCACATTAACACGGTCGTTAGGGAGAGGGGACATGTACAGACACAAACACATTCAGCACTCATTTATTCCCCCCACCCCCTGCCTCCAACTTCATCCCTGGTGACTCCAATTCATGCTCGGGAAGCAGCTCCTCCACTCCTTGGTTAGGGTGGTTGCTTATTTGTATTGGCCCAGCTGCCCCATAATAATCCCACGGGGAAAACTGGCACCCATGCATCCGAGTGTCATGGCATTGTTTTCTTCTGCCTCTTGCTGCACCGCAAAGTCACCTCACGATGCAGAGTTATTGATGCGACGTCGTGATACAAATAATTCTGGGATGGCTTCATGGGCCTGCTAGCTGGGCTGGCAAGTTGCCAAGTGGGCCCCTGAGAGCAGTCACCATGACCATGTTTTTCACGGCAAAGGGGACTGATGGGGTTTTAACAAGGCCATGTACTGTAGATGTCAGGCCTGATCGCTATTTACAAGCTACAGGGAGGGAGCTGGTACTAGGACCACGGTGCTTCAGCAACACAGGCCTCTGCCACCTGAGCTAGCAGCTGAAGTGAGCTGCAGTGGCAGGTGTTTTATCCTCTTTAAAGAGCAACATCTCACACACATAGGCAGGGTCTGTCTGAGGTGTGCCCCACCACCTCAGTAGCAGTGGGAGAAACTCCCCCAGTAAGAGCTCTCATCGCAACAAAAGCAAGTAGCATGTAATCCTACCTCCAGGAGCTGCCTCTTCAATTGTGCTTGGCATCCCTCCTGCTCAAGGTAGCAGCGGATGCTTGGGTGAAACAGGAAAAATGCAGCAGTAGATATAGTACAAATGATTTTTTCTAATTCTTTGTTCCCCCCCGCCCCCATCAGTGAACTGTCCCCTCCTTCCATCTCCTATTCATGCTCTATCTCGCTGTATGCAAACCACAATCCCCCTGTTCTTCCTTCTGCTTTATTTTCCTGAACACTCATTAACTGCTCACAAAGGACCATGCCTGGCAGATTGGAGCTGCAATTATCTTCTGGTTCTGACCCGTGTTCTGCGGTCAGAGATTAGCATCAGCGATAATAATGGCGCGTCGGATGTAGGCTGCTGAATGTTGGGGATTTGACACATATCCAGACTGGCAGCACCAGTGGGAGAGGAAGGGAATCCAGGCAGGGCGGAAGGGGCAATGTTTTCATGAAGATAGATGCTTCTTTCTCACCACAGTCAGGCTATACCCACTTGAAAATGAGTCACAGAATCATAGACATTAGAGAGAAAAAACCTACTAGACAGTTGAGTCTATCGCCTGCTCATACAATATGTAGTCTTGGTCTTTCCCATTCCCCAGTAAAAAAAATGTGTCAAGTATTAAACTGATATTACTAACAGACATACTTTGAACTTCTAGAGTGTCTTCCATCTGCAACACATTTTTATTCTATCCATAGGTCTAAGGCAGAAGAATGGCCATACCGGGCCAGACCAATGGTCCATCTAGCCCAGTATCCTGTTTTCCAACAGTGATCAGTGCCAGATGCTTCAGAGGGAATGATCAGAACAGGACCATTATCAAGTGATCCGTCCCCTGTCATCCAGTCCCAGCTTCTGGCAGTCAGAGGTTTAGGGACACCCAGAGCATGGGGTTGTGTCCCTGACTATCTTGGCTAATAGCCATTGATAGACCTATCCTCCATGAACTTACTGTGACAGGTTTGGGCCCTTTGGGGTGTCACCTGATGTGCTGGGGTTTAACTGAGGCAGTATGCCTAAAATCCCTTTTTGGCTTTGGTTATACAACCTCCAAGTGTTACCAAACCTGTAATAGGTGCTTTTGCAATGTTCTGGATTTCTGTTCCCATGTTGCCAGAAAACATTTTGGTGTGTAGCATTGTGAACATAATGCAGAGATCAATATCTTTTAAAGTGTAGGTGTTTTTGCATTTAGCCACCAATGCCAGGAGGCAATGGGCCTCAGTTTCCCCTTCCACACAGTAGTCTAGATTGGATATGCTTTCTTTGCTGTGCTAAGCTCTAAGCCTGTTTACAGGTACTAGCTGAGAAGCAGTATTGTTATAGGACTTTCTTGTTACCACTCCCAGTCTGTACCAAAGACTCTTCCAAAAACCATGCATGTTACACATTTTTAAAGTATTTACCACCAATATCCAATTCTTTGTCTTAAAACACAGTGTGTGTAGTAACAGACATAAAATTACCAGCAAATTCATGACAGAGAGGCACTTCCAAGTATAATTATCATACCACGGTCTCTGTTTAAACAGCTCAGTTTGTTTAGCATTCATTGTATTTTTCATCCCCTCAGTAAAGGTTCTTCGTTTAGGTATGTCTTTTGGGTTTTGGCAAGGAAAGGGTGTACGGGGACCTTGTATGTTACTGGCCCACCCCCTGTGGAGTTGCATTTCCTCTGCAGGGTTAAGCCCATGCACGCACGCACGCGCACACACACACACACACACACACACACACACACTTCCTTTGAGTTTCCTGCCACCGTCACTCACTGATGCTTAGCTGTGGGGATCGGTTTACCTGCCTGTGAAGTGGCTGTCTCTGCCCCTTCCTCAGATGGTTCATTTGCATATCCACTGACACCAGAATGCTTGGAAGAAAGCCCCACTCCCCGCCTTAAAGGGACAGAGTTAGTTTTCTCAAGTACAATAGGAAAAACATTTTGCAATAGAGAGACCTGGATTGGGGTACCCTTGGTCACCCCTCTCTGTTCCCCAGAGGTCAGCTGTATGGCTGCTTCCCTCTGGGAGGTCAGTTACAATGTTCCCTCTTAAAACCTGAGCCACAGGTGAGGTGCCTGGGAATGCAGATGCTGATCCAGCAAATTTCTCCTGGGCAAATCCTTCCCTATAATAAGTGGGGAGACACTCCTGTACTCCCTCACATTCCTTCTTAACTCCTTTACCCCCCCCTCCTCCCAAAGGCACATAGCCCTGTGTTCCCCAGAGCAGCATCTGCTCCCTGTTCAGCCCTGGGCTCATAGCAAACAGCCAGAACAGTCCCTTCACTGGTAAGCATTATGCCCTCCTCCCTCCTTGAATTGGGTTTGCCTCCAGTTATAGAGCCCATGGAATCCTTAACCACCACAGCAGTCTCCAGGATTTCACCCCCTTCTCTGGGCTTTCTTCTAGGACACATTTTCCTATGCATTTTAGAGTGAGTTCTGTTTCTTGCTTAATTGCCACTTCCTGGCAGCCAGAAACCTGGACAGACTCCCTACCATCAGGCAAACACTCCCATCCCCTGAGGGGATAGCCACAGGAGAGGAGCTGGTTTTACCCACCCCCGCCTTTGGTAGCAAATTGCTTTCCAGGGCAGTAGAAGAATTAAAGAGACACTCTCTCATTTCCTCAGCAATTTCTATAGCTTTGCTCCTTCCCATTGCGGCTTCAGCACAAGATTTCTCCTCGCTGCTGACAGACCCCTGGACATAGGCACCAACTTTCTCCGGCGCCAGTGGGTGCCTGCACCCCCCGCCCCTTTCCCTGCCACTGGCCCCGCCCCGACTCCGCCCTTTCCCCGCCCCCATTCCAAACCCATCCCCAAAGTCCCCGCTCTAACTCCGCCCCCTCCCTGCCCCTATTGGATCCCTTCCCCAAATCCCCGCCCCGGCCCCACCTCTTCCCCTAGCATGCCGCATTCCTCCTCCTTCCCGCCCCTCGCGAATCAGCTGTTTCGCGGCGCAAGCACTGGGAGGAAGGGGGGAGAAGCAGGATGCAGCGGCGCGCTCGCGGAGGAGGCGGAAGTAAGCTGGAGCAAGGGGGAGGGCAGGGAGCTGCTGGTGAGTGCTGAGTACCCACCAATTTTTTTCCGTGGGTGCTCCAGCCCCAGAGCATCCACGTAGTCGGCGCCTATGCCCCTGGATAGTCCTAGCCACATTGAAAAAGTCATTTCCCAGAAGAATTTGTGTAGGATTTTGAGAAACCACAGCCACGGTTAACTAAGCTTGCAAATTCCCAGCTTCCATGTGCTTTTTAGCCAAAGGCACAAGGATTTTGTGACCCCCCTATTAACAAAAGCTTTGCCATCTGTCCTGGCAGTATGTCTTTCTCCTGAACCAGGTCTCTCCTAACCACAGAGATATCTGCACCAGTATCTCTCAATGCAAGGAGTTCTATATCATCTACTTTGACTGCCTTCATGTGCTTACTGCCTGGCTGTTCAGTGGCAACCTTTACAAATCCTGTGTGATAAGTGGCAACTGCCTGAGGTGCCTCTGTGCTCTAGGTAACAGCATTTCCCTGAGTTACCTGCTGCCTGTTCCCACTCAGTTCAGGGCATTTATTCCTCAGGTGCTCAGTGGAATTACAATGATAGCACCTTCTCGGCTCTTCTGCTTTCACAGGAGATTTGGGACAAGGACTGGAGGAGTGAACTTGGGGAGGTGAGTGTCCAGCCTCCCATCCACCCTCCTTCTTCCCAGGTGTAAAACATGGACTTTGCTTTCCACTGAACTTAAACCCCTCTGCCTGTGATTTATTCCTACTAGGTGCTTGGGATTGCTCAAATTTATCTGCAAAATCTGAAATTTCATTGACCGTTTCCACCTTTTTATCCCATAAACAGTGTTTTACATCATCACTAGACATATTCAGGAACTATTCCTAAGCAACCAAATCACACATTCCTTCAAAGCTTGTAATATCTTTTCCCCTCACCCATTTATCCAGTAGATCTCCCATTTAGTTCACATAAGCCACATTACTTAATCCAGCCCCTCTCTTAAAGCTTCTAAATTTTACTCTGTAAATATCAGGTGTAATCTGAAATAGTTTCAAAACAAATTCCTTAAATTTACCATAATTGGAAGCATCACCCATGGGCATCTTATTGAATATCTCCAGAGCTCTCCCAGTCAATTTTGCAACCGAAGTGGCGAACTTTTGATCATCAGGAATCACATGGAGCATATACAGCCTCTCAAAGGTGATGAAGTATTCAGCAATCTCCCCCGATTTGCTATATGGTGAGCACAACTGCTCCCACTTGTGGATTTTTGGAGAAGTGGGGCCCCCTGGTGGGGGTTCTATCTCCTCCACCCCATTATGGCCAGTTCATGCTTCCTGTCTTTTTCCGCCAGTTTTGTCTTTCAATTCCAAGGCTTGCTTCTGGGTCTCCATGGCCCTCTCATGAGCTGCTTTCTGCTCATCAATTTCCATCTGCTTCAATTCCAGCTGTCTCTGGTGTACTTTTTCTCATTTTCCTCTACCTGCAACCTGTAGAGCTCCAACTTCTTGGTAGCTTCACTTTCACTCATTTTCCTAGTTCTTCTGTCCCTAATTCTCTTGCCCAAAATAAGCAAACAGAAAATAACAAACCAGTAACCACTTTGTCTGTTCTCTAGTCACCACACTTAAAACTCATTTAAAATCACCACCAGTGTTTCAGGGCAATAAGCTGTGCACACTACCCTGCTCGACTACGCCACTGTGACAGGTTTGGATCCTTTGGGGTGTCACCTGATGTGCCAGGATTTAACTAACTCTCCCCTGCTCAATCAGCCTGGGTTTCCTCTTAGTGCTTTGCTGGGTTAGGCTCTCCGGCCTCTTGCAGCACACACACACACACACACACACACAGGTAGGGCCACACCCCGCTGCAGACACAGACTGAAGTCAGCGCTGTGTGAGAGGGCTCCCCCAGCACTCACGTGCCCATTCCTTTTGGGAGTACAAACCCAAAGGTTTTATGAAATTTGCCCCCTCCCGCAATGTGGAGGGAGATATGCACAACTTCTTGCCCCCTCTCCCCAGTTAGAAATTACATAAAATGGGTTATATTATAAACAAGAAATAAGTTTATTAACTACAAAAGGTGAATTTTAAGTGATTATAAGAGATAGACCAAAGCAGATTACTGAGCAAATAAAACAAAATATGCAAGCTAAGCTCAATATACTTAAGAAACAGGTTACAAAATGTAATTTCTTACCCTAAATATTATTTTAGGCAGGTTACAAAGTTTGTGGTTCAAAGTTCCAGTTATATTTCTTTTCAGACTGGACCCCCTGTCTCAGTCTGGACTCCTCCCCACCTTCCCTTTGGGTGGCTTTAGCAGTCTTTCTTCTTGGGCAGACAGGCCATGGAGAGGAGGAGTCCCATTTGCCTTCCTCCCCACCCTTAAATAGGATTTACATAAGGTGGGAATCCTTTGTTTCCCAAACTTGACCCCAGTGGAAAGTTAAAAGAAGTCCCAGGTAATGTTTAGTATCAGGTGACAAGACCACCTGACCCTGTAGTACAGGGGTGGCCAACCTGTGGCTCCAGAGCCACATGTGGCTCTTCAGAAGTTAATATGCACCTCCTTGTATAGGCACCGACTCCAGGGCTGGAGCTACAGGCGCCAACTTTCCAATGTGCTGAGGGGTGTTCACTGCTCAACCCCTGGCTCTGCCACAGGCCCTGCCCCAACTCCACCCCTTCCCACCCCCTCCCTGGAGCCTGCTGTGCCCTCACTCCTCCCCTTCCCCTCCCCACCAAGCCTCCAGCATGCCACAAAACAGCTGATCAGGAGGTGCAGGGAGGGATGAGGAGGTGCTGATCAGTGGGGCTGACGGTGGGTGGGAGGTGCTAGGAGTGGGGGGTGGAGCTGATGAGGGGGCTGCTGACGTAATACTATGGCTCTTTGGCAATGTACATTGGTAAATTCTGGCTCCTTCTCAGGATCAGGTTGGCCACCCCTGCTGTAGTATCACAGTATCCATGAGTCAGTGGCAGTATGGAGTGTCAGCAGGAAGACTAAGCCTTTTCATAGTCCATTGTCCTCGCTAATGGGTCATCAGCCCTGTCTGGCTTTTCCATTGTTGTACCTGAAGTGTTAGCAGTGGGCGTCACCCAAAGTAGCATAGTTGAAATATAGATACATAGTCAGTATTCCTAACTTCAGATACAGAAATGATACAGGCACACAAATTGGATAGTCACATTCAGTAAATTATAACCTTTCCAATGATATCATGCAAGACCCATCTTGCATAAAGTAGATCTCAGTTATGTCATATTCATATCATAAGCATATTTTCATAAAGAATATGGAGCAAAATGTCACACTTCTCATTCTTTATTTATCTCATTTGTATGTTTGGCCCTCATGACATCCCATGGCAATGAGTTGCACAGGTTTACTGTGCATTGTGTGAAGAAGTACTTCCTTATGTTTGGTTTAAACCTGCTGACTATTAATTTCATTGGCTTCTCCCTTATTTGTCTCTTAAGCTGACCAGTCTCAGTCTTCTCAACCACCCCTTGAATGGAAGCTTTTCCATACCCCTAGTCATTTTTGTTGCCCATCTCTGCAACTTTTCTAATTCGTTTTTTGTTGTTTTTTTTTGGAGATGGGGCAACCAGAACTTCACACAGTATTCAATGTGTGGATTCACAGTGGCATTGTGATATTTTCTGGTTTAATTCCTATCCCTTTGCTAATGGTTCCTAACATTCTGTTAGCTTTTTTGACTGCTGCTGCACATTGAGTGGATGTTTTCAGAGAACTATCCACAATGACTCCAAGATCTTTCTTGAGTGGTAGCAACTCATTTAGGCACCACTATTTGTATGCATAGTTGGGATTATTTTTTCCAGTGTGCATTACTTTGCATTTATCAACATGGAATTTCATCTGCCATTTTGTTACCCAGCCACCCAGTTTAGTGAGATCCCTTTGTAAGTCCAAAGCAGATGAGAAGAGTTAACTATCTTGAGTAATTTTGTGTCTTCTGAAAATTTTGCCACCTCACTGTTCACCCCCACCCCCTTAGCACCAAACAGTAATTAAGATGCCAGAGCAGGCTTCACAGTGGATTTTGCTTTTCTTGTCTCAGATTCCTATCAGGATTGTTTCTTGGATTGCATTGTTTTGTTTGTTTATGGGTCTATGATTTCTTCTCTTTGCTTATTGCCAGCAGGTTTTGACACACAGGTGAGTCTTGCAACATGCTCAGGCTTTGGCTCAGTGTTATCTCCTCCATCCATCAACACTATTAGAACTGTGTCCATGGCATGCTCTTGACAGAACCCTTGTTGTGAACGATCCAGGATGGCAGAATTGTTTCGGCATTGCTGCAGTTTGGTTGTCACCAGTCTCTGCACAATGATTTTCCCTAGGATTGAGGAGGGTTGAGATCCAGATCCAAGCTTTCCCTCAAGTTTAGGAGTGTTTGAATTCAAGGTTTTAGTGCAGCCTGTTACAGAGATAGGAAAGAGTAAAAAATGTGGACCTAGCTCCTCCACATTTAGAAGAGTTTGGATCCTCACCTTGGTTCAAGAGGCCTGATCCATTCCTGACCTCATTCAAAGTATCCATACCTCTGGGCTCTACAAAACTGGGCTGGAAATCCCATTAGAACAAACTTTCTCATGGGGAGATTTCAAATACTTCCTGCTTCTGGCTAAGCTAGCTATACCACAAGAACAGACTCTCCTAGGCTAGCTTAGAGCTTCCTGCTTCTGGGACTCACTGGCCTGAGGCACATTGGTAGAGCAGAGTGAAAGCCTGCCCCACCACTGTGTTAGCGATACCCATTTGGTGCATACACCGAGGATGCTGCTCCGCAGAGCTGTCAATCCGGCCTGAAACTGACTTGAAAACAAATTATTTGAGCAGAGAGAAAATCTGCCTGGAAAAAAAAAAAAAAAAAAAAAAAAAAAAAAAAAAAAACCTCCCAGTGCTTTAGTTCATTATTTAAAGCAACTGTTATTTTCTCGCTAACTTTAGTATTGCATGTCCAAACTAGGAGATTTCTTTTACCAGCCACCACTGGGGGAAGCAAAACCTGTGATCAGAGTTTTCAGAGGATGTTTCATTCAGCCATCTCAAGTGGGATGAAGGTCTAGAGGCAATGGAACGAGCCGCAATGGGAAAGCTGAAAAGCCTTTGAAAAGTGACTCTGATCTCTGCTGGTTCAAATCTCACAAGAGCCATCGCTGCGGGTGCCTGTGTATCTATTCTAACAACACTATCGAGTATGGAAACAAGGAAGAAACATTAAAAGTAGGATCCATTGGTGTGAGGTGTTGTAATGGACAGTCCTGCTGCACTCCAGTGACTATGTAATAGTGGACATCTTAGTGAACTTCTATACATGTAAGTTCTGCTCTTCCCATCATGTAGTGCACTCAGCACTCCCCTCTGTGATTGCTTAGTCAAGGTCAGAATTTAGGTCCTGTGCAGTGAAACTTGGAAACCCAGGCTGAGTCAAGAAGCCAGAGAGAATGACTGGGTTTGTCTTTATCCACCAGCCTCTCTAAATAATCCCATTTATATTCCACAGGTCTGGTCCACAAGCATCTTCAGGTCATATCTGTTGTATTTACTGAAGAAAATCATGGTTTTGCTAGAGAGGGACTGTCATGGAGCCAGTATACCCCATCGCCCTGGGGATGGGGCAAGGGCGTGGTAGCCCCATGGTGAAGCCAATGGGGTTGTGCCCAGAGTCAGGGTCGCTTAGTCCAATGGCCAGGGTCAATACAACCCCCCTCATAATGCAGGGTACTGGGGCCTCGTGGCCAGCACCTGGGGGCTGTCAACCCCGGTAGGGGGGCCCGGGCTCTCCCAACTCCACCGGGCCCCTACCCAGGGCCCTAACAGTGGCAGAGTGGTCACCAAAACACACTGACCTCATGCTGGTAGAAGGTATCAATCACCCACCCTCCCTGGGTCACTTCCTACCAGCTTGCCTGCAGCTCCTCAGCACCAGACGCTCCCTGGGGTTCCGCTGGCAGCAGGCCCCTGGCCCAGGTCTCGGGCTCTTCGGCTTCCATTGGTAAGGGCTGTAACAGCTCCTGGGCTGGAGCCTCTACCAGGCATCCTTTCTCCTTAGCAGTCAGCCCAGACTGATCTAAGCTGTTTCCTTTTATACTGCAGCAGCAGTTGGAGCATGTCCAGCAGCGTTGAGACGGAGTGGCTTCTGCTGCTAAGAGCGCTGCCTTAACCCTTTCTGCTCCAGTGTGGGGCCACTCCACCCCATCACAGGGACCCACACCTGAACTTTGGATCTGAAACCCCACAACATAAACTTTGAGGAAGTTTTGGCCTGCTCTATATCTGAATATCAAGCTAGTCCCATCTCAAACCCCGGATCCAAACATCCCTAAACTTTTAGGAAGTACAGGTCAAACTGAACTTTTTTGCTTGTGTCTGTTTCTTGCATTTACTCTTGTTGGACCTGCAATGAACTAGGGGATCCTGAGGCGTCAAGGCTGGCAGATAAATCTGGATTGTATCATCAGGTGTGTCTAGGAGAGGCAGAAAAAAACCCTCACTGGATCTCATGTGGAGTTTGTTGCATTTACAAGTTAGGGAAAAAATCTTTTGACTTATTAATGAAGCACATTTTTTCAGATACTTGATACGGTATTGGATTACTTTAGCTAGTGTATTATAGTGGATAGAGCACCAACCTAGGACTCATGAGATATGGGCTCTATTCCTGGCTTTGCTATTGACATCCCCTTTGGTAAATCATTTCTCTTCAGTGAGCCCATCTGTATAATAGGATTACCGTAACTTCCCTGGCTCTGTAAGCTGCTTTGAGATCTGCAAATGAAAGGCACAAAGTGCTGTTATTACTTCCCCAAAATTAAGACAATCTAAAACACTGTAAAGAGTCCGAATCTTAGCTTTTATAACAAGAATTGAGCTGGACTGGGATCTGATGATATCAGATTAAATAAATCTTATGCACTCTTCTGCAGTCTGTCTGGTCTAGTTTTTTTTGACCCCCTTCCTCCTCCTCCAGGTTTGTTTGTTTTCTTAAGTTAATTTAGTGCTGGTGTAAAGTACCAGATTGCCAGGCCTGAAGAGTGATGGGTTTCTTCATGCACAAAATGTGTAGATCAGCACGCAATATCAATGCCAGTTTCTCCCCACGCTGACACCCCCATTTCTCCCCCAACTGTGAACTATAACTCAGAACTGACTCTAGGATGGAAAAGGTGGTCTCCACAGTCTAGTCAGTTCTTGCCTTTCTCCTGAGACTTCCGATAAGGGGGCCATTTGGACCAGTGAGTTTTTTCATGTGGTCCATTAGGAGCTGCACTGAGTCACCAACTCATTTCATATAGGTCACTAACAGCCATAAATAGTAATGACCTTCAGTCATCGATATGGGGTGGATTGGAACCTGTGACCTAAAGGAGAAAGATTCCTTGTATCATTATCAATATTCACTCATTTAGCCACCCATATTCTTCTCCCCTGGAGGGGACAAGGCTCATGACCACAAGCTCCGGGAGGAGTATTAACAATGGCATATTTAAAGGCAGAGTGCTTTTTATTTTGAAGTGACAAAGGACTGAGGGCCAGCTCATTCTCTCACATGGTGTTCCACAGGAGGTGAGCACAGCAGGGCAGAGGAATGTGGATTCCTAGATGATGTGCTAGGAAGATGAAAAGGCCACAATCATTCCTAGCAGAGGAGAATAAGGGTGAATTTGCCTCCTTCAGATACAGTGCCAGCCAGGCCTCCGTACAAAGCTTCAGAGCAAGAAGGACCTAAATTCTTCAGCAAGCCTCTAGATTCTGTGGCAGTGTCATTTAAATCAGTAGAGGGGCCCCTGCTGATATTTATCAAGGGGAAGCTGGAGACTATGGCATCTGAAGAGAGTGTAGGTGGGGGGGGGGGTTGTAACTCAAGAAGGGGAGGAAGACAGTTTGAGATTGCAGGATAAGCACTGGATGTTTCCATTAAAATGATCAGCTATGAAACAGTTAATGTTGATATTTAAATTGAAACCATTAGGTTTCAGAACAAACACAATTAAGATGAATGGGTCAGTTCACACTTCTCAGAACTATTGTTTCAGACTGCCTGCAAACTCAGGCAGTTCATGTTTTTTAGGCTTTCCTCATAACTATGAGAGCTAAAAATATAAGCTTGTTTAAATGAAAGTAGAGGTTCTGGAGCACAATTCTCCAACAAACGGTGGATTCTGGGGCCAATCCCACCTCCCTCCATTCTCCCCTTTTTCCCTTCTACCACAAGTGCCTCTGTGTCTTCTCCTATGCTGTCCACCAGGGGAGGGATAGCTCAGTGGTTTGAGCATTGGCCTGCTAAACCCAGGGTTGTGAGTTCAATCCTGAGGGGGCCACTTGGGGATCTGGGGCAAAATCAGTACTTGGTCCTGCTAGTGAAGGCAGGGGGCTGGACTCGATGACCTTTCAAGGTCCCTTCCAGTTCTAGGAGATGGGATATCTCCATCAATTTCACCATGTCTGGAATGCCCTCCCCAATCATGCATGCTACATAACCTTTCTTTCCTCCAAATCCTGTCCCAAACCCCACCTTTTCCCACAATCTCTCTATTGAAAAAAGACCTTATAATCAATTCCCTTTAAATAATAAAATACAATAAAACTGCTGTTATGAAAACAACTTTAAAAACCCAGGAACTAATTTAATGGGCTTTGTACCACCCAAGCAGCCTCATAAACTTACTCTCTGTATTCTTTCCTCCAACCTGCTTGCATGTCACATCTCCCCCAGCATCCTGTCTTGTCATCATTTTAGACTCTAAGGTATTCAGGCACCCAAGCTATCAGTGAAATTAGGCCTGGTTGAAAATGGGTCCGTGAAAACAGTTTTTCATGAAAATATATAAGCTGTCTGTGACCATTTAGATTTTGTTGTAAAAAACCAAACCAAAACAGAAAGACCAAAACCCAAAGTTTTCAAGTTTGCAGCTAAAAAACAAAATATTTCAATTTGGATATACCACCATGGTTCCTCATTGGAGATATAGTTTGGTTTCCTCAGACCCCCCTCATGCTCTCTGAGCCAGGCTCCCCAGCCAGACTACATCTCCCATGAAAAAGCAACAGAGAGTCCTGTGGCACCTTTAAGACTAATAGCTGTATTGGAGCTTAAGCTTTCGTGGGTGAATACCCACTTCGTCAGACGTCTGACGAAGTGGGTATTCACCCACGAAAGCTTATGCTCCAATACATCTATTAGTCTTAAAGGTGCCACAAGACTCTCTGTTGCTTTTTACAGATCCAGACTAACATGGCTACCCCTGTGATACATCTCCCATGATTCATCATGGTAGCTCACCAAGCGCAGCGAACATGGGGCATCATGGAACATGTAGTCCAACAAGGGAGCACAACCTTATAGAGAAGAATTGGAGTATTAGCACCCAAACTACAACTCCCAAGAGGAACTGTAATGGTAATTCCAAATGAAACTATTTGGGATTTTGGCTGAAATATCAGTTTTCAGTCAAAATATTTCATGTTTTGATTTTTTACCTAAAAAGTCTTAATTTTCTGTGGAAAAATTCCTATTTTCCAGCAAGCTCTAGCTGAAATCCATGTCTTTGGTTTCAGTTGGGCCAGAATTTCACCTTGTGTCTTCCTTCACTATGTAAAGTGCTCTGCATGCCTATGGCACTATACACATAATAATGATATAATAATTAATAGTAGTTAAAGGAATAAGATTAACTTGTGGGAATGTTGCAGTCTTTGAGCTCTTACAAACCTTCTTTTTAATTCTTTGTGGAGCCTCATTCTGGAGAATAGGGAATCAATGACCTGTGACTCCTACACACTCATCTCTTCTCTTGCTATGATTTATAGCTGGATAATACAGTGGAATTCTGTTTTACTGAGCACCCCTTCTAGGGATCATTTGGCACTAGAGATCAAAACTCACTTCCCCCCAAAATAATCTCGGTATGTGTGCAGATGTCTAAGACTCAGTGATCAGTGAGGCATCGGATGGAAAGTGATTTTCTTTTATGTTTTCCAAAGATAGGAAAGAATTCCACACCTAATATTTAAGAGCCACTTGGCTGAAGGTAAAGAATGTCACAGTTTGTGGGGGTGCTAATTAGAGTCAATTATAACCTGAGAGACCCACCTTGGTATTAAAATGCCTAGCAGAACCGTCTGTGCCCTTGCAAGGTAGAGCTTTTCCTCTTGTGCACATATCTATTTGGAAGGTTCACTGTTTCATGGGACTACAATCCTTTGCCTATAATAATCCCAAAAGAAGGACATGGTCCTAACTGATCTTTATAATAGAATTCCATTGTGTATTGAGTTCCATTTTGTACGGAGCTATGCCTATTCCAACTGTTACAGACACAGCGGACCACATTAGCTTGCGGCGCCTCTGTTTCATGAGCTACATCACAAGAGTCACTCTGAGGACATAATAAACAAATAAAAGATCAAACAACTAATCAGATTTGCCTCCTGCTAACCTATCTATTTTAGTTATTTATGTGGCCACCATTACTGTAGTAACTGAGCACCTCACAAGCTTTAAAGAATTTATCATCACCATATGCCTGTGAGGAAGACAAGTGCTACTATCCCCATTTTATAAAGGGAAACCGAGGCACAGAGCAGCTAAGTGACTTGCCCAAAGTGACAAAGGAGATCTGTCGCAGAGCAGGGACTTCAATCTAGAGCTCTCAGGTGCTAAGCCAGTTCCCAAGCCATCATATTATACTGCCTGTCTACATCATACTCAAGCCCCAAGTTGCTAGGTCTTTTGTACAGTTGGGAAAATAGTGAAAAACAGTATTTGTAAACATTCATCTGAATAAGACCAACCCATCCTCTTTCATGGGATTTATGAACCCTTTTATTTGCTTCCCATTAACATTCACACCAGGGAAGATTTCCTTGCCAGAATGTTTGTGGGAAGAGAAAGTGTCATGAGAATATGTATTTGTATTGATGTCAGTAGCATTTGTACAGCCCATTTAAATGCTCTTTGTGGTATCAGAACCCTTGCACCTCCACGTGCCTTTATTCTCATGCACATTTTTGACAAACTTTACCATTTTCTCTGTAAGATGAAAATAGTTTGCTTTAAACTTCCAAGTGTTCACTGCAATTTCATGTTGGCAGATTAAAATTAAATACAGTGCCAATGCTGCGTTCTATTCTGGAGCATGAGTATACCCTAGAGCATGTTATTGAGAGTATCCTCACTTCACAGCATATTCCAGAATTATGCAAAACTCACCTGGTTTTGTTCCAAGATGGAAATTTAGAGACAGTTCAGAGAGAATCACCAACCTGTGCTAGTTTTGTTTGAAGATTTAGGCTTCCTTCAAATAAAAGATGAGTCTAAGGCCATTCTATACTGTCACTTATGTCAGCAAAATTTATGTCGCTGAGGGATGTGAAAAACCACACCCCTGAGTGCCATAAGGTTCACCAGCATAAATAAGTGGCAGTATGAACAGCACTATGTCAGCAGGAGAGCTTCTCCTGCCAACATAGCTATTGCTGCTTGTGGAGGTGGTTCTATTATGTCAATGGGAGAGCTCTCTCCCGCCGACATAGAGCAGCTACACAAGCAGTCCTATAGTGGCGCAGCTGCATTGGTACATCTGTGCCGCTGTAAGCTTGTTAGGGCAGACGTGACCTTTAAACCTCCCTGAATATGTCTGAAGTGGGGTGGGGGGTCCAAATACAAACCTTAATTTTTCAAATGGCTTCTCTGATAGCCCTCAAATGGGTCAACAGCAAGGATTGAACCCCAGAGAACCTATAGCTCCAAAAACTTGGACTGAAGACTACAGTCTTTTATCCTCTTTAGGTTAGCCTCAGCAAGAGACACACATACCGCACTTTGCCAGTATGTTATGCCTTTTCTCCAGTGGCAGCTGGGCCAGAGCGGGCAGGGCGGACGGGACCTGCCTCAGAGCCAGCTGGGGCAAGCTGAGTGTGGCCTGGGGTCTCTCCCCAAACCTCTGAATAAGAGTCCAAGAAAAGTAGCAGAGGTTTAGGGCCCCTAAGCGGAGCAAGCAGTAACTGTGTCTGGTTTGCCAAATGCTGTCATCTAACTGTATGATAGCCTGAACCTAGATCTAAGCACTTGAAAAGATTCATACAAATCCTGCACACCATAAATGCTGAATTTTGTGCAGCGCCACTATATTTCCATTGCTCTTATATACAGTACGTACCTGCTTTTGCCGCACTATTTCACTGCATTTCAAAAAGAGCTCTTTGTCAAGAGCCCCCTGAGTTTGTCCATTTGATCCCTCATTATGTTGCGCGCTCTCTCACATCCTGCTGCCTGCAGCATCTTGACTTTGTACCATTCCTTAAAGCAAAATCTCTTGCAAGGTATTCAAGGTGTCTCAGCAGGTAGCCTCTTTTGTACTGATCATTACAGCAAACCAGAGACCCAGCATTTCCTGAGTGGAGCTGTTAGCTCGTTTCTGGCAATCCTTTTGTAATACGTGCTCTGGAGTCCCCGTCATTTTGGCCTCCCAGAAATTATTCTAGAAATGTTGAATCATAGGGCTATAGCCACAACACATTCACCAGTGTAATACAGACTCCCCTCCCCGTCCCTGCCAGGCTCAGCTGATGTGTGGTGGTTTCAGAGCAGTACTTTAAAACCTTAGTCAAACCCTAGTATATCCCTTAATATTTGCTCCTAGCATGTAAGTGGTGCCTCATGCTGGTCTTCTCTGTGACCTCAATATCCAATTCCTGTTCCCCTTCATTGCTTCACTTGTAGGAATAATACCTTCTGTGGTGAAGATAATACCCTGCAGCAGCTCCTCAGTACATGAGATAGTCGTGCTCTCTTCCACCAGCCGCGCCTAGTTCTGCAGCTAGAGATGCCTTGTATAACCCACAGGTTCAGCTAACACAAAAGCCCAAGCAGCAGAGGTTTTAAAAAAATCTCTGACTAATCCTATTGATTCCTCACAGCTTGTGCTAAAGGGTTAATGCCTTTAGTCATATTCCTCTCAAAGGTATGAAACATCCCCATACAGCTCTCACAGTCTCAAATGTATATACACACAGCTAGCACCTTTTCACACACATACACACAAATAATTTACACACCTGTGGTCTCTCTCTCTCACACACACACACACACACACACACAATGTTCTCTCATACATAGACCAGCACACAACTCACATTCCCTCACACATAGTTCAGTTCAATAATACTTTATTAGAATGTTAAGCTATGCATGTAATGACATAGTGTAACAGTAACTCTCAGAGAGAGAAACAGTCTTTTCTGAACAGGTCTTCAGACTGTGGTTGGGGTTTTATCACTTGTGTCCATTTGCCACTGATTCAATGGCATGATGCCATCTTGTCGTCACTCTCATGCTGTTGGTCATTGCATTTTGTTGAAAAGTCTTTCTCAATCCTTATAATCTGAGGAAATCTCTTTCTTGCATTTCCTTGTCTTTTGGACACAGAAGTAGAAAGTGTCTCTCTGTTTCATTCGCTCATCTCACATTAGATGGTAAAGATGGGCAAAAAACCTGTGGTTTTTTTGGTTCGCCGGCAGAGTTTGAGTCAAAAGGGAACCAAATTATTATTTGTTAAATTTTTGGTGAATCAAAAAAAGTAAAAAAAAAAAAAAAAAAAAAAAAAAAAAATTCTGGTCAAACAAATCATTTTATGGTATTTTTAATCTCTTATAGGCTACACTCCCTGGCTAGACTAAATGTCCTATGTAGTCACATGACTCCCATGATGCACCATACAGTTCAATCAGATGGAAATTAGTGCACTGCCCTAGGGGGCATGTAGTTGTCCAGGGAGCCTGGCCCATTGAAGAGAACAGGTGCCGGAACTACAACTCCCATAAGGCAGTGAGCCATAGGGAAATACAGGGGAATTTTTTTTTTAAACTAATTCAGAATGACATTCCATTTTCCATCACAAAATCATTCCAATGGAAAATTCCTGACTGGCTCTAATATGTTGTGTTGGAGGTATTTTTGCAGATATGTAGCTGTAGGGTTTCTACTGTGTTTTGTGACACTTGTGGTGTTAAAGTTGGGCCACACACTTCACTCTCATTTGGCATAGGACACATACACACTGCTCAAATACACCTAACCACATACATGGGCCTGCAGTCAGCTCAGTCACATATACAGACCCATAGTAGAGTGACCAGATGTCCCAATTTTATAGGGACAGTCCCAATATTTGGGGCTTTTTCTTATATAGGCACCTATTACACCCCACCACCTGTCCCGATTTTTCACACTTGCTATCTGATCAAACTAGTCCAGGGAGAGGTCTCACACACCTCCCATACACATGTAGACCTGCATGACTCTCAAAACCACATACACAGAGATCTCACTTAGCTCACTCATACCTCTCCCTCCTACATGTCCACAGAGAACTGCACACAACTCACAGATACAGACAGAAATGGGCAGAGCTCAAACACACCTGGCTCTGGCAGGCATATTCTTTCTCTCTCCCCCGGGCAGGGCAGAGCTTTGATTTTGAGCCACCTAGGATAGACTCCAAGCCAGGAGTGGGCTGGACACATTCACACTTTCCTGTGAGACTGGGATAAAAAATCCCAGCTGTAAATTTATTGACTCTCCCTCAAGAAGCTCTGGAGCAGTAAATTCCATTTTCATGGTACCTGCTAATTAGGCATTTATTTAACTGTTGCTGTTTTTAATGACTCTCTGCTGTTGTTTGAAGTTCTCTATTATTTGTAATAAGCCCCCCCGTGTCACTTTTTGCCTCATTATTCCCAACAAATAGTGCATTTCCTGGGCTCCCTCCCTCCCCTTCCCATTCCCCAGCACCACCTCTCAGACTAGGGCTCCCAGAGTTTCAAAGACCAGCTGTTATCATTTTGTTGATTGAGCGCTTTTGAGAAACTTCTGTTGTGGGCTCCGGCACAGCAGGGGCTGCTGAATAAAATATCAGCCTTCAAAAGGGAATTAAGGCAGAGAACAAAAGCATTAGGGAGGAGGAGGAGATCAGAGGCCAATACTGCAGCCCCCCTCCCACCCAGCAGTTTGAAAGAGGGACCCTTTTCAGTGTCACTGTGAGCCAGCGACCTGCAAACACAAGGGACAGCTGCTGTGACCAGTTACTCAAATGATATTTGCCTTTGGCAGCCAGGGGGCACGGGGGATGGACTGTTCCTATTATTTCAATCCTATCAGTCTTCTGAATACAAATATTAACTGCTTCCAACTATGAGCCTATTTCCTTACCTTCTTATACTTCTCCAGGCTTCTACATAGTGTGACAGATTTCTGTTACCAATCTGCCTGAGGCGTCAGGTGATCAGGCTGAAGCCACAGGATCTTTTGGGGAGGAGATGACAGAACACATGAAGGGTCTAAATTTTAAAGCTTTATTAATAAAATAATAAAATAACAGCAGAGAGTGCTGGGAATGCTCCCACGTCACTCAGGGGAAGAAAGAAAGGGTTAGTGCCCCAAGCCCTAACCCACTTTCATACTCACACATGCGCTACCCAAGACTGGCCAGGCCTGGGTGTAATGTAGAAGAAGGGGGGGGGGGGGGGGGGGGGAAGGAAGGATGGACGAGAGTGCTGTCCTGGGCCCAGGCCATCCAGGTCTGCTGTTGCTCTCCAAATTGCTCCAGCTCTCAGGAGGGTTTTAAGTCCTGGGTCCTCGGGGGAGAAGGGTGCTCCGTTAGGGGACCTCTGCTCCTGGTGCCCTTTGTGCCAGTTCAAACCGGCTTTCTGTGGTTTCTTTAGCTTTCCCAAAACACCCCACCTCCCGGGATGCAAGGCTCGGCCCCTCCACTTGTCATCTCGTCTGTGTTTTCAATCTCCGCAGCCCTGGACTTTGTTTTCTTCTTCGCTGGCCTCGCTGTCTTGAGGGTCTGTACAGTTGGATTTCTTTTTCTCATGGCTGCTCAGGCACATTCAAGCCCCCGTCTTTCTTGGCTGTCAGCCAAGTTTTGCCTGTGAGCAGTGTCCTTGGGCGGCTGGGGCCAGCATCTTATCTTCCGACTGAGCTAGCTGAAATGTTGAGTTAACCCATTCTTTGCTCTCTTCTTTTTCTCCCCCTCCCGCCCCGGCCTCTCGTACTTGCAAAGGAAACTTCCACTTCCCACCCACACACCTTTGACCCTCCCCAAAATGTTTTGCGATGCTTGCAACAGCATTAGCAATATACAATGCTGATCTGCCTTCCCAGGGGACTCCCTGAGGGAGGGGGCCTTGGGGTGTGACAATATTTCTGGGCAGAAATCTACATCTCACCCTAAGAAAACATTCCAGATTTTGAAAAATGTTCTTGGCCCAAATCAGGACAATCAAAATCTCAAAAATGTTTGTTCAGACACACCAGAAAAAAATTGTAGTTTGGGTCAATCAAAAGTTCATTTTTAAACTTTTTAAAAAATATATTTTTACTAAATTTAGCTCAAATTTCAAAATAACGTCATTGTGAACCAGAAAACTGGATTTTTTTTCTTTCAAATATGTCAAAATGGGCCATTTCAACAATTTCAAATTTTTTTTTCCAAAATTGCTTTGAGTGGAGAAATTCAGCAAAACCCCACCCTTTCTCACACAAACACTTTTGGTTTCTACAAATTGCCCTTTTTCAGTGGAAAAACAGTTTCACTGAACAATTCCCAACCAGCTCTACTGCTGCCTTGCTCTTCCCTGGGGTACATAGAGGAGCACTAAGGAGCTTCAGACAATCTTTGCAGTTTCAAAAGGAAAAGGAACTATTAGCTCACCCAGTCTAGCTGCCCTTGGCCACTACAGGATTGTTTCCCACGGGATACATTTGCTAGGGCTTTGTCCGGTCTAGTTTGTAAAAGACCCAAATAAAGGGGCTCCAACCGCCTCCCAGGGACCTGATTCCACAGGATAAGAGATGTCAATGTCAGACCCCACATTTCTTCTTCATGTTAAGTGTGTGTGTTCTAGACTCGTCTTCAGTTCTGTAAGCTTGTGTTTGCCAAGCTAAATCTTGTCTTGCGATTTTCTGTCCATGTTTCTAATCTCTCTAGGTCCCTTTGGGTTATTTATCTGTTCTCTCTTGCAGCTCCTCCCTGTTTAATGTCATGTGCACATACACTGTTCCCCACTCTTTCAGATTCTCTCTCTCCCCTTTTGCAGAGCCAATAAGGAGGCCTAGACTGAGAAAATACCAGCCCAAAGAGCTGTAGTTCCCTCCCCTCCATCTGGTGGGAAAGATTGTACTACTGCCTGGAGAGCTCATCTCCCAGGCAGGAAGGAATGAGGCAGTCGTTAACAGTGTCTCTTATTACAAGTGTGGATCCTATATTTACTGAACCCCAAAATGGGGATCTTATAATGCTGCAGCCCCTCCCAAGTGATGTAGCTCATGCTTCCTCCTCCTTCTCTCCCTGGTGCTTGCTGTCATCAATATTTGAAGCAGAATCTTCCTTTTCTCACACAGGATGGGTCCTATGTTATTTTTCTTCATGCCTGGTGCTGCTACTCAAAGTTACTCCTCACTGTGCCACATACAGAGAGGGAGCTGTCCTTGAAAAATCAATGGCACTGCTACAAGCTGGCAAGAAGCATGAACTCCACTACATAGGGGATAATAAGGTAAATAAAACAAAATCCCAGTAAAGGAATGACACAACAAAACTAACGCTATAATAGACGGAGGTCTTTACTGTGAAAAGGAAAAATAGGATCTGAGGAAGGAAGGAGTTAAGGTTTAGTAATAAACATTGATTGATAAACCAATTCCCCACCTCTTCATACACTCAAACTCCTCCAAACCCCAGATCCCACCCTGGTACCTTCCTAACATGGATGGCCTAGCTGACACTGTGTGGCCCATGACATAGTGTTGCATCACTGTAGCAGTGGCCAGCTTAAATAAATTACCTTTCTTGTTCTTCCCCCCTGGATGCAGGGTCCTCTCTTGACTTCAACTGGGCACACTGGTCCATAATCTTCCTAGGGTCTTGCCTGGCTCTCAGCAGCTAGTGCCAGATCACATCTGTCTCTGTGGGTGGTGGAGATGCCTGATTTGTGCAGCAGAGCTCAGAGCAGTGCAAAAACTCCCTGAGTTGTGCTCTCACCCTCTTCCAAAATCTAATTCTCTGTGCAAAGTCAGGCTGTCCCCACCCCAGCTCACTTGCTGGTGGGATGATGTGCAGCTTGGCATGTAATTGGTCCAGTGGACTGCTTGTCCAAATCACCCTGCAAAAGCTCTTTACTGGCCCCAGCAGGAATATCTAGGGGTTCTCAAACTGGGGGTCACAAGGTAGTTACATGGGTGTCAAAAGCTGTCAGCTCTGTGGGGCTGACAGCCCTGAGCCCCCATTACATTAAATTACTCCCACTCCCATATTTAACTTATAAGGGGGGGTCACACTCAGAGGCTTGCTATGTGAAAGGGGTCACCAATACAAAAAGTTTGAAAGCCACTCTAGTTCCTGATCTAAACAGAAGACTCCAGGACAGTCAAGATAGTTAAAACACTCATTAGCACTAGAGATTCTCAATTAAAAAAAAATTAAAATATACAGTTCTTATAAGAGTTAAATTCACTGCTGGTATAATACCAGTGACTTGGCTGGAGTTACACCATGGATGTAGCTTTTAAACTTAGTTTGGTTTCAGGACAGCACTGAACAGCTCATCACTGTGTTGGTGTAGGTAACTGTGAGAACAGAAGTAATTCATGCAATTATTTATGCCTTTAAAATCCTACTGATTAACACTCAAAATGGTGCAAAATGCTATCTTTTGAGATACCAAACCTATATCCCTGAGATGGAATAGATCCGGCTAACAGCATCATAGCCATCAGATAATTAATTCTGGTAATTGACTGTGGAGCTTTTGCAAATCCATTGAATAAATATGAACAAATAAGGCACCATGACTAGTGGTTACAGCAGGTGACTGGGAGTCAGGAGTCTTCAGTTCCATTCAGTGACAAAGTGGGGCTGGCTGTGCAACGGTGGATAAGCCATATCACCTCTGTGCCTCAGTTTCCTCATCTGTAAAGTGGGGATAGGATGACTCAGATTGTGAGGCTTAATCCATTAATATTTGTAAAGTGTTTTGCCCTTCCTTAGCTGCTGCCAGCTGAGGATCTCAAAGTATTCCTGTACCAAAAATTAATTTTTAGAGTTTTTCAAGTGTATTTTACCCTGTATAAAAAGGCAGCAGCTCCTAATACAACATCATTAGACAAGTTTCCACCTGCCCCCGAATGGATATTTTGCATCACAGCTACCGCCTAACTGATCATCTCCTACAGCTTGTCACCGACCAGCTGATGTTAACTGAATGACCGGGTGCCTTTTTCAACCTCTTACTAGGGCTACTCTCAAACTACTTATTGGAGATTTCAGCAATTACATTAGAATGCAGCCAGGCATCCCTATAGGTAGTTGAATGTCATATTGGAAAGCACCAAAAGGTCCTCAGGCAGTCAGATAAGTGACTGAACATTGTGGCTATAAGTGTGAAGAGTAGGTATCTTGTGCTTCAGTGCCCCGTGCTGCAGTCACAGCATGACTGTGTGACTGCTAGCCAATGACCACCCTGTGGCTTTAGTCAATTAGGTAGTTTGCTCCTCCTCCCACCCCCCATAAAATAATGGCTATGCTCAGAGCAGGGAAGATGGTGTCACCCACTGACTAGAAAGGGGGCCTGGGTCTGGAGGAGCTACCTGAAGCTATGGTAGGTGTCTCAAGTAGGAGTCACCCTGTATGGTAGCAGTAGGATATGAAATGTAAGATGGCAGCATCTGGAAGCAGCAGCCAACACTATATGCTACTAGAGTCACTTCTTACATCAGGATTATAATTTAGTCTGTCCAGCTATGAACTGGCTGTTCCATATAATGGCACTGAGATGACAGTTATGTGCATAATGAGCGATTCAGCCACAGTACAAGTATGGACATTTGTGTCCCTAGTGCTTCTATTTGTGCTGTACCACATCAGCAGTTCAAAGCTGCTCTCTTTACTGTGTAAGGTATACCTATACCCAAATGGTGTAACGACGTAAAAAGCCCAGAGGTACTAGCGTTAAAAAAAATAATGGATTATCACTCCTTAACCCCCTGCAGATGATCTAGTCACATAGTGCAGCATGAGCACCACATATGCTTCAGAGCCTGTGAAGCAACAGCTGTTTACTTGTTAACCAGACTGTATTCAGCAGAAAGACAGGTCCCTTTTTCTCCAGTGGTAGTGAGCTCTATTGGACTATTGCATTGTGCTGTCAGACAATTAGAGACAGAGGGAACAAAGGTGCTAGTATTGCCCTCTCTCCTAAGCTGGCCAGTTGCAAAGAGGCTCTCTGCTTTGCTCCAACTTAAAAGTTCAGCAACTCAGTGACTGCCACTGATAGAATCTTCCATCCAACATTAATAGACTTAGGCTACTGCAAGACTATATGCTCTTTGTTCTTTACTGAGGGGTAGGTTGAGACAGAGCAGATCATGGTAATGCAGAGTAGAGGCAGGAATAGAGCCTGAAACTCCTAGCACACACATCCTTTAGACAGATAACCAAAAGCAAACACAGTCAGAGCCCAACAGAAGAGCTAGGAAACTGTACCCAATCTTTTAGTTGGGGGGGTGGGGGAAGGGGAGGAGAGAAAGCCTGCCTTTTCTTTAACTGCACCTGTACACTGGCTTGTGTGTCCCTTTAGTTGCCTTTGATAGGTCTCCAGTGTCTCCTTGGCTAGGGTTAGCGGTTATCCAGCCTGTGTATTACTGTACTAGTTTAATTCTTCTGCTAGAGCAATGGTAGGTGTCTTAGCTCAAGTCATTAGCTCTTTCCAAGTCCATGTTGTTTATTAGCATAAATTTGCCCATTTGTAGCTGTAGCACCTCTCTCTAACTCTTTGTGGAGAACTTAAATGCAGACAAGGAACAGAAAGCCTTAACTCTGAACTATGAGCATCAGTCTGTCTTAATATAACTCTGCATTTAGGTGACAAACAGCTGAAGATGCTTAAAAGTCTAAAACCAACAATAGCACCAGTGCCTGGGGATTTTGGCATATATAGAGGTCAGAGGCTATAAGTTCTTAGCCCAATCAGGAGCTGGAAGAGGCAAGCAGTAAAGTGTCCTGAAAGCTGTGATTCAAGTCTCTAGGACCTCCCCTTTCACTCTGAAAATGAACCACAAGAGCTAGTTTTAAATATGATTGTCACACTTTGAGTCATATTAGAAGTCAATAATTGCAGTAGCATTTTAGTCTAAAACCCCTCTAATACTATTGGAGTAAAGTTAACTCCTCAATAGCATTAGCATCATTAGACTGAAGGCTAATCTTGGGGGTCAGTGTTATTAGCTACATCAATGCTCAAGCCAGCCAAGGATAAAATGAAGATCTGCCTGATCAGCTGCAGACAGCATCTCATTTTAGTGAGATAATGGGTTGATCTTTGGTCATTACTATTCCTTATTCTCTTTCCTACTCTGAACTTCTAGCCCTGGGGAGAAAAGTGCTTTACTTCTATTCAGAAAGTCAAGCAACACCATCAACAGGTCATAGCAGGCTGACTAGACTAGCTACAGTGACAGATATGATAAATACAGGCACACCATTATCTGGGGTGGTCCTGATGAAAACTTGGAGAATACGTATAGCCCTTTGTATCAATATAGCCTGTGTATTTTGTGGTCCTGGAATCGCCAGGAGATGAAAATGCAGAAGTCTAGCTATGCTGCTTCCCTATGGTGGGGAGGCTTCAGAGACTTGGTAAGAGGGAGGAACTTGTTTTACTCACGTTTAGGAGGCTGGACGACAAAGAATTTAGGCTTATGAAGTCTGACTTTATAGAGACTCAGCATCTTCCTCTTGATTCAAGAAATGGACAGGGCTTTTGGGCCTAGGGCCCTCCCACTTGGCTTGCACTTTCTGGGTATAAGAATGATCAATCAGTCCTATGGGTCCCTAGTCTGACCTACACCATACTAAACATGCATTGTATACTTTTTATAGTGAATAAACATCTGTACTGAGAGAGCGCAATGTGGTAACTTGTAACTGCTGACAAGACACTGCTCAGAGCCCTTCTAGAGAAAGCAGAGTACAGACAGCAGCCTTTAGATAGACTGGCAGGCTGAGGCTCAGTGATCTACAGCCTAAAAACCCTGCCCTGAGAAGTGAAGGCTACAAACCCAAAACACCCATGAGAAGAGGAGGCTGGTGGTTAAAGGTGCAGTTACCCCAAAACTGAGAAGCTGGCACTAATTAAGAGCTCCAAGCTTTCCTCCCCCACACGGCATGGTTACCGCTATAGAGTACATGCTCCACTTCCTCCAGGCACAGACCCAGGCTGCTTCTCTCACTTTGATACTACAGGACCATGGAAGTTCTCCAGGCCTGAGCTTGCACAGCCCCATTCTAACAAGTCCTGGGACAGCATGACTGGCTTTCCCTGCAGGGCTACCTGGGTGAAGAGGGGGCTATTTGTCCTTTCAGTTAGGGTGTAGAAAGCTCACTATTTACTTGAGCAATCCAAGAAGTCTGACAGCAATTTAGTTCAAGTCAAGCATGGTGGGGTAGAGAAGAGGGAGAACAAAAAACCTTTAGTATAGGGACAAGATGAGAACTCTTTGAAAAAGTGAGACTTCTTGTTCCAGGTAAGACACATGAAGTATGTCAAGGTGTCACACCTTGGACAGTTCCATTCTGCCTGCCACAGAGGGAGACATGTTTATTTTGCTCTATATCCCTGCAGAGGTTTGAAAGCCCCCTGAGTAGGCAGGTCTTAAGGCTAGGAAGTACTGACAATGTAGCATGCTGCACCCTAACCACACCCATGAAGAGTTGTGCACTAGTACAGAGTCCACAATTCAGTGGAAAGAGACCAGCACTTCTGCATGAAGTTACAGGTGTCCCTTACAACAGGGCCAAACATGAAGGACCCTTTTTCTTCCCCCAGTAAGAGCCAGATCCAAGCCACAATTCTTTCATATACTTTTATTCAGGGGTTATATTCTTTTGTTTAAGTGTTTGTCTTTGCCAATACTTTACTCCAATGAAAACCAGAGCAATAGCACCAGCTCCTACTACAACCACTGTCACTCGCTCCCATTCCTGAGACAGGGGATCTCCAGTCCATTGGGAGCCTGTGAGAAAGAGAGGATGGTCAAGTAATAGTTTGGGCAAATGTGATCTCTATGAATAATCCACCAAATGGTGACTAGGTTCCTGCTCTATTTCCATTGCTGGAAGTGCCTGGGTTCAGTATTGAAGTTAGTTTAATCTGTACCTATAGCCAGTAGAATCTAGAAGGTGGAAGAGGCATTAATGCTAGGTAAATTACAAGACAGAAGGGTGCTAACTTAATGCTGTAGAGATCAGCTTGTAAGCTCCTTAGCTATTGCACTGCTCCCAACTCCCCCAAAGTGGAGTTTTAACAGACATTGTCCCAGTTTGTTAGTCCCACCCAAGGAGGGGCTTGCGGACCCTCAGATTTAAGGCCACCAGTTCCTTCCCTATAGCACAAAGGGAGGGGATTCAACCCTTGCTCTCACGTAGTGGGAGTCCATAGCAGATGCAGGCTTCTGAAGTGCCTCACCACCTTGCATCCATACACCACAGGAGAAACGGGACTAAGTGATTTAGTTGGGCTGGTCCTGCTTTGAGCAGGGGGTTGGACTAGATGACCTCCTGAGGTCTCTTCCAACCCTAATCTAGGATTCTATGAAATTGCAGGCAGTCTGAGCATTAGCAGAAAGGAATAGAAAGTTGTGTTACTCAGGAGGCCAATACTGCATTGGTGAACCCCAAACCCTAGACTGGTTGTTCCAAGAGACATCAGGGTTTGTCATATTGACACTCAGGCTTTTGTTCTACTCTAGGAGTCATAAAACAGTTCTGAACAGTAGAATCCAGGTCCTAGTTTTCCCCTACAGCACTTGTCTTCCAAGCTGGATGTTGAGCAGGTTCATTACAATTAAAAGCCTGCAGTAAGCATGGGAGGTCCAGTAATTGGGTCCCTAAAGGGAAGGAGCATCACCATTTTAGTGCCACAGTTTCCACACATCTGGACATCCTCAACTCATCCCTAAAGTCATGACCCAATTCTAGGCATATGTAGCACTACAGTAGAACCATTGAATAAGCTGGGACAACCAGCACCTCTTCCATTTACTACCTTTCTGTCCAAGGGTAGGATCTGCTTCAATGTTCTGGAAGTCCACAGGTCCTTCTGTGGTCACCAAGTTCCTTGGAGCATTTTCTGAGGCCTGCTTCTCAGGTGTTCTTCTTGCTGTTTTGAGACAAGGAGGCATTCATAGCTGAGAGAGGGGTGATTTTCACCCTTGTTAGCAAGACCTTGTACACCCCCATCCTACTCTAGGTCTCAGGCCTTGCCTCTCCCATCTGGTCCCTCACCTTATGCAGGTTTTCCATGCTGCCCATATCTAGGGCATGGCTTCCAGTGTTTGTTCAGACCATTACTCAGTCATCCTCAAAACCCATCACTGCAATACCAAGAATGAGCCTCCAAGTATTCCTCATTGCCAACTAGCTCTTCTTGTGTATTGTTTTGTATCTCCAGGGCAGGGAGCCTTTTAGAGTGCAATGCCAAAAGTGTTGGCATTAGTGACCTGTGTCACATTTAGCCTTAACTTCTCCTGAAGCTTCTCACTTTGGAGGGAGGGAGATCAGTTATACTCCTGAGAGTACCCATAGATACCCCTTCCAGCCAAGGAAGTTACCTTGACATCTCTCCTTGGACCCAGAACAGTCTTTCCCTCTCACTAGGGGAAAGTAAAAAGCCATGTTGCTCAACTAAGAGCAATTTCCAGCCCACAAAGTATGACCTTGGGAAATAAAGGCACAAGACCTTTGAAGCCCTCCAGCCTCAGAGATGGTTGTGCAAGCATTGGTGCCTCTGGACTTATCCTGAAGTTAAGAATATAGCTCTTACCTCGTGTCTTGGGGCAGCGAGCTACGCAGGATTCCATTGCAGATGGAACACAGGCTGAAGCACTGCAGTGAAAGTAGACCTGTAAGAGAAGATGCAGAGGGAGACTGAAGAAAACCTCTAGCTGAACTTTTAGCTAGTACCCATAAATAAATGCTCTGCAAAGTAAGCAGTCAAGTCTCCCCTGGGAGACCCAGAACCTACTGAAGGGGTGGGGAAGTAAAGAGTGTTTTAAATATTTAACATTAGAGGGGTTGGAACAGCAAGGTATCTGGATCCAAATAATAGTTCAGTGTCTGGAGTGAAGGAGACTGGCTGCTAAACTAGGAGTCTCAGCTTGTTGCTAATTAGGACATCTGGATAGTCAGAAGCCACCACAGCCACTTAGAATTTCTGTTCAGAGCTTGGTAGACCTTGCAGTGCTGAAAAGGAGGTGCAGGACCCAAGACTAATGCCAAAAGACCAGTCAGGAAGCCTTCCTAAATCATAATTCTGTAGTGTTATTGGGGAGGGGGAGGGGGTAGATTAAACATGATTCTATTACCATGTTTTAACTTCAGTATGGGGGTCTTTCCAAGCATGACCAACAAGCCTTACACAGGCTCTGAAACAAGGCACTTTGAACTACATGAGGCTTACCGGTCCACTAAGTGCCTTCTGGGAGGCAAAATCCACAAAGGTAAAAGTGCTGATGATGAAGTGCTGGTAGTGTGATGGAAATTGCAGCCCTGAAGCAGCTCCCACAGGGATAAGCTCTGTTTGGTAGTTGTCACCTGTGTATGGACACCTGAGAAAGAAGCTACAGTGAGACAGGAGCCCATTATTAGCCTTCCACAACCCCATACATTTCTTGAACCAGTCAGTCACTTACCCATCCACCAGAATGGGCCACTGTGGCTGCTGCATGGGATTAGTGCTTGGGGTGGCCCAGCATTGGTGCAGAACCAAAACTAGGTTTGGGTCTGTTCTTTGCAGGATTCGGACCTCCATGTAGACTGGATCCCGCAGAAGTTTCACCACAGGATAGTCACTGTTGACATAGTATCTACTATACTGTTGGTCTGTAGGGCAAGAGAGTTACAGTCTGTTAAGTGAGAGCAAGAGCATCAGGACATAATGGAGAATTCTGTCTCTTTAGGGTCCACTGTGGTAAATTGTGATTCTACAAACACTCAGATATGGGGAGCTTTGCACAGGAATTGCAATTTCAGATCAGACCAGTGCTCAAACTAATCCAGAATCCTGTCTGACAGTAACACTAAATGCCTCAGTAGTGGACAGCTATGGAATATTTTTCCATAAGGGCAAGAACTCCAGTAAACTGAGGAAGAGGACATTTTACAGTCAGTAAAGAGAAAGCACCTGCTATTGCAAATTCTTCTGTGAGTTGCAAGCACTTGGACATCAGGTGATCCAAAGAACTAGTATAGTTGTGATCTTCAGGCCCTGGGAAAATTGGTAGTAACATTACCTTGGACCTGCATCTCCCTGCTCTATGTACTTAGTGTTGCCACTTCAGGGCTCTAAGACTTGAGACAGCAGCAGCTCCCTGTAGGAGTCACCACCAATCTCCTATGACATTGAGAGCTTTGTTTTCCCGCCCCCACCTCCAAGCTGGTTGTTGGCGATAAGTTCTCCAGAAAGAGTACCCAGGCATGGTGGGCCCAAGCATTTTAGCCTCTAAGGTTGATGTCCCCATTACCTGTGGCAATCCTCAGCTCCAGAGTGAGGGGGCCATACTGAGTGGCTGGAGGAGGTGGTGGCAAGGTGAAGACTTGCACATTGAGTGGGAGGAAGTCCCCAGTGGAGTAGCTGCAGCTGACATGGAGCCTGGTGTGCACAGGAAGAGTCAAGTGAGTGTTCTATTCCCCTTAGCAGCCAGCTAGTCCCATGCTGCACTAACTGCCCTGCACATCCCTGCCCCCATGAGGGAATCACCTGACCATCATCAACTAGTCATATATAAGAAAAGGTTCACAAGCAATTTCAGGAGTCTTCTCTAAGGTAGGAGATCAAATGCATCAGGAGGAGATATGGGAAGGTTTGTAAGTCCTAGTCCCTCCTCCCTGCCATAGTTTTAGTTATCCTGTCAGGTGAGGCAGGCTACTTGGTCATCCCAAGCCCATCCCAGCAGCTGTGCACACACTAGGATGTTGGTCCTGTTCCTCCCACCTCTCCCCATATCCCCACCCCCCCATAGAGTCTGCCTAAGGCAGACTCTATACACAAAGGTTTGATGCAACTCCAAGCATTGTTTACACCAGTCTAGTTCTATTGGTATTCCCTCCATAGACACTTATTCCTGTCCAAAAGTGGCTTCTGTTAAGCTTGTCACTTGGGAAGGGTTTGAGCTGAATTGTAAAGACAGTGTCCATATGGGGTTCCCCCACACCCTGTATCCAGGGGATCAGTAGTAGCCCTCTGCAGAGGAATGCAGATGGGAATGTTGTGGCTAGGAAGTCCCTTCCTAAACATGCAGGAAGAGAGATCCACTCCACCTGCAGATTTCTGCCCTTCAGAACAATATTAGCAGAGTCTTGTCAGGTTAGCAATACTCTGTACATCACCAGAGGGGCAGAAGAATTGACAACATCCTTCCCATACAGGCCTCCCCAGAGCTTAACAGGCATAAGTACCTGAAGGTGCTGTCCCGGGTGACTGACCCAGTGCTCCAGCTTCTCACGTCCCTGTCTGCCACCAGCTGATTCTCATACACACCCTGGTCTCCAGCTCCCTGTACAGAAGAGTAGCAGCATTAATCATTGCAAGGACTTGAGGGGTATTGTCCCAAATGGGAAGACCTTGGAATTCTTGAGTATCCAGCTCTGCCTTTTGGCTCTTGCCTAAAGCAAGAGAGATGCCAGTTAGTGGTGAGAGCAGCCTGAGCCACAGAGCCAGAGATAAGGGGTGATTTGCTCCCCTAGATGTTCAGTTATGAGGGAAAGCAGAGCCATTCCCTTTCATTCTCAGAGAAGTGGCTACTTCTTATTCACACACACTCCTTCCTAGGTGTCCACCTTTTCACTCTTTTCTACTTGAATTTCAAATAGCCATACAAGCTCTTGATGAAAGAAACTAGTTTATCCCACTCAGATCCTGACAAGCAGCAGCAAAGACCACCACCCAGCAGAGAGGAGAAATCATGGTGGTCAGGGAAGACCATCTCCCTTTCCTGCTGCCCTCTTACCTGGAAAGTGGTTCCACAAGCAGAGAGTGGGAATCTATACAGGACAAAAGTATTACTCTTGGCCACAGGGATACAGCTGCTGCCATGCCCACTGACCAGATGTATAGAGTCCAGGATCAGTGGTGGCAAAGTCACATCTCTAGAGACTGCTATGGAGAACTGGCCATCAGTTGTACACTGTGCCGTCACTGAAAGACAAGCAGCAGAAAGGCTTGGTTAGATACCATACTGCAAATGCTGCCATCTTGTCCCTCAGCAAGCCTCTCTTCAAACAGATTTGCTCTCTGTAGTACAAAGCAGAGCCAGCCTTAGCTTTCCCAAAACAGATGGTGCCCAAAAATGTAGAGGGAGAGTCTTTGCTCTTGAAATATTGATCCCTTTCAGTTGGGACAGGATGCAAGCTGGTCAACAAACAATGGCCTCTATTTCTGCAGTTGGTGTTGGGAGAATAAGTATGATGGTCCCCATACAGCTCTTCAGAGCAGGGTTTGTGTTCTCTTATACAGTTGTACACTTCCCTCAATGGGCCACCAGTTTTAACTGAGGCCTGTGGAAGATATGCACCAAACTCTCTCACCTTGGATTTTTGTACCTGTGTCATCTTGTTAGTCATGTGACACCTACAGGCATGCCTAGTGCACAGTGGTGTGATGACAGGTTTACTTTGGGAGGAGGGGGGAACAGTTTTGCTGATCCACCCAAAGTTAAAGGCCAGCTCCAATGCTATCATTTCTAGCCCTTCCCAAGGTTTCATTAGTGATGAGATTAAATTAATCCTTCCCATGAGGGGATGGAGCCAGCCAGGAGTTTTAGACAAGGAAGTCTCACTAGGTTATGATCTGACATTTATAAGCCTGACCCTGGCTGTGTAGAGGAAGTCCAGGCAGTCCTTACCCATATGCAAACTATGCAGCTGCATAAGGAACCAAGAAATTTGGGGCACCAAATTGCCCCAAGTTTCCAGGTGCCCTGTGCAGCTGCATGCTGCTCCAGCCAGATCCCCTGGCCATCTGAGCTGGCCAGAAAAGCTGCCCCTGCTCTGCCCCCACTCCACCCCTTCCCCTGAGCTACATCCTGGGGGACTGCAGCAGGGGTCTGGCACGCCTGCACTCACCAGGTGGCAGGAAGTAGAGCGACTTGGCCCCAGCCCACTCTGCTGGCTCCCAGCTGTGCAGCCTACTTGTGCTGGTTCCTGCCCCCCCCCCATACACCCTCTCCCCCCAAGTCCAGGAGCCAGGGGAGCAGAGTGGAACAGGCTGGGTCTCTCCAATTCCCTGGAAGTGTGGGGTCAGGCCCGCCCTGCAATCACTGGGCAGCAGGAAGTGGAATATCCAGCCCCAACCCACTCCACTCTGCCAGCTTGTGCTGGGGTGGTTTCCCCCTGCCTCCTCAAGCTTGCTCCTGCCCCCCACAGACCTTGGGCACAGACCCCCTGCAGAGGCTGGAGAATGCCCCTCCATGGAGAGCTGGGGGAGCTTCCTGTCCTCCTCCATGGGGGGCTGCATAGGGCACCACAATGTCTAGGGACAGCTCTGGAGGTAGTTTAAGGCAGTAAGCTATCAAGGAATGCCTGCTAGGTGTTAGGCCACTCAAACAGGGCCTCCAAAGTTAGTTGGGAAAGTTCACCAGCAGCAACAATTATGAAAGTCAAACCATGGATTATGGTCTGAGACTTTAGGCGTGGAGAAAGGGCATAGAGCTGTCCTGACAGGAGCGCCGCCAGCTTTTTTGCCACCCTAGGCAGCAGAAGGTCCTGCCCCCGAAATACTGATGACGACCGGGGTGGCCAAAGATCAGGCTGCCGTGGTCACCACCTCCGAAATGTTAGGCGACCTAGGCAGTTACCTAGGGGGCTAATGGGTTGCGCCAGCCCTGCCCTCTGATGGTGTTTGCGAGAGACCTGCATTTCATCCAGAATCAGTTCATTTTCTGAAACCTGGGATGTTCTTCTACATCAGTTTAGAAACTTGCTGAGAACCACCAAGTTTACAATGGTTGCTTTTAGGATTGTGGAATTCACAACTGGACTTGGATATTGCAGTGCTGAACTTCCTGAAATCAAACATTCAGAAGCCTAGAAAAAGCCCACACCACAGAAACGGATTCACAAAGCCAAGCTAGGTGCTTCAGCTCCCTATATGGTGACCAGGGCCGGCTCCAGGCACCAGCTTAACAAGCAGGTGCTTGGGGCGGCCAAGGGAGAGGGGCGGCACCTGCGGCAATTCGGGGGCGGCAGGTCCCTCACTCCCTCTAGGAGCGAAGGACCTGCCGCCGAACTGCTGCCGCCGATCGGCGGCTTCCCCCCCAATTGCCACCGCCGGTCGCGATTGCAGCTTTTCTTTTTTGGCGCTTGGGGCAGCAGAAATGCTGGAGCCGGCCCTGATGGTGACTGAAGATAGCTAGGCACCTAAGAATGCAATCCACAACAATGAGCATGCTAGGCAAGGCATGGCCTAGGCTAACCCATGGCAGTGTGGATTTGCTAAGCCCTGCCCACTTCTTAGGAGATAGTCACTTAAGTCCAGGCTACAGGGAGGCCGGATTTCCATTTATACACAGTGGAACAGCTTCAATGGAAGAGGCTGAGGGAGCCCCCATTAGAATATCCCACTGCTCAGAGGTTAAAGCACTCCGAGTTCAGAAACCCCTGTGCAAATCCTCTACCTCTGCAGTGAAGGGGCAATTGAACCTGGCTCTCCCATATCCCAGGTGAGTGCTCTAACCAGTGGGGTAAGAGCTTAAGGTGGGCAGCACCACCACCTCCAGCCAGACTTTAATGGGGTCTGATCTGATAGGCACACAGAGGGGAGTCACTACCAGGTCAGCCCCCACCCCCATGGGCAAGTTAGGTAGCCAAATACCTGTCTTGCCCTGGTTCATGTACCATTCTAGGGCTCTGGTGTGAGACTGGCCACTGGAAACCTGGATATGCACACTGCTGCCTCATCCTAGAAGGAAGGAAGCACCTAGGGAATTTACTTTTGGAAAAAACCTCAGGCACCAAGTGACATTAGGTGCCTATAGGGCCAGGGCCAGCTCTAGCAATTTTGCCACCCCAAGCAGAAAGAAAAAAAAGCCGAGATCGCGATCGGCGGCAGCTCTAGCGCTGCTTCATTCTACGGCAGCAATTGGGCGGCAGGTCCTTCGCTCCCAGAGGGAGTAACGGCCCCGCCACTGAATTGCCGCTGAACTGCTGGACGTGCCACCCCCCTCTTCACTGGCTGCCCCAGGCACCTGCTTGTTATACAGGGCCTGCTCCAGGCACCAGCATAGGGCTCAGGGGACATTGTGGATTGCAGTGGGGGACTTCAGTGCCTATGTTGTGCCACCCTTAGTGTTTTGGTTCTTGAACACAAGTCATTAGACCAGATCTGGATGTTTGAGACAGCTACCCCAATTTAGCATTCAATACAGTTCTACATGTGAAATTAATCCCCTTCTCCAATTTAATGGAGAATCAAAAGATGGGCAAGGAATTGGTTAAAGGGAAAGATACAACAAGTTATGCTGAAAGGTGAACTGTCAGCCTAGAGGGCAGTGAATAGTGGAGTTCTTCAAAGATTGGTTTTGGGATTGGAAGTCTTAAGACTTCTAACAGTAACCTTGGCACAAGAAGTGGGAGTGTGCTAATAAAATTTGTGGATGACAAAGTTGGGAGGTATTGCCCACATGGAGAAGGATTGGAATATCCTACAAGAAGATTGGGACAAACTCAAACTGGAAGAATAGAAACTGGATTAAATTTAGTAGTGCAAAGCAGAAGTTGGGGGGGGGGGGGACTAAAGAATTTTTGCTATAAGCTGTGGACTGATCACTTGGAAGCAACAAAGGAGGAGACCCCCCAGGTGTATTAGTCAGCCTGTGCTCCACCATGAGCTGCCAGTGTAATATGGCTGAAAAAAGCTAATGCAATCTTAGGATGCATCCAGTGAGGTATTTCTAGTAGAGAGGGAAGTTATTGCCATTATACAAGGCATTGGTGAGGCCTCATCTGGAATACTGTGGCAGTTTTGGTCTCCTGTGTTTAAGATGAATTCAAACTGGAACAGGTAGAGAGAATGGTTTCTAGGATGACCAGAGGAATGGAAAACCTGCCTTATGGGAGGAGACTTAAGGAACTTTGCTTGTTTAGCCTAACAAAACAAAGGTCAAGGGGAGACTACTATTTATAGAGAAGTCAGAGGGATAAATAGCAGGGGGAGACAGTTGAGTTATACAAGTTAAGGTCAATGTTGGCAAAAGAATAAGTGGATATAAACTGTCCATCAACCAGTTTAGACTGAATTAGGCAAAGGTTTCCAACTTTCAGAAGAGGGAAGATTTGGAACAGCCTTCCAACAGCCTAGGAGGGGTGGGAGAAAAACCCAACCCTAACTGGCTTCAAGACTGAGCTTGATAAGTTTATGGAGAGGATGGTATGAGGACTACCTACAGTGGCCTAATCCATTTGCTAATAGCAATTGCAGATGTTCCACCTCCAACAGCTGGAGGTGGAACACTAGATGGGGAGGGCTTAGAGTACTGCAGAGAATTCTTTCCCAGGTGTCTGTTTAGTGCAGTGGTTCTCAACCCATTTACCATTGTGGGCTGCATACAATACTACCACTATGGCAATGAGGATGTCACATGGGCTGCAGCTCTGCAGATTGGGCTGCAAGTGGCTCATGGGCCACAGGTTGAGAACCACTGGTTTAGTGGGTCTACCCACATGTGCTAGGCCTAACTCTGGGGTCCTGACCAGGGCCAGCTCCAGGCACCAGCTGACCAAGCATGTGCTTGGGGCAGCACGTTGTAAGGGGTAGCCAATCTTGGGGTGGTGGGCAGCGCTTGAGGGTTGTTTTTGGTTCAGTGGTGTGGCATGGCGCTGGGTGTGTGTGGGGGGGGCAGGGTGGGGCTCAGGGGGAGGTGTTTCAGCAGGGCAGGGCTTTTTTTGCTTGGGGCAGCAAAAAAAGTTAGAGCTGGCCCTGGTCCTGACCCAGTTTGAGAACCACTAAGTGGGTCACAACCCTATTTTAATTAGGTCGCCAGGGCCAAAGCTGAAGCCTGAGCCCCATCACCCAGGGTGGGAAGCAAGAGGGCTTCAGCTCTGGTGGCAGGCCCCCTGCTAGGAGCTGAAGCCCTTGGCCCCCCATGCCCAGGGTGATGCGGCTCAGGCTTCAGTTCCCCCTCCTGGGGTTGTGTAGTAATTTTTATTGTCAAAAGGGGGTTGCTGTGCATGAAGTTTGAGAACCCCCAGTTAACTGATTGCCATGTGGTGTCAAGAAGGAATTTTCCCTGCATCAGCTTGGCAGAGATCCTAGGGGCTTTTAAACTGTCTGCAGCATGGGGGCAGGCACTTGCTGGTTTAAATTAACATAAATGATGGATTCTGTGTAACTTGAAGTCTTGATTTAAAGATTTGAAGACTTCAGTAAGTCAGCCAGAGGTTAAGGGGGTGGGTGGGTTCTGTGCCATGCAATGTGCAGGAAGTCAGACTAGATCATGATGGTCTCTTCTGGCCCTAAAGTTTGAGATGGTGCTAGCCAAATTCTAGTGGAACAGCCTCATGGGAATACCTCCTTCAGGGCTTGTGAGCTACCAACTACACTAGACACCTGGTTAGGATGTTCAGATTCCACTTGGTCACTCCAAGATGTACCTTTTTAAATTCCAACCCACCTGTGTTGCCATAGTAACATGGAGCAACTGGGTCACCAAGGCTGTAGCAGCAGCCTTTCCCTTCACATGCTTCCTGAGAGACCGGAGGTGTGGCACAAGGCAGCCTGTCTGGGCGCAGAACAGCCGTGCACACACTGTTACTTGGAGCATCTAGAGCTGGAGAGAGGAGAAACGTTAGTTAAAGTCAAGCCAACCCTCCTCCACTTGGAACCATATAGGAGAGTGTCTCTTCTAGGCACTGGGGCAGCCTGTGTTTACTATGCATCAGTCTGACCTCCCATGTATTCTAGGGATATGAGGCACTGCAGCCACTTGAATCTCTAAAGAGCACCCAACACCATCTGACATGGTGAACTGGCACGCTAAGGTACATAGTTTTGCCTCCCCCCTCCCAGAACAGCTTGTACAATTGCAGGCTGGGACATTGGAGCCTAGAATTGTACCTGGCAGATGGATTGGGCATCTCAGTTCTTCTTCATGGAAAGATACTTCCCCAGTGTCATCTATTCCTTCAATCCTGATAGTCATGAGGAAATAACCATTCTGCAGGAAGAGCGGATGGAAACCAAACCAAGGTGATTAGAGCTTTTCCACCCCTCGTCCTATCTCAAACAGGAAAGTGTGGGCGTTCCCCCATCGCAAACTGCCTACCCATTTAAGGAGTATGGTTTGTTAATGGACCATACCAAAGCCCAGTCTCAGCAGAGTGCCTTTCAGACCTAGTATGTCTAGAACCATGAACATGTTCTGCAGAGTGCTTAGTAACCCAGAAGCATATTCCATTTCTCAGTGACACATACCAGGTAGAACTTGTGAATGCTGGCCCGTAAAATTGCCTCAAGCAGCATTATACCCTCAGCTGAGGCTAGACAATTAGTTTGATGGTCTAAACATTTCACCTAGAGATGGACCCCAAGTCAGTGTTCAAATCCAGAACCTTGAATATTTTGAGCTGTTGGTTTGTGGTGATTGATAACTCACCCCCTCCCTCCACACACCTAAATGGGAGCACACAAACTTTCAACTCAGCTGCTCAGAGTTGTGGTATACAACCTTCTAATTTTTTTATTTAGATTTTTTTGACAGAGGAGCCCCCTTGCTTACTGCAGGAGTAAGTGTGAGCCACCTTACATGTTGGGTCCAGTTCTCATCTGGCTTCTGCCAGAGACACCCCATTATGGAATTCATCTAATTTTCCACAGATGGGAAAGGACAAGCAGACTCTGCTTAATTCAGAGTCACTGCTCCATCCCATAGACTTCAGGTGCAAGTCAAGTCTCATTTATACTGTGGAATTTAAGTCAAGAGTGACTGTTGCCATTAGCCAACATGCAGAAATCAGAAACAGGGCATGTGTTTGTATTTTGAGATACCCCTTAATAGGAAGGAAACTCATCCAACTGAAAAGAGTTTTAAGCTTATTAAAAAAACATTACCACCAACTTTTACAAGTGAGGAGTAAAATTCTAGTCAGTGACTTCACACTTGTTTCCTCATTGATTGCAATGGTCTCTAGAGAGTGGACAATAGCATGGTACAGAGCACCTTAAGTGGGAGAAGGAAGTTGCTAGGTCTTGGAGAAGCTTAACTTGAAGACACCAGCAGACAGTGATTAATTAAGAGAAAACTCCCTCCTTCTCTAGTTGGGAAGGTTTGCCTTTGGGTTTAAACCTCCATTTGGGATTGTTGAAGTGATTGCAGCCACATGCTTCCTCCCTGTCCCACAACCCTTTCTCCTCCCCACCTCCCACAAAAGAGACTAAATACTGTTTCCAATATCCAGAAGACAGGATCTCCAGGTAACTGTTGTGCATCCCTTTGCTATTCCTTGCAGATGGAAATGGCTCTACCTTCTTGACGAAGAAACACCCAGCGTAGGGAGCAATGACAATCATTGAACCATCCTGTTTCCGAGAGATGAGGACACCACATGTAGAGTTGGACAGAGGATGAGGCCGTCCTTCCAAATCTAGGAAGGAATGCTAGAGTCAGAAGGCAATAGAGAATCCTATGGGACAAATATATCCCAACAGCTGAGCTACCCATGACTGCTCAGTGAGCAAACAGGAAGGATGATTTATACATACATGTTGGACCCAATTATTGAACAATATGGGAGAGGAAACTGGTACTGCCCCTCACAGAAGGCTGCCTCAGTAAGTAGCCCTACAGAGAGCAAATTCTTCAATACTAACTCTAAGTAAAGAAAGGGTTCAGTGCCCTTCTGCATTCCAGCCCATGCATGCTCATAAGCTATAGAATAGCTACAGTTCTAGTCCAAGAATACCAGACTCCACCCACTTGTGATCAAACAGGAAACCTTTGGAGAGAGCCAGGGCTTAGTGATTAAGTACAGAGCAAGAATCTAGAGCTTCTTAATGCTCATGCTAGCTTGGATACACCGCCCCTCCACACACCCCTCCCCCCCAGTTGTTACCTTAGGCAAGTCACTTTACTTATCAGCTCTTCAGTGCTGACATCTCTAACATGATGCTAATACCCTTTGAAATAGGGCAGTACAGTTCAGGTTTGTGGAAGCAGCTAGCATAGAAGCACTACAGGAGTGTGAAGTGGTAGGTAGCTTGGTTTATGCGCTTTTAGGAGCAAGAGCCTCAACAGTATTAAAACAAAATGAGGAGTCCAGTGGCACCTTAAAAACTAAGGGATTTATTTGGGCATAAGCTTTCATGGGTAAAAAGCTCACTTCTTCATATGCAAGAGTATTAAGTCACCACAACATCTGCAAGGTGGGGATGGAGTACAACCCCTTAAAGGCAACAGCAATAGGCCAAGATACTCCACAGCCTTGTACCTGTGCATTGTGGGCTTGAATTCTCTTCGCAGCAGGTCTCCACTTGAGTCACAGGGAAGTCAGGGCAGCAAGTGTAAAATGCTAGCTACCCTTTTGACTTTATGAGCCAGAGTCTCAGCTGGTATAAATCAGCTCATTTGAGCTTAGCAGAATTACACCAATTTACATCAGCTGAGGAGCTGAACTGCTTTTCTGTTGGTTATTGTCACACCCACTTTGTACCATTACAAACTCTTCTACAAGGGGCAGATGCCTTGGGGACCCAATGGACTGCACTAAAGGCAGAAAGGGAGGGAGTAGGCATAAAGCTCCCTCAATTTTACACTTATTCACCCAGCTTTATCTTCTAGCTAGATAAGAGGCAGCCTCATTCCACATAATTCACTTACCCAGAGCACTCAGAAGGGAAATCATCTCAGGATGGTTTGTAGGAAGGGTTAACTGCAAGCTCTTCCAGCCACAATCTACTAGGCTATGGTCCCCCACTAATACTGCATCTTTAAAGACACTGGGAGCCCCCCAGACTAAAGAAAGGGAACTACAGAACATCCAAACTAGACTGCCCCAAGAAGTCCCTAGCTGCTTTATTACTCCCATCCTGCTGTCTGGCCAGCAACTCCTAAAGCACCTGCTCCCTGGGGAGAACTCTTATACTCTTAACTGAGCTGCAATTGGACAGAACAAAGATGCATTTCCAACTCCAGGTGAGACTGCTACACCCCCCCTGAGGAGGGCAGCCCAAAATCAATTCACACCTTGCACTCGCTCTCCTGTTTAAATTCTGACAGCACCTGCTCCACATTTAGCCCCTTTTATTTGTTCTGAAATGACTTTTTGAAATGCAGCCATATTTGTTGAAGAAAAATAAACAGATTTCAAAATGGAAATGGAGGAGGCAGCATCTGAAAAACCTATCCAGTGTCTTAACTAGGAGAGCCTAATGGTAAATGAGAGGCCCAACAAACTAGAAGGTAAAGGCTTGAATAACAGAATAGGTAAGGATTTCTGCAGCACTGAGCAACAGAACATGCTACTTGGCAAATAATGCAAATGTTTCCTAGATCCTTAGATGCACATATATACAGCATTTTCCTGTTTCTATGTATACTGTATGTTTTGTAATCATGTCACAGAAAGGATCTATTGTGATTCATATATATGTGCACAAGGGTGATGAGAGGCATTTGCTGTGGAAACCTGAGACCCAATCGTGCAACTATATATCCACACCGATGAACTCCTGCATCTGCTCAAGGCCCCCTTGACATTACAGGCACAGGTGTGTAATATAGTTGGCAGGATGGGGGTCCTGGAGGCCCTCAATGTAGCTTAAGCCCCAGATGTGGGATCTCTTACAAAATACAGGGAAAGAGAGGTGGGCTGGGGGTTATAAAACCACATCTGAATAGAAATGACAAAGTTAGAAGAAACTTGTTTGTTTGTTTGTTTGAAAATCACATTACACCAGCACTGAGCTAGGGCATAACCACATGAAGGGAAAGTGGCTGGAAAAAGGTCAGATCCTGGCCTGTGTATAGTCCCTTTGCCCTTAAACAGGCAACTGATGACTCTCCCACAAAATCCCCAGCTGGTGTAAAGCTTGCATAGCTGGCTTTGTGCCACCCCTTACTGCCCCTCACATCAGCATTGGGGGTGTACTGAGGGAGAGTGCTGCTGTGCTTTAGCAATCCACAGACAGCATAATGGCCTCCTGGGGACCGGTACCAGACCTCATGAGTTAGAGCAGCCCGTAGGCTGCTCTTGCTTACTCCTGGAACTGAACTGATCCCGGTTGGCCCAAGGATCAGGAGTTTTGTAGAAAAGTGTCGTATGGCCATTTCCCTTTTCCTGACACCCCCCCACCCCAGGGTTAGGGTGACCAGATGTCCCATTTTTAAAGGGACAGTCCCATATTTAAGCCCTCCTGCATGTGTCCCGACTTTTTCTTAAAAACAGGCAAATTGTCCCATATTTTCTGTCTCTCTCTCTCTCCCCCCCCCCCCCATCAGTACTGCTGGTTGGATCCCTGCTTGCCAGCTGCCCACCCACCAGTGGCGAGTGAGGGGTCCAGTGGATGACAATGGGAGTAGGTGTGCAAGGCTGGTGGTGGGGCAAAGATACAGCGTGTCACTCTCCTTGCTGTTCCGTCTGTGCAGCCCCTGCTGTGTGCCGTCTCTCGGCCAGCAGGGCCCCTCCCCCTGTCCCATTTCCGGCTGACACTGGCTGCGCTCTGCAAGTTGCAGTGGTTGGTGAGTGCAGGCAGGTGCCAGCTGGTTATGTGTCGCCTCTGCCACCCACCTATCGGCCCTTTACATGCTTCCCCCTCTCACTCTCCTCTCCCTGCTTTGCCCCTTCACCCCCCAGCCCCGTGGCTTCTCCATATCCCCCCTCGGTGAGGCACATCCTGCTTCCAGCACTGTGCACAGAACCAGCCTCTGGTCGGCGTGCTGAGCTCACCAACAGCCTGGCCAGCAGGCTCCTTCCTTCCCCCATTGCCTCTGGCTGGGCCAGTGCCCTGAGAAAGGCCAAGACCCTCCAGCCCAGGGCACTGGCCAGGAGAAGCCGAGCCCTGCATGTGCCAAAGCCCTGCACAGCGCTGGCACAGGGAAGCCTCTCCGCCCCTCAGCTAAGCTCTGGCGTGGCGGGGGGAATGCGATTTCCAGCTTGTTCACAGCCTGAACCTGTAGGGTCCACAGCAGCCCTTGGGGCAGAAGCTTAGAATCCTCTTCGCCCCCCACCCCCGGGTCCTGCCCCCAGGCAGCACAGGGCTGCTCCGTCTCCTAGACGCCCTCCTCTGTTGAGCCACTTCTCTGGTCAGGTTCGCTGACGCCCCTTCAGATTCTACGGGCCCTGGTGCAAAATGCGTCCTTAGGGCTTAACCCCTTCCTGCCCACACTGTAGCCGGAGGACTGGAGGCGGCTGGGTTATGTTGGTGGCGAGCAGCAGCCTGGAGGTGTTAGCTGCCTTTTGACACTGTGTGGACAGGAAGGGACAAGCTGCTTCCAGCCATACAGGAGAGGTAGGGAATGGCAAGAGATGAGCTCTGCAAAGACACAGGCCAGGTCATCTCTTCACCCACCTCTACCTCCCCTGTGACTGGAAGCAGCTCTGGTCCCTTCCCTCCCACACAGTGCCAAAAGGCTGCTGCTGACCACATTCTGGTGTGAGCCCTGGCAGAAATATGAGGAGGGGGACATATGACCCTGCACGCTCCCCAACGTGTTCCCTTGGGAAGATGCGGTGCCAGGTACCAGGAGAGGTGGGTCCATCCTAGGGAGGTGGTGGAGTCTCCTTCCTTGGAGGTTTTTAAGGCCTGGCTTGACAAAGCCCTGGCTGGGATGATTTAGTTGGGAATTGGTCCTGCTTTGAGCAGGGGGTTGGACTAGATGACCTCCTGAGGTCCCTTCCAACCCTGATATTCTATGATTCTATGATCCCGGGGGCCCAGCCAGGCATGGAGGGCAGAGAGCACTGGGCAGAGAGGGTGGTGTCGGTCAGTCACACCCCCTCCCTTGTGTGAGAGAGGTGTATGGAAGAGTGTATGTGTCAACCCTCCCCATGGGAACTCCAAAGCCTTAAAGATAAGCCTTTTTAACAAGGGCTCAGTGAACTTGATGTTAATTTGAACGTTTGTACAATTGATTGCTGTTGAACTCGCTTGAATACAAGTAATTTTACCAGGTGTCCCGTATTCAGCATAGGGAAATATGGTCACCCTACCTTGGGTTGTACACTGAGAGCAGATCAATCAGATGCAGGGATTGGGCGTACAGAATGACACTTGTGCTGTATGTAGCTGTTTAACTACTATGAAATTATATTTTCTATAGCGCACTGTAAATTTCCAAGGCATTTGTCTGCCGTGACAGCTGCCATTTTGTAAGGCAGAGTAGTGCAGCATGTCAGGGAGGAGACACACACTCTGCTCTCTTTCAATGAGAATTTACCTTTGTGCTTTTTTGTTTTGCTGTTTTCCTTAAGGTAAGCTAAAAGTCATTCAAACTGCAAGCGTATGGCTGCTCTATGTGTATGGAAAAGCCTAACAAAAACGACCAGTATAGTTACACTGTCCAAGCTGAGTGATGCAGAAAGTAAACAAACATACAGAAATGGTGAAAAGCAAATTAGCTTTTTTAAAATTCTGTTGGTTTTAATTTAGGAACAAAGAGGTGCCATCGGGATAAAAAAATCACCATGTGATTAATTAATTACTAGAACCAACATCTCAACAATTTATTAATGTAGATTGTTTTGCATATTGAATGGGATTTTCAAAGGGGCTCAATGTTGATCTAACTCTGCTTCCATTCAAGTTGGTCAGAGTTTTACCATTTGTTTCAACTAGCACAAAATTAGGCCAGTGCTAAGTGCTACTACAAATCCCACACAGGATGTTTTTCTTTGTGCGTGTTTGTGTGTGTGTTAACACAAAAGGGCTTAAACCAAAATTTTGGATTAAAATATTCCTGAACTTTTAGAAACTTTGGATCCAACCCCAATTTCTGTGGCTCAGGACCAGATTTATATTTCAATGGAAAAAATACATGAAAAAATAAATAAATCAAAGGGTAGGGAAGAATGTGCAACTAGAAATGTGGAAAGAGGCTCAAAAGAGATGCAGCGGTAGTGACAGTCTGGTCCAAGAAAGTCTAGTTAAGGATATGGGATGAAATTAAACAAAGGACCACTTAAGCTGAATATCAGGTAAACTATCCTGCCAGTGAGCTCCTTGAGACAGTCTTCCAAAGGCAGTGATGAGGACACCACGGCATGGTTCATATCACCAAAATTGCTGTTTGTGCTCCACAGTTCCAGTACCACTCCAGCGCGTGCACACACACACACACTCTGTGTAGTTTACAGAAACCTCCAATGCTTTCTCAAAGCCGGTCTGCCGCTTGGTCAGGGAAAGCCCCTGGTGGTCCGGGCCGGTTTGTTTACCTGCTGTGTCCGCAGGTTCGACTGATCGCGGCTCCCACTGGCCGCGGTTCGCCGTCCCAGGCCAATGGGGGCTGCGGGAAGCGGCGTGGGCTGAGGGATGTGCTGGTCGCCCTTCCCGCAGCCTCCATTGTCCTGGGTTTTACCTGCAAGTCCACAGACCTTTTTCCCTCTCGCTACAGGGAACAGGCCACTGACGTACAGCAGTCAAGACTGCAGACATGCTTCTCCACAGCCTGGCACCATGGGCCCAACTGGCAGATACTCCTTTCCTGCATTTGACACAAGGGAATGTAAAGTGGCCTGAAGCTTTGTGCTTCCTGTATTCTGAGGGCATGCTCAGTCCACTTAGGGCAATGCACTTCAACTGTGCACCTCATCTGCCCCTGGGCCAGGGCTTCATGCCCTTACAGCTCTCCACAGGCCAGGCTTGCCCTCTGCACAGGCAGTGTTCTCAGGAGGCTCTTTCTGTTCACTTTAAGTCCCCTTTCTGGTGGCAGAGCAGCTTATAGGGGCCTTAAGGTAGCTAAGAATCAGGCCCGTTATGTAAATCATTTATCCCTGCGTGTTGTGAGTGTAAAACCCTGCCATTCTCACCACACAGGACACAAAGCAATGGAGAATCAGGTCCCAAGAGACTGACATACTGTTTCATGTGGTGACCATATGTCTTTGCAGCAGAGATGGAGCAGGAGCCAGGCAGCTACTCCAGAGCGCGTTTGACAATGTTTTTCTGTGGCACAAGCTGCGACTCATAATGGGAAACCTGGGCAGGGATGGGAGGGGAGGTGGAAAGCCATCTTGTTTGTGCTCTCCAAGTCCCAGGCAGGGCCCCAGGAATGAAAGCAGAGCTGTTTTGAGGTGAGCTAGCTGCACCTTAGAGAAAGCACCGACTGCACAGCTGATCACACATGCCACAGATGACTCCAAAGAGCTTCAAATAGGCTGTGAGGAAGCAAGGTGGGGCCGGGGGAAGCAGGCTGGGGAGGCATTTGCTGATTTTTTTTTTTTTAAAAGAACTTCCTGTGTTTGCTGTCTGCTGTGAGGGAGAGCAGCACATGCCCTGTCTCTCTCAGATCATGTAAAATCAGCCACCTCCTCTCTTCCATCTGTGGATATGTGTGGGCTCCGCAGCGAGTCCTGCTGAATGCTCACTTGGTAGCACATCTACAGATGATGGAAACAGAGGGAATTGGGAAAAGCTCTGACTTTAAGGATAGCCTGCATTTGGGGCACCCAGCATCAGCTTCTGTATTTATACACTTTGAGCCTCATCCTCCTCAGCCTTGAACCATTTTACATCAGTGCAAATAAGGTGTAAAACCCCACTGCTCTCACCTGGCGGTGTTCTACACCCATTTTGCATAGGTGTAAGAGTCCATTAGGCACAAGACAAGGGAATCAAGCCCCTTACATCCGATTCTGTTGTGCTTTCATAGCTTTACACCAGTGTAACTCTACCGAGTTCTGTGGCGTTACTCCAGATTGTATGTGAGTGGGAAGGAGATCAGAAACAGGCTCATTAGGCCCATGTACATTAAAGGCCTCCTTCTGGTCTCATTTATACCAGTGTCAACCTGGAGTTACTCTACAGACTACAGTGGAGTTACTCTGAATTGATACACTGTGGGCCAGATCCTCAGTCCCACGCCTTCCTTTTTGCAATGCTCCGGCAGCACAAAGGGGGGGAAAGCTGTCTGATACAGCTAGCTGGGGATTCCTTTTATACGGGGGAATATGTGGGTGGTATAAAGCTGGACTAGCCAACTCTATTCCACTCACTCCTGCTGTCTGCATTGTAGGGGGGATCCCAGTAGAGTTTGGGTGTCACGTCCAGCTCACCTTGCACTTTGGCAGTTGTATACCAGCAGAATGACCTCTAGGGAGCCATCACCAGGAGCTGGTAATTTACAGCAGCCCTGAGGCTGCTCTTAGTCGCACCAGGGCCAAACAACCTAGCTGTCCACAAGATTAGAGGGAAAGGAGTGAAAGGGTGACATAACACCACCTCTTCTCCCCACCATTATTTGAGTTCTTCCCCAAGCATCTCTGTAACTGAGAGGTGTATTTGGCCTCTGTATCTGCAGTCACACATATTTGTACTTAAATACTCTGGGAGGTTGGTTGCTCATCTTTTCCTGCTTCCTCCTCCCAATGGTACTCTGGTTTCCCTCTTACCGAGACAGGAGGATATTAATTTTTTGCTCTGCTAGTCAGAAGATTAGAAGTATTAAGATGTATGCAGCATAACAATGTTTATTTAGTTTTTTTTTTTTTTTTTAAATCTGGAGGCCAAAGAGAACTTAATTTAATTGGTGGGAGATAAAATGGGACTGCATTCACAAACAGGTTATCTTCCTGCAGTCAACAAGTCTCGCCGGCTCTGTCAATCACCTGATTTTAATTGTTCCAGGGTTTCTAGTTTTAATTGGCCCTTCCCCTCCCATCTTTCCCTATTACCCTGCTCTTGCATAATATATTCCATTCACAGGTAGCTGTGGTCTGTTGGGGAGGCTAAAGGAGCCTCTGATTGCAGAAATATGCATAAAGCAGTGCTAGAAAAGCCCAGGACTGAGTAGTTGCATGGACTGTTCTAACATTTACCTAGGGAGATGGCGGATTCTCCATCACTGGAAGTCTATAAATCAAGACTGGATGTTGCTCTGAAGATATGCTCCAACTCAAACAGTTATGAGCTTGATATAGGAGTCACTGGGTGAGGTTCTCTGGGCTGAGGTTCTCTGGGCTGGAAGTCAGACTAGATGATCAGAACGATCCCTTCTGACGTTAACATGTAAGATGCTTATGAACATAGTAACATAGACCAGATACAGACCATGGGCCTGTCAAGCAAAATTCACCCAGGACTAAGCCTGGTAAAAGCTGGCAAAAATGCCTTCAAAGTCTCTGGGCCTAACTGAGGTCAAAGTGGGCCTATGATGTAATGTACGCATTGGGCCTGATCCTCCACTGCCTTGCATCTTGTGTGTCACTTACACCTGTGCAAAATGAATGTAAAATGTGACCAAGTCCAAATGGTGGCATTTTAAATCCACTGTGCACAGGAGTTAATTACACACCAGGTGCAAGGCAGTGAAGAATCGGGCCGTGGCTACATTAAGAAAATGGGCACTGATGTATCGGCATTGACTGAGTTACAGTGGTACAAACCCCTCATGGAGGTAGGCTGCACTGGTGCAAAGAGGGTTTATACTGGTATAGTTCAGTTTGGCATTGTGGATAAAGTGAAGGAGTGAGTGAGGCAGAAGGCCTTAACAAGTGAATCTCAATTAGGCTGAAACTCCAGATGCTTAGCTGAAGCCAAAATGATTACCTCATATGGTAGAGGTCCCCAGACTGTGGGGTGCACTCCCCTAGGAGGGTGCAGGGGAATGTTTGGGGGGCCCAGCGGGGCCTGGGTCAACCCCTATGGGGGGCGGGGAGGAAGCGCCATCCAGCCCCACTCTGCTCACAGCTCTGCTCCAGCCCTGCCCCCACCCTCGGCCCCCAAATGTGGCTCCTGGCCCCGGCCCCAGACCCACCCCCAGCTGCGGTTCCAGCCTTGGCCCCCTTCCCCCTGTCCGCCTCCCCCTTTCCTCCCCGGAAGCTGTGGCCATGCTCCCGGCCCTGGCTTGGGGCAGGGGGGAGAGGGGGAAAGACAAGGGTAAGGGGGGAATGCAACCTGGAAAAGTTTGGGGACCGCTGTGTTACGGGCTAAGTACCTGCTTCTCCCATCCCTCCTTTAGCGAGGGACCTCCTACCACCGCTTCTCCCACCTGTAGCTGTCATTCTCTTCCCCCACCCACTCTTCTCTGCCCTGTCACAGAGAGAAGAGGGGTTCACAGGACAATCCCCATCGCTGCACAGGAAGACCAAAGGAAATATTCGATATTGAAATGTGATCTGTGGCTGGGAGAGGTGTGAAAGCTGAAAAAATCCAATGTGTTTGTGCATGTCAGACGTGATAGATAGTCTGAACTAGTCAAAGCAGATCCCAAGATCTCAGCAGTCGTCTGCTTCTGAGCACCCCTCAGCCTTTTAGCTAGCTTGCTCTGTAGCCCTTCCCCAGCTCGGTCAGAGACATATGCTGAGCTATCTGCTTTGTGTTCCACCTGACTCAGGCCTGGTCTGCACTTAAAACTCGGGTTTCAGAGTAGCAGCCGTGTTAGTCTGTATCCGCAAAAAGAACAGGAGTACTTGTGGCACCTTAGAGACTAACAAATTTATTAGAGCATAAGCTTTCGTGGGGTACAGCCCACTTCTTCAGATGCATATAGAATGGAACATATATTGAGGAGATATATATACAGAGAGCATGAGAAGGTGGGAGTTGTCTTACCAACTCTGAGAGGCCAATTAAGTAAGAGAAAAAAACTTTTGAAGTGATAATCAAGATAGCCCAGTACAGACAGTTTGATAACAGGTTGACATAACTATAGGGCTCAGGGCTGTGAAAAATTCACACCCCGATGTAGCTATGCCAACCTAACTCCTGCTATAGATGCCACTGTGTGGACAGAAGAATGCTTCCATCAACCTAGCCACCATCACTTTGTGAGGCAGTATTCCTACAGTGACATTAAAAAAAACCCTTCTGTCGCTGTAGGCTGGGTCTATACTACAGGGTTCTGTGGGCAGAGCTGCAGAGCTGTAGCTGTGCCGCTGTAGTCCCTGTAGTATAGGCATGGCCTTGGTTACTACTAGCCATGTAGCTGGAACCTGCTTTCGCAATAAAACTCTTCCTCTCCCTTCTTCCACCTCTTTTTCTCTTCTCTTCTCTTCTCAATTTACACCAGTGTGACTGAGATCAGAGAATCTGGCCCTGGATGCCCTGGGCAGTTTGGTGAGGTCATAGATATGATGCAAATACTTGAGTCAAGTGGGAAGTGAAAAGGAACAACTCAGCTGCCCCTCTGTTTACCACCCTTAAGCCCTGGGGACCTGCCTTGCCTGTAGAGCAACAGGAGTGGCTCTCTCGAGAAGGTCTAGCTGTCCATCCCATCAGTGATGGGGTGGTTCTCCATGTTGGTGGAGTGGCAACACGGAGGGAGTGTGGTGGCGAGATGAGTGGTGGGGAGAGGGAAGCAGAATGAAAACATGTATCACTTTGCGCTTCTGTAGCAGGCTTCACCCAAGGGGTAAGTAACACTGTAAAGGTGGAAAAACTGAGACCCAGAGAGCAGCAGGGACTTGTCTGGGTTCACACAGTGAATAGAACACAGGGCCCCTGGCTCCCAGGCCTCTGTTCTGACCACTAGATAACACTACTTGTGCTCAGCTGCCTGGGAGGTAGGTGTGGGGATACAGCTTTAAAAGGTATGGACCATATCCTCAACTGGTGTAAATCGGTATATCTCCACTGACTTCAGTGACACAAGTTTAGACCAGCCGAGGATCTGACCCAATATGTGGAGTTTGATTGAAAACTGGGAGAATGAGTTAAGATACTTCCTCATACAAGCACCATCATTCCTTTCTCATGGGAGGATCAAACAGCCCTGTAGCAAGGGGCTGGAATTAGCTCAGAGAAGGGAGTCCTCTTTGTCCTCTCCTGGCTAGAAGGGTCACTGAGGGACAGGACTGAGGTGACTTTGCAGAGCTGTGAGAATAAGTGCTGGGCTGAGTAAACAGTGAGTGTGAACATGGCTGACATAGTCCTGGGACTAGGGTGACCAGACAGCAAATGTGAAAAATCGGGACAGGGGGTGGGGGGTAATAGGAGCCTATATAAGAAAAAGACCCCAAAATCAGGACTGTCCCTATAAAATTGGGACATCTGGTCACCCTACCTGGGACAGAGGGGAATCCCGCTGGAAAAAGGGAGAAATTTAGCCATAGAAGCAGGTGGAGGTGAAGGAGAGGAGTAAGGTGGAACAATAGTTATTTTGCTGATGCCATGAGGGTTGTGGAGGGGAATGGCCATCCCAATCTGTATGTCCCGTTCTTCTCACACCTGCAGGGTAAGAGCAGTGAAGTGAGGCTCCAGTGGGACACTCGGAATGAAATGCCCCTGCACCTGCCTATCCCATGAGGTGAGGGGATACCTATGGGGAGCACATAAAGCTGTAGAAACACCGACACGAAACAAACTCAAAGAAGGTGCTTTACAACCACCACACTCATGCAGAGCTCCCACAGGGCCCCCTCACACTGCCCTTTAGTCCCTACTATCCACAGTCACTCAGCCCATCTGCACTGATGGATGCCTCTCTCTAGGCTGGCAACCATTACATTTGGCCCTGCAAAACAAACCTCTTTCTTTTCAAAGCACTGTGTGATGGATAACAGAGTACCCAGGACTGTGATTTGCCTGCCAGTAGCGCAGGGGTTCTCAAACTGGGGGTCAGGACCCCTCAGAGGATCATGAGGTTATTACATGGGGAGTTGCGAGCTGTCAGCCTCCACCCCAAATCCCGCTTTGCCTCCAGCATTTATAATGGTGTTATATATTTTAAAGTGTTTTTAATTTATAAGGGGAGGTCACACTCAGAGGCTTGCTATGTGAAAGGGGTCACCAGTACAAAACTTTGAGAACCACTGCTCTAGCGATAGGTAGCCTTACTTATGGTGGCTGAGTGTTATCTCCCTACCACCACCAGCCTGTTAACCACTCAAGCACTCTGGGCTATGCCAGCCCTGTCTTCACCTTGCAGGTTAACGAGGTGCACCCCAGTCCCCACATTCCTTTGAAACATTCCTCTGTGATATCCAGCCCTTGACACTGGCTACTCACAGAAATCCCAGATCCCCTACCCCCAAAGGAGCAGTGTACTCCAGTTTAACCTTAAACCACCGCTCCTATAAACACAGCACTTGTGAACACTTATAACACCACAAAAGTGGGTTTGTTAAAGAAAGAATAAAGATTTAACTAGAAGCAAGAGAGGGTGGCAGAAACAAATGGCTACAATACAAAACAAAATCTTAACATGCAAACCTGAGTCTACACTCAGTAATAGTTACCTTTCCTATCTAATAAAGTAGGTTTCTCACCCCCACCCCCATCCACAAGTTCTGTCTGCTGGAGAGCTGCCTGGCAATATAGGAAGCGGGATCCAATTTTTCATGAAAACACTTCGCTCTTCAAGATGTCTTTGCAGTGAGAGGATACAGAGCACCTCCCATTCCTCTGTGTTATAGTGAAACAGTACTTTGTTTCTATTCCTAGACAGGGTGAACCTCTGTCTTGTTGTAAAGTTCCTTTTTATCTTCAAGAGGTTTTGATTGTTTGCTGTTGTCTCTAATGGTTTTCCCTTGAAAGTCTTGGGATAGAGCAAGGCTAGACAATTGAGCCTTGCACTGCATCACTGGCTCAGCAGGGCGAGAGTGACAACTCCCTGAGACATATTATCCCCTGGTGACTAATTTTTACTCCAAGTCCATAAAGCATACTTTCAATAGAAATACATTATTCCTTAAATATTACCCATACATACATCTCACAACGATTATAAATCTTGATAAGTTATGAGCTTTCTGTAGATACCTTACATATCACTTTTTATGGATAAATATCCTGCAAGACTTGTGTTTGGTGTAGTGAGTTTGTCAGGTCTGAGGGGATAGTTATCTTAAAAGAACAGGGGGACCCTTTACCTATGAGCCTCTGTCTCCACTCTCTCCCCTATTTACAGAAAATGTTTACCCAAAGATTAACAAAGTGCATATAACTATATAAATACATATGCACTCACCTCAGATTACTTTACAGCACAGTTAATCTGTAGAGCCCTGCACGGATACTAAAATGTGGATCCACATCCACCAGAATCAACCCATGATCTGACCTGTGATCCACTAGTCAGGGCTGTCCTTAGGCGGGTGCGTAGGGCAACCGAAAATTTGGGGCACCACCAGGACAGCAGGTAAGAACGGGTAGGCTCCCACACACCGAGCGCATGCTGAAGTCTCCTTAGGCAGGGGTTGCATTCACAGAGTCGAACGCGCCGGCGTGGCACATTCTGCGTGAGGGAGAGAGTACGGGGATCTCTGGAGGGAACTGTTACTCTCCGCCGCCATGAGGCAGGCCGGGCTGCTCAGTGTCCTTTGCTGCCTCATCCCTCCCCACCCAGGGCTGCGAGCCCAGGCTGCCGCAGGTCTACTGCATACGAAGCTCAGTGTGTGTCAGCAATGGGGGGGGGGGCTTCTGGGGGTTTGCGGGCGGGGCTGGTGGCTGTGTCCCAAGTCGGGCATAAGGGCACCAATTTAATAATAGTGCATAGGGCCACATAAATCCTAAGGACAGCCCGGCCACTAGCTGACTTTTACCTGTATCTGCACTTGCAGCAGCAAAGGGGGGGGGAAGGGGCGAGTGAGGGGGCGGGGTCTTGCAGGGAAGAGGCAGCATGAGGGTGGGGACTGGAGGTAAGGGGCAGCGTGGGGGTGGTGTCTTGAGGAGAAGGGGCAGCGTGGAGAGGGGACTGGGAGAATAGGGTTACCATATTTCAATACTGAAAAAAGAGGACACTCCACGGAGCCCAGGCCCCGCCCCAACTCTGCCCCTTCTCCAAAGTCCCCGCCTCAACTCCGCCCCCTCCCCTGAGCACCCCGCATTCCCTCTCCTCCCTCCCGCCCCCCGGGCTCCAGCTGCTGCTGCGCTGGGGAAGTTGCTTCGGCCCCCACCGCGGTGGAGAGCGGCGGGAGCTGGGAAAGTTGGAGCCTGGGGAGGAGGCGGCTGCGCACTCGGATGCCGCCCGCCGCCTCTGTGCCCCCGCAGATTGGGGGAATTGTTAGTTTTGCTGCAGCCACTCGCACTCGGGGTCCCCCGAGCGTCTTTTGCCTGAGTCCGAGTGGCTGCAGCAAAACTGACAACTCCCCCGATCTGCGGGGGCACAGAGGCGGCGGGCGGCATCCGAGCGCGCAGCCGCCTCCTCCCCGGGCTCCGGCTGCTGCTGCGCTGGGGAAGTTGCTTCGGCCCCGGCGCGCGGTGGAGAGCGGCGGGAGCTGGGAAAGTTGGAGCCCGGGGAGGAGGCGGTCCCCTTACCATGCCTCCCTATTTTCCCGGACATGTTTGGCTTTTTGGAAATTCCTCCCAGACAGGGATTTGAGGACCAAAAAGCCGGACATGTCCGGGAAAATCCGGACGTATGGTAACCCTATGGGAGAAGGGCTGTTGCATCACATGCTGCTCCCGGGGCTCATGAGCGACCGCACATGGCAGCAGCAGTGCATGTTGCATAACAGTGGGCAGTTTAAAGGTACCTTTAACCCCCTGTATTCTGCCTGTAGCTAGAGCAAAGCTAATTTGGGTACGTCTGCATGCGCTGCAATCACACCTCTCACTCAGCTGTGGTGTGGACAAACCCTTAGAGGCTCAGTACAAAAATCTCACCCTTCGATTTTCACTTGGCCTGTCCACACGTGTGTAATTGCAATGACAGGTTTCCTTTACCCAAAATGTAAATCATTCTTCAGGATTGCACACCCACCCTTCCAGTAAGGTGTCAGAGTTCTCAGTGAACATCACTGCAACTAACAAAACCAGGGAGACTAAATTTGACACCCTTGATATTACTAAAGGCTTGTTTACACGAGAAAGTTGTATGGCTTTAACTGTGCCGGTAGAAGTTACAGCCATTCAACTCCATGCTATGGGCTCAATTATATCTGTATAAAGGTGCTTATATGGGTATAGCTACTCCCGATAGCCATATCAAGCACCTTTATACCAGTATAATGGCGTCCATTCTAGGGCTTTTACCAGTGTAACAATTTATCTCTAAAAATCACCCCCTTAAATAAATAAAATAAATAAATTAAATTGGTACAAAAATGGTGCATAGGCCAGAAAGCAAGACAAAGGGGAGGTAGCAACAGAGAGTCCTGTGGCACCTTTAAGACTAACAGATGTATTGGAGCATAAGCTTTCGTGGGTGAATACCCACTTCGTCAGACGCAGTGGGTATTCACCCACAAAAGCTTATGCGCCAATACATCTGTTAGTCTTAAAGGTGCCACAGGACTCTCTGTTGCTTTTTACAGATCCAGACTAACACGGCTACCCCTCAGATAAGGGAAGGGAGTGTAATCTTAAAAAAAAAAAGTCCTTTCAGACCTTCTTTATAGATCATAAAAAGAGTTAATGTTTGTACAGTGTTTTGAGCATATAAAGTGTTATCAAATGCCAAGTGTTATGATTATTAGAAGGGCACATAAATAAAGAAAAGCCTTTGAGTAACCCCATATTCTGAACCAATTCAAGTCTGGGTAGTTGGATTCTGGCGACCTAAAATTCCCCTTCCAGTTTCAGTTAGCTAATGGTGAGCTTGGTTCTTGACCGCCTTGCACCTTGTGTCATCATTTAGCTATACACCTGTGCAATGACCTACCACTCTGATTTGGGAGCATTTTCCACCTCTTTTGCATGGGGCAAATAAGTATACCAAGTGCATGTCAGGTAATGAATTGGGACCTCTGTTTTTTTGCCCCATCCCAAGATAAGGTGCAGGGCCACTCGTGGAAGAACAGTGTCAGGGGAGGCAAAGGACCAGATTCTGTTCTCAGGTTTGGTGTAAGACAGGAGTAACTCGATGGAAGCCAATGTTGGGACACTAATGTAAATGAAATCAGAATCTGTCTGTGTGGTTGTCTGGTAAATTTCCTTCCCCTTTCAGGGAAATTGGTTGTTCCTCCTATTTGCATAAGCACTTCGCTCATTAAAATATGACAAAAGAAAAGGGGGGGGAATGGTGACTGATAGAATAAGAAGCTTAAGCCTGGAAAGCAGGAAGGTCACATCAAGCCTGGGACGATAAGAGCCGAGGTCAGCAAAGATCAGGGCGTTTGGTGCCAAGGTCACTCAGAGAAAGAAAATAGGATTGACACTCATCTCTTGCTCTTCTAGATACATATTACTATCTCTCCTTTCCAGTTCTCCTTCCTTTCACTGCCCATTCCCCCTCCTCCCCACACATACACTATCTCATAAAGAAAGAACAGGCTCAACTGCATGGGTCAATTTTCCTCTCGCTCAGACTGATGCAACTCCACTGGGTTAATGCTGATCTACAACAGTGTAAGTGAGGAAAATCAAGCCCCAAATCGCATGCTCACAACAGGCAAACCCTCAGCTGGTGCCATAGCCTCCATCAGATCTGCCCTCAAAATAGCTTTTGTGGAGGAATGGGAAAGCCTGTTAAATGTGGAATAGCAGCTCCACAGTCATTTTTGTTAAGATTAGCACTGCTTTCAAGGCAGACATGACAAGTACACCCAGGAGGGATGGAAAAGAACAGAAGCTTCTGTCTCGGATGCTGCAGGCAGGACACACAGACAGCTCGCTCTCTCAGCCTCTGAATCTGACTCACTCAATGGGCTTAGGAGAACATCTGGCTCTCTCATTCTGGTTCCTTCCCGCTGGTGTGTTCTCATTCCCGGAGAGATGCTGCTCACAATGCTTCAGCCTGTGGTGCCAAGTATTGCCTATAATGGAGCTGAGTCCATTTTAAAGCTGGCCAGCTTTAAAGAGAGAAAGAAAAAAAGATGGGCTAGTATAGAGAAGTGGGTGAAAGGATACACCAAGGAAGAGGCGTCAGGAATCTAAAACATTAGCTCAGATGATATGGTGATGGGCACCTTCTGAGAACTAAAATAAAGGATTCCAGAGGTTACTTAGGGCCATAGGTGCAATTATAAGTAGGTGCAGGACATTTCCCTACTTTAAGGTGTGTGTGATTGGGGGACCACAATTAACTCCCTCCTCCCAACTTTGAGCAGGAGGAGGACAGTAGAGGAGGACAGTCCCAGGTCCCAAAGTAGCAGCTGAGCCCTACCTCATCCCCTCGCTGCCTGTGGGGCTAACAGCTGATTAGCAGAGGTAAGAGCTCTGCTCCTCAGTTGACATGCAGAGGTAGTAGCACTAGGCTCTGCCAGGCAGGGGAGCCAGAAGAAAGAGTCCAACATCCCCCTCTTGTCAGCACAACTAGCTGGAGGCAAGGAAGGCCCCACGAGAAGACTATCCTAGAATAGTCATCAAGGGGTTAACTGGGTTATCCAGAATATTATGGCATGGTGACATGCTCCACCCCTTCCATCCTATTTAGTCAGTGGGGATTTTTGTCCCTGCCCCGTTGTAACTTGTGTTGTGGTTGAATGAAGCAGCAAGCTCCCAGCCTGCAGTGCTGTGAAGAGGCTCCTTTCTGTTGCAAAGAGCAGTTCCTTTACAGAAGAACAACCAGTCAGCTCCCTTTCCTGTGTGCATGCGGGGGAGAAGTTACTTTTGGGAGTATAGGGACAGACACACCTGTTAGACTGGACCCAAAGGGGAGACAAAACATGACTGGGACACACAGTGTGCTCAGACAGGGAACACACAGAGTAGGCAGGGCAGGGGGACACAAGCACGAAAAGAGACATAGTGCTGGGAAGAACAGGGTGTCATGAACATAGACTTGAGGCATGTTGCCATGCAGACATGCATACCCATGTTGCAATGCCCCCTACTGGTCTTGGGTGGTTCTGCAGCACCCATCCTCAGTTTCTCTCTTCCCCAGAGCTCCTCAATACACAGCCAAGCTCTGAGTCCTATCTTAGCACCCCCTTCTCAGGCACTAGTTTATTAACATACAGCATCTCACTGGGGGCACAGCACCTCCTCTCTAAGGTCTGACTCCTTTAGAGTTTTAAAACATCTTCTTTCTCCTCCCACTCTCCCAGCAGGCACAGCATCCCCTTTCTAAGATCTGTCTTCAATTGTCCCCAGCTAAACACAGAATCTCAGCCCCTTTAAGTTCATCTAGTCTGTTCCTCCGCTCTCCCAGCTCATGGGGTTACCCAGGCTCTGTAATCTCTAAACTTTCATGCTATGCCTTGAATGCTCACCAGACTGCATCTCTCAGGCACTCAGCCCCAATACTCTAGCTATATTCCCCTACTGCTCTTAGCTCTAACTGGCATTAGGAGTGCTCAGCTCTGTATTCATAGTCCTCCCTAATTCCCTCCCCTCAGCTGGGGTCACTTATTACCATGAAACCTCCATACCACCTTCTGCTAGGGTCACTAATTACACTGGTCTACAATTTTTGAGAAGTCGTCTGCTTCAGAGATAAAATGTGCTATTTATTATGTATTTTGATGTGCTGAATTCAAATATGACAATTAAAACAACTGATTGGCTACTGTTTCTAAGATATTTAAGTTTTTACATTTTATGTCTATGTATATTGTGTAGATAGTAGAGTTTTAATCATAAATTGTAAACCTAGGTCTTTTCATGTGTTTATGGTTGCTTTACATGATAATATTTCACCTGTCCTGTTTATGTAACACTTTAAAAATCAGCAAAAGGGTTATAGAAATAAAATTTATTATGAAACAAAAGGCAAAAAACTATTATGCACATAGTTTAGTCCTATTCAGTGTCTACTCAGCGCTTCTTGGCTTGTCTCTTGTATTCATTAAATGGAGCATCTCTTGTCACTGTCCAGCAATAGTCTGCAAGCATTGATGGGCTCCATTTGCCCTGATAGCGTTTCTCCATTGTTGCAATGTCCTGGTGAAATCACTCGCCGTGCTTGTCGCTCACTGCTCCGCAGTTCGGTGGAAAAAAATCTAGATGAGAGTGCAAAAAATGTATCTTTAGTGACATGTTGCAACCAAGGCTTTTGTATGCCTTGAGGAGGTTTTCCACCAACAACCTGTAGTTGTCTGCCTTGTTGTTTCCGAGAAAATTAATTGCCACTAACTGGAAGGCTTTCCATGCCGTCTTTTCCTTGCCACGCAGTGCATGGTCAAATGCATCATCTCGAAGAAGTTCACGAATCTGAGGACCAACAAAGACACCTTCCTTTATCTTAGCTTCACTTAACCTTGGAAATTTTCCACGGAGGTACTTGAAAGCTGCTTATGTTTTGTCAATGGCCTTGACAAAGTTCTTCATCAGACCCAGCTTGATGTGTAAGGGTGGTAACAAAATCTTCCTTGATTCAACAAGTGGTGGATGCTGAACACTTTTCCTCCCAGGCTCCAATGACTGTCAGAGTGGCCAATCTTTCTTGATGTAGTGGGAATCTCTTGCACGACTATCCCATTCGCAGAGAAAACAGCAGTACTTTGTGTATCCAGTCTGCAGACCAAGCAAGAGAGCAACAACCTTCAAATCGCCACAGAGCTGCCACTGATGTTGGTCATAGTTTATGCACCTCAAAAGTTGTTTCATGTTGTCATAGGTTTCCTTCAAATGGACTGCATGACCAACTGGAATTGATGGCAAAACATTGCCATTATGCAGTAAAACAGCTTTAAGACTCGTCTTCGATGAATCAATGAACAGTCTCCACTCATCTGGATCGTGAACGATGTTGAGGGCTGCCATCACACCATCGATGTTGTTGCAGGCTACAAGATCACCTTCCATGAAGAAGAATGGGACAAGATCCTTTTGATGGTCACGGAACATGGAAACCCTAACATCACCTGCCAGGAGATTCCACTGCTGTAGTCTGGAGCCCAACAGCTCTGCCTTACTCTTGGGTAGTTCCAAATCCCTGACAAGGTCATTCAGTTCACCTTGTGTTATGAGGTGTGGTTCAGAGGAGGAGGATGGGAGAAAATGTGGGTCCTGTGACATTGATGGTTCAGGACCAGAAGTTTCATCCTCTTCCTCTTCCTCGTCTGACTCAAGTGAGAATGATTCTGGTGCATCAGGAACCGGCAGTCCTTCTCCGTGGGGTACTGGGCGTATAGCTGATGGAATGTTTGGATAATGCACAGTCCACTTTTTCTTCTTTGACACACCTTTCCCAACTGGAGGCACCATGCAGAAATAACAATTGCTGGTATGATCTGTTGGCTCTCTCCAAATCATTGGCACTGCAAAAGGCATAGATTTCCTTTTCCTGTTCAACCACTGGTGAAGATTTGTTGCACAAGTGTTGCAGCATATGGGCCCACCTCTTGTCCTGATCTTCAATTTTGCAGCCAAAATAAAGGTGATAGGCTTTCTTAACCATAGTGGTTATACTGTGCTTTTGTAACGCAAAAGTCACTTCACCACAAACATAGCAGAAGTTATCTGCACTGTTCACACAAGTACGAGGCATCTCTGCTCACTTTGGCTAAACAGAAATGTGTCCCTTTGCAAAATCAAACACTGACAGATAAGAGAGCACGACACTGTATGATTTCTAGAGCTGATATAGGGCAATTTGTTCAGCAGAGTGATGTAAGCTTCGTTATGATTGCATCATCCATGACTTCTAGGAATAACATGATGCAATTCATATCATGTATGACGCAATACCAGCTTCAGATTGCATCATTCATTGTTTTGCCTAAAAAGCAAGTACTGTCCAAACCCAGTCATAGATTTATTCATAGATCCAGTCAAAGATGTATTTTAGTCATTTCTGGTTTAAATTGAGATCCCTTCCCTTTATAACTCACTTATCCTCTGCCATTCCCAAGTCAAGGGTCGTATATACTGACCCAATAGCATATCTTGAAAACTAGAGCCAATCAACAATTTTAAGCATCATTTTCGTTCTCAGTGACCCAGAATTAGTAAAGTTTGACTACATTTATTTCAGAAGCATTTTGGCTGTAGAGCAGTGTTATCACTGAGTTGCTAGGCCACAAGCAAGGCTGAGCCCAGCTTGCCTTAAAGGGCCAGCCAGCCTGTGACACTATACTTGATTTTTTAGTTGTTTTCACATGTGTTAATTGACAAGATTGCCACTTCTAATGTAGACAGGACACAATTGTCATTAGTCATGTTAACGTGACTAGGAGCCAACATTTCTGTCCAGCAGCAAGCATTTGTGTAGTGTCTACATTAGAACGTGCAGTTGGCTGAGTTATCATGTGTTAATTAGCCCATGTTAAAGCACAACTAAATTTTCAAGTAGGGATAATCTCTGAGGACCCCAGACACACTTGCTTTTTGTGGTATGAATGTAGGATATTGTGCTAGTGGGGCAATTTTGGGAGACAGGAACTGAGTTCATCTGGGGAGCCATCCCTTTGTTCTCCCTAACTTTTTGGTCAATTCCTCCACTGCTTAGGACCCAGCAGCCTTGGTGGTTGTGATCTGACATCCTCTGTGGGGGATGTGGCTAGGTGGAACGATCAGCCTCTTGTCTTTAAACAAATTAGTGCCAAATCAGCTAGGACCAAACCTTATGTAGGTCCTTACTCAACCTTTACTGCTAATTTAGAGTATGTCTACAGTGACATTGCCATAGCTATGCCAGCCTTATCCCATAGTATAGACACAGCCTACACCAATAGAAGGGGGTTTTCCATTGGTGTAAGAACACCACATCCCTGAGCACTGGTAGCTAGATTGATGGAAGTTGCGTCTACGCTGATGGAAGCATTCTTCTGTTGACATAGCTGCGCCTACATCAGGAAGTAGGTCAGCACAGTTTCAGCACCATGAGTGGATTTTTCACATGCCTGACCAACATAGTTAAGTTGACCTAACTTTTAAGCGTAGACCAGGCCTTACATATGCAACCTAAACCAATACATGCCATCAGGGTACTACTACACCCCATCCCAAAAAAGGAGCAGTGGAGCTGAGTCCTCCAAGTTCCCTAGAGAGGCTGCTGCCGTCCCGTGCAGGAGTCAGTTCCTGCTGGGAGGCAGAGGAGCACCGGTGGTGTTCATGGCTGGTGGGACTAGGGCAGGGGTGAAAATAAGTTAAAAGACTTACCCGTATGCCGAAGTCCTGAGCAGGGGCGTGGCCTCAACCGGAAGAGGTGGGGCCTTTAAATCAAGATTTAAAGGCCCCAGGGCTCCGGCTGTGGCTGGGAGTCCCGGGGCCTTTAAATCACCCCCGGAGCTACCAGCTGCAGAGGCGGCTGGGAACCCTGGGGCTCAGGGGCAATTTAAAGGGCCCGGGGCTCTGGCTGCTGCTACCGCAGCAGAGCTCCGTGCCCTTTAAATCACCGACAGAGCCCTGACTCTGCTACCCCGGGGCTCTGGCAGCCGGGCTCGGGTGGCGATTTAAAGGGTCCGGGGCTCCGGCGACTGGGATCCCCGGGCCCTTTAAATCGCCAGCCTGGGGAAGCCAGTCCAGTCCGGCATGGCGTACCAGCTCTTGCCAGTATGCCGGACTGGACCGGACCGGCTTACTTTCACCTCTGGACTAGGGGAGCATGGAGGAGTTCCTGGCAGGCTGCTGGGGCTTGGTAGCTGAATGCCCTGAGGTAAGGGTGAAGCAGAGTTAAAGGGGAGGCAGCAGCACGTGGCTGCTATTTGTAGGGCACCCAGATGGGGATCTGGAGTAGAAGGTGGGACTGGGTTCCTCCCACTGTCCACAAGTGGTGTGGCCTAAACCCAGAGAGGGGAGCTGAACTAGGCCCAGGAGAGGGGATTGGAGACCTCAAAGAGGGTCTGTGATATTGGAGTTTGATACACTCTTGGAAGGGGACCTGAAGTGTTTAGTGACCCAGCTGGGGCCAGGGAAAGCAAAGACATTGGCACCAGGGAGGAAGCCCTGGGGGTATGGCCCCATAGCAGGGCTGGGACTGTTCAAAGACTGTGGGACTGTTTAAGGGACTGAGCCCAGGAGGGCTGCAGCAAGAGATGTTCCAATTGTGGGGTACTGGGATAGGCCCCAGTTGGATTGTGTACCCTGGAAGGGGTTTGTTTTGCTTGTGTTTCACATACAGACTGTGTGTGACTCTGCCTGAGGGTTGAGTCACTGGAGATACTCTGTAACCAGAGAGAGAGAGAGAGAGAGAGTGCAAGCACATACATTTAGCTGGGGGCACCCGTGAGAGATGAGTGAGCCCCACCCTGTTACAGCAACTAAGAGTTAAGAGCGCACGTCCTATTGAAAGCCAATGGGAGTTGCGCTCCTAAATCATTTAGGTGCTCTTGCAAAGCTTCATTCTTCACGCACTGCCTCCCACGTTTTTTTGCATGAGGTTGCCAGCATGCTCGGTTCACAGCGGCAGCCACCAAGCAGTACCTTGCAGCAGCACTGCTGCTGTTTCTGCATGCAGAGCACTTCAAAGGTTTGCAAGTATTTCATGACGTATTAAAGCCCCGAGCCTGGCAGCCCAGATGAGGTGTAGCAAATGAATTGACTGTTCTACAAGACACCGCCAATTGTGACAGAGACGGTGTCTAAATCTTCAGGAGAAATGTTCGATTTGGAAGAAATCTTATTTGTCATGTAGTCAATAGTACACTGAAAGATAGAGTGTCGTCCAGCAAGATCCCATAGGTATTTGATTTGGCATGTGTAACACAGGCCGGGGGAAAATCGCCAGCTTGAATTTTCAGAATCCTAATCAGGATTTACGTTTTGCTGGCGGACACAATAGCTTCTGTTTGTGTGAGGTTTTTCCAAAGCTGGGTGTCAAGCGATTCTACATCAGCTGTCTACCGAACAGGAGCAAATGCAGAGGCGTGATACTGCCGAAGGGTTTCAGGCTAATTTTGCCAGAAATGCCACTAAACCTTTTTACAACCTGGTAGGTGAAAACTTCCAGCTCGGCTAGCCCCCTCCTAATCAGTGGACACTGCATACAAAGATTTAATTATATAGCCAAGAGGAAACATCCTTGGGGACTGAGGCTGCCAGCCACCAGCAGCAGAGGAAAAGAACAAAGCAGATGAGTTAGTTTGTCATGGGGAGAAGGGAAGCATGCGGAGGAGAAGGAACCTGGACTGCAAGTTCAGAGGGGAGAGGGACAGGACAGATAATGTGGGGGGACATGAAATGAAAAATGGACATAGACAGTGAGACAAAGTCTCTGCCCTTCCTCTTTCTACAAGGATTCCCTTGGTGTGGGGAGTCCCCAGTAGAGATAGCGCTGGCACAGCTGGCTCCTACTCCACAGGGCCCATAGGGAGGGGAGGAGGAGTATCTGGAGGGCACCACACTCTGGCTACCCTCAGCTGACTGCTCTGACTTGCACTGGGGCTGAGCGGAGAACTAGAGAGAGGGGAACCATCACAGGCTCCCTTTTACCCAGTGCCTGAAAAGAAGGGAGGTGTTGTACCAATCACCAGGGATGCCAACCCCACAGTAGAAAGAACTGCCATGGCCTGAGGAAGCTTAAAAATATTCCACTGGTTCCTTTCAGTTCCCTGGAGAACTGTCTCTCCATTTGTGCTTTGCTTTGTTGTTGACCAGTGGAAGCCACAGGGAGTCCCAGGCACTAATTGTTCTAATAAAATACTTCCTTTTGGATACAGAGAGCTCCAGTGGTAAAAGACTATATAGATCTCAAAATCTACTTGCAACTGATAACAATAGAAAGGTCTCTGCATACTTGATATTTACTTTGGTACTCATGGATGGTTTTCTCGCTCCAAGAATAAGATGTATAACTAGCATCATGGATAGGCAAGTATCATAGGGCATAGGATGGTTTTGTGATTACAGCACAGGATTAGGCCACGGGAGACTTGAGTTCTATGCTTGGCTCAGTCACTGATGCACTGTGTGACCCCAAAAGGCCAAAAGTGTAACTGGGTTCAAAAAAGAATTAAATTCATGGAGGACAGGTCCATCAATGGCTATTAGCCAAGCTGCTGAGGGACGCAACCCCATGCTCTGGGTGTCCCTAAACCTCTGACTGCTAGAAGCTGGGCCTGGATGACAGGTGATGGATGATTAAATAATTGCTCTGTTCTGTTCATTCCCTCTGAAGCACCTGGCATTGGTCACTGTCGGAAGACAGGATACCAGGCTAGATAGACCATTGGTCTGCCTCAGTATTGCTGTTTTTATGGTCTTGTGACCTTTGATGCATAGTGACTTGCCCAGTTTCCCAGCCCCTGAAATAGGGGAGTCAGATTGGTTTCCAGCTGTGCATTTGATAGTGTTCACTTGAGGCCTAGGGACCATGGCATGAGCTGGCACGTGGTCTACCAGCATCAGATCTGCAAATTGTGAGCCATGTTTGAAAATGTCAGCCTTAATGTATGAACATTTGTTAAGCATTGGGATGGAAGGGACTTAATGTGTTCTCACATGCATTCAACACTGGTATTAGTCACGTGGCTATTTTATCAACATGCAATGTTCCCCTCAGGGGATGTTGTCTATCTTTCGGGGTGAGTGATATCTGCATGGTGTTGGCACCGAACAAATAATCCAAATATTTAAATACGTTATTGTGTTGTGCCATTACTGAGCTGATGGGGCCTGATTATCCTGCAGTTTTGTTTCATGAACACAACTCCCATTGGTTTCAAAGAGTTTGGACTTCAAAACAGCTGCTGATTCAAGCCGGTGACATTTATGGCTATGAAATAAGACTTTATCACATGTGGCTAGTGTAGCGACAGAGCCGGAATAGCTGATGGGTGGGGGGGAGGAGGCTTCCATTGATATGTTCACTCTAATCATTTATATATATATAATTAATATGAAATATTTTGGCAAGTAGTATGTGAGCTAGGGGAAACAAAAGGAGATTAGCTAGGGGTGCTGGCAGTTAGGGGTGAGATGCATTGACAGAAGTGTGTGGGGTTCTGGATGGAAAGAAGAGGGTACTGTGTGGGGTATGCTGGTAGTGTTAGTGGAGAAGCCTGTAGAACTCAGATTCCATCTGCTGCTGCTGTACTCCTGTTCTTTTTTCAGTCACTTAGTTTCCTGAGCATGAAATTTACACACTCGTTTGAAAAGAAAGGAGAAAAGCCTAGGATGTGGCTTAATGTTGTTTAAACACTAGCAAATGTGGGGCAATTTAAACAAGAAGGCATTCCAACATCTTATTGAAGCACTTTCCAAAATTCCTTCCTTGCCTGAGGGAGAGAGACGCACAAAGTATGCCTCATTGTACTTCTACTTCCAAGGCCTTTTTGTCAGTGAGATAAGGAGGAAGCATTTTCATGGGGTAAGAGAGGGGGCTCTGGATTTGTTAACAGGATTTGTATCCTGTTCACTTACAGTGATAGGGTTTAGTAAATTCCAAGCAGATGGAAGTAGACAGTACTATGAATAGGAACAGCTTCTGCAGTTATGCTTATTACAATACATGTTATTATAATTAATCCTCCTGCTTCAGGGCTTTCACTGATCTCTAGCTCTGGTCAGGAAGAACGTGCCCTCCCCTCTCATAGTACGACCCTGTATGATTCAGGGAGGGAGGTTTGTGCCTCTCCCTGGTTCATTTGACACTGGCCACTTTCAGAGACAGGAAACAGAGCCTTTTATGCTTGTGTGATGGATTTTTACTCAGACATTCTCTAGGGAAATGAATTTTACATTCACACATGCAAATCCCTATGTAGAGTGAATTGTAAATTCTCTTTCTCTGAGTATTCACACCAGAAACCTGACTGCCTTATGAGAAGGAAGGAGAAACAACTCCTCATTGCTTAGTTGTGATTGGTCATACAAGCTCCACGGCTCAACTTTCTATAGCAAGCCACAGAACAAATGCATTTTGAGAACGTTTGAAGGGACTGATTTGGGAAATTCCAATCTATTTGCTCAGACAGAAAGGCAAATGAAATTCAGCCAAGAGATTATTGCTTGTGAATGATTTGCTCTACTCAGAACTAAGCAAGAATTGCAGGATTTGGCCACAGGGCAGCTGCCTTTAGCAGAGTTGTCAGCTCAGCAGTCCTTTCATGACTGTTTAGCCCAGGCCAGGACATGATTGTGGGTGTACTGCCCAATCCGTATGGGAACTAGAGAGAACCACAGGGTCATTTCATACCCAGCAGCCTCCATAAAGCTTCCCCAGTCCTATCTCTTTTGTCCCATGTGAAGCACAACATTTCCATGGGGGTTCACTGTATCTGTCCTGCCTAGGTGCTTCAGGGCCAGAGTTACAGTCTGATAGTTCGATTCAGGCACTCGATGTCTCACCCTTGTGCAAAACTGCTGGGAGCCTCATAGACTCATAGACTTTAAGGTCAGAAGGGACCATTATGATCATCTAGTCTGACCTCCTGCATGATGCAGGCCACAAAAGCTGACCCACCCACTCTTGGAATAATTCTCTCCCTTGACTCAGCTGTTGAAGTCCCCAAATCATGATTTAAAGACTTCAAGTCGCAGAGAATCCTCCAGCCAGCGACCCCTGCCCCATGCTGCGGAGGAAGGTGAAAAACCTCCAGGGCCTCTGCCAATCTACCCTGGAGGAAAATTCCTTCCCGACCCCAAATATGGCGATCAGCTGAACCCCGAGCATGCGAGCAAGATTCTCCAGCCAGACCCTCCGGAAAAAAGTTCTCTGTAGTAACTTTTAATATCCCATCATTGACCATTGTTACTAATTACCAGCGATGGCACGTTATTGACCTATTGACTAAAATCACGTTATCCCCTCAAACCATCCCCTCCATAAACTTATCAAGCTTAATCTTAAAGCCAGAGAGGTCTTTTGCCCCCACTGTTTCCCTCGGAAGGCTGTTCCAGAACTTCACCCCTCTGATGGTTAGAAACCTTTGTCTAATTTCAAGCCTAAACTTCCCGACGGCCAGTTTATATCCATTTGTTCTCGTGTCCACATTAGTACTGAGCTGAAATAATTCCTCTCCCTCCCTGGTATTTATCCCTCTGATATATTTAAAGAGAGCAATCATATCCCCCCTCAGCCTTCTTTTGGTTAAGGTAAACAAACCGAGCTCCTCGAGTCTCCTTTCATACGACAGGTTTTCCATTCCTCGGATCATCCTAGTGGCCCTTCTCTGTACCCGTTCCAGTTTGTATTCATCCTTTTTAAACATGGGAGACCAGAACTGTACACAGTACTCCAAATGAGGTCTCACCAGTGCCTTGTATAACGGAACCAGCACCTCCTTATCCCTACTAGAAATACCTCGCCTAATGCATCCCAGGACCGCATTAGCTTTTTTCATGGCCACGTCACATTGCCGACTCATAGTCATCCTGCGATCAACCAGGACTCCGAGGTCCTTTTCCTCTTCCGTTACTTCCAATCGATGCGTCCCCAGCTTATAACTAAAATTCTTGTTAGTCATCCCTAAATGCATCACCTTACACTTCTCACTATTAAATTTCATCCTATTACTATTACTCCAGTTTACAAGGTCATCCAAATCTCCCTGCAGGATATCCCGATCCTTCTCTGAATTGGCAATACCTCCCAACTTTGTATCATCCGCAAACTTTATCAGCCCACTCCTACATTCGGTTCCGAGGTCAGGAATAAATAGATTAAATAAAATCGAACCCAAAACTGAACCTTGAGGAACTCCACTGGTAACCTCCCTCCAACCTGACAGTTCACCTTTCAGTACGACCCGCTGAAGTCTCCCCTTTAACCAGTTCTTTATTCACCTCTGGATTTTCATATCGATCCCCATCTTTTCCAATTTAACCAATAACTCCTCATGCGGTACCGTATCAAACACTTTACTGAAATCGAGGTATATTAGATCCACTGCATTTCCTTTATCTAAAAAATCTGTTACTTTCTCAAAGAAGGAGATCAGGTTGGTTTGGCACGATCTACCTTTCGTAAAACCGTGTTGTAATTTGTCCCAATTGCCATTGACCTCAAGGTCCTTGACTACTTTCTCCTTCAAAATTTTTTCCAAGACCTTGCATATTACAGATGTTAAACTAACAGGCCTGTAGTTACCCCGGTCACTTTTTTCCCCCTTCTTGAAAATAGGAACCACATTAGCTATTCTCCAGTCCAACGGTACCACCCCCGAGTTTACCGATTCAATAAAAATTATCGCTAACGGGCTTGCAATTTCTCGTGCCAGTTCCTTTAATATTCTCGGATGAAGATCATCCGGTCCACCCGATTTAGTCCCGTTAAGCTGTTCGAGTTTGGCTTCTACCTCGGATACGGTAATGTCAACCCCCCCTCCTTTATTCCCATCCGTCACGCTGCCACTATTCCTGAGTCCTTCATTAGCCTCATTAAAGACCGATGCAAAATATTCGTTTAGACATTGTGCCATGCCTTGATTATCCTTAATCTCCACTCCATTTGCAGTCTTAAGCGGTCCCACTTCTTCTTTCTTTGTTTTCTTCCTATTTATATGGCTATAAAACCTCTTACTATTGGTTTTAATTCCCCTCGCAAGGTCCAACTCTACACGGCTTTTGGCCTTTCTCACTCCATCTCTACGTGCTCTGACCTGACTTTCCCAGCCACATTCTAGCCCTGATTCTCTGGATGCGGGGCCAGAGGGGAGCTGTTCTCGCTTGCTGGCCATACATTACAGCCATTGTTAGTCAGTCACTGCAAAGTGCTCTTGGAGCAGATGTCCTATTACACTGAGCGAAGTAGGACACCTGGGTTTGTTACCACATAATTAGGTTCTCCATGTGATTGACTGCTTGTGCTGCAGACAAAAGTGAACCACTAGCGTGAATGCCAACAGAAGATGGGCTGGCATGGCAGCAGCAGGCATCCTGACAAGCACCCACAGGCCTGTAACTCATCTGGGTTTCTAACAGAGCAGAAATGGAATTGCGGGGAGGGGAATCAAACTCCATGTGTTGTGTATATACTACACCTAGGCCCTTTAAACCCCCTGATGCCCCCTCTGCCTGACACAGGGAAGGGCTGTCTCTGTATCTCTCCTGCAGGGAAAGACTTCTGCTGCAGTTTAGACCATGTTTGGTGAGTCATGGGGAAATGGCTCGCCCCCCCACCCCCCATCCTGCTCCCTGCATTTGGGGAGGGTGGGGGAAATGAAGTTTGTGCTCAAGGCTGAGCATTTCCCAGCCTTTAAGTCTGCTGCTTTGCCTACTAATTCTGAGTTTGCTATATTCTGGGGCAGTTCAGCAGACCTGAACGCACAGGCTAGATTTCCCCTTGAATGGCTTGTCCAGCTCAAGCACAAATCCACACTCAATGTCTGAAGGCTCCAATCAGTCAGTGAATTGCACTGAATGCCCTTAGGAAAAAAGGCTCTTTGATGAGGCTTCCATGTTAGCAACCAATCTAAATCCATTAGCTTTCCCTTCTGGAGTTACAACGGACAATGAAAATGAGTTTGATGGCCTCAATCTCTTCCTCATTTCTCAGCATCACAATAACCGGACTCGGCTAAACACAATCCTGCCTGATTGGCTGACTCTGCTCAGACTGAGAGAATACTGGGAACTGGCATAACTAGAAGGACCAAGGGTAGGGTTGCCAACTTCCTAATAACACAAAATCGAACACTCTTGCCCTGCCTCTTCTCTGAGGCCCCGCCCTTGCTCACTCTCTTCCACCCTCACTTGCTCATTTTCACCAGGCAGGGGGATTGGGGTATGGGAGGGGATGAGGGCTCTGAATGGGGGTGTGGGCTCTGGTGTGGGGCCGAGGGGTTTGGAGTATGGGAGGGGGTTCAGGGCTGGGGCAGAGGGTTGGGGTACAGGAGGGGGTACAAGCTCTGGGAGGGAGTTTGGGTGCAGGAGAGGGCTCAGGGCTGGGATTGGGGTGCAGGAGTGGGGTGTGGGCTCCAGGCAACACATGGGAGCTGTGGAGCCGGCACTCGGGGTGGGGGCAGTGCACAGAGCACCCGAGGCAGCTTCTATGCCTAGGAGCTGAGGGAAATGTCACTGCTTCCAGGAACCACATGGAGCTAGGTAGGGAACCTGCCAGCCCCGCCAACCAGACTTTTAACCGCCTGGTCAGCAGTGCTGACCAGAGCTGCCAGGGTCCCTTTTCAACTGGATGTTCTGGTCAAAAACCAGACATCTGGCAACCCTAACCAAGGGTCAGGACTGAGGTGCATTGACAGAGCTCTACCAATGTGTGTTAACAGGAAGGGTGAGAGACTATGAGAACTGAAGGTCAGAGAGGGGCATTGGAAGAGCTGTATGTGGGAAGCCCAGGACTGGAAAAGTAGAGGGCTTCAGGGCAGGAGTGAGGGGTACCGGCAAAGCTGTGCAGTATAAGTCTGCTCAGCATCTGCCTGCAGTAGGAAGGAACTCAAATATGTAACTGCAGAACTAGTAACTGGTATGTAATCTATCATTTATATCAGCTTCTGTACCAGATGACTGGAGGATAGCTAATGTGACACTGATTTTTTTTTAAAAAGGGTCCAGAGCCAATCCTGGTAATTATAGTCGAGCCTGTCATAAATATAAAGGGAAGGGCAACAACCTTTATGTATGCAGTAACATAAAATCCCTCCTGGCCAGAGGTACAGAATCACTTACCTGTAAGGGGTTAATCACTTCAATTAACCTAGTTGGCACCTGACCAGAAGGACCAATGGGGAAAGAAGATACTTTCAAATCTGGGGTGGGGGGGAGGTTTTGTTTGTGCTCTCTCTGTTGGTTCCCTCTTGGGACAAAGAGACCAAGCAGATAAACCAGCTCCTAAAAAGATACCTGAATAATACATCTAAAATTACAGAAATTGTAAGTAAAGGCAAGGAAATGTGTTAGATTATCTTTTGTTTTAGCTTGTGAATTTTCCCTATACTAAGAGGTAGTTTTATTCCTGTTTTTTGAAACTGTGAAGTTGAGCCCAGAGGGGAGTCCTCTGTGTTTTAAATCTTTTATTACCCTGTAAAGTTACCTTCTATCCTGATTTTGCAGGTGTGATCCTTTTGCTTTTTTCTTTATAATAAAGTCATCTTTTAAGAACCTGGTTGTTTTTTAGTGTCCTAAAAAACAAAGGGTTTGGTCTGTGCTCACTTTGTTAACCTATTGGTTAGTATATTATTCTCAAGCCGCCCCAGGAAAGGGGGTGAAGGGGCTGGGGGGGGGGATATTTTGGAGGTCCTTTTCCTGAATCTTTGTCTAAATCACTTGGTGGTGGCAGCAATACTGCCTAAGGACAAGGAAAGGATTTGTGCCTTGGGGAAGTTTTTAACCTAAGCTGGTACTTAGAAGCTTAGGGGGTCTTTCATGAGGGTCCCCACATCTGTACCCCAGAGTTCAGAGTGGGGAGGGAACCCTGACATGGTGGCAGCGTGATGGGATCATTTTGAGCCAGAAGCACAGACCACAGGATTTTAAAAGGACACTTTTTTTCCCTTTTATCTGCTTGAAAACCAGGGAGGTCTTTTTTTGTTTTGGTTTGGTTTGGTTTTTTTCCCCCCCTGTAGCTCTCGGGTTGGGCTAGGCTAAGCGCAGGAAGGCTAGGATGATGGAAAGTGAGGTCCAGATAAAACTGGAATTAACCAGATTGGAAGCTGAGGAAAGACAGAAGGAACATGAAAGACAACTGAAATTCAAATGAATGGAGATTGATGTGCAAGTGGCCAGAGAAAAGTCTCCTAGGGAGGAGAGGGGAAAGAGAGGCAGCATGCTCAGAAGGGGAAGGAAAGAGGAAGCATGAACTGGCGGTGATGGAGTGGAAAATGATGGAACCCTTCAGCAGCTGGCTCCACTTCCCCAAAAATCCACAAATAGGAGTGACTATGTCCATGGTATGCTGAATCCTGTGATATTGCTGAATATTTCATCACCTTTGAGAGACTCTGCACCCTCCATGCAATCCATGAAGATCAAAAGATGACCACATTGATAACAAAATTGACTGGCAGAGCTCTGGACATATTCAATAAGATGCCTATTGATGATGCTTCAAACTATGGTAAATTTAAGGAACTGGTTTTGAAACCGTTTCAGATTACACCTGAAACCTACAGGGTTAAATTCAGGAGTCTTGAAAGGGGATTTATTTACCAAATCTCTCATTTCATTTACATAAGTGGGTGAGGGGGAAAGCCATTACAAGCATTGAAGGAATGTGTAATTTGGTTGTACAGGAGCAGTTCCTGACTATAACCAATGATGATGTAAATCAGTGTTTATGGAATAAAAAATGAACTCAGCAAAAATTCTTGCTTCTTATGCTGATCAATACAAGCAGTCCCAGACAACTGGGGGTGGGGGGAGGGCGCGCAAAAAAGGTGGAGGTAGAAGAGAGGAACAAGCATGGTCACAGTTTGGGCAGATACCAGAAGGGACACCCTGAGACCACACCATACCACCAGGGGCAGCCCAAGGCTCCACCTACACCCCAAGGAAAACCCAAGTCCCCTTATTGTCCCACCACACCATTCTCCAGCAACCCACCTTGCCCCAGTGACCAGTCAGCTGGGCGATGTTTTAAATGTAATGAGCTGGGGCATGTAAAAGCCAACTGCCCCAAGAACCCTGACAGATTGCAGTTCATTGCACTGGGGTCACACCAAAGGTCCTCAGGCCCAGATGCCTCCCAGATAACCACCTTCCTGCCCACACTTAGTTTTCCTTCGTTCTGAGGGTATCAATTGGAGGGACACTGGAGCACAGGTGTCAGCTATTCACCAATCCTTAATGGACCCCAAATTCATCAACCCAGAGGCCCGAGTAATGATTCAACCCTTCAAGTCAAACTCTTTTGACTTGCCTACAGCCAAGTTGCCTGTCCAGTACAAGGGCTGGTCAGGAATGTGGACTTTTGCAGTCTATAATAATAATCTCATTCCCATGCTGCTGGGGAAAGACTTGGCCAACCGTGTGAAGCTAGCCAAAAGGGTGGGAAGGGTCACCCGCAGCCAGGCTAAGCAAGCCTTCACATCTAGCTCTGTTCCTGAGCCTTCTACAAGGGCCCAGTCTGTGTTACCAGAGACCCAGACTGAGGTGGTGGAACTGGACCCCATGCCAATGACTGCAACAGCAGTAGTGAATCCAGTCGCAGAGACCCAGCCAGAGCCAGTCCCAAAACCGGAACTGGCGGCGCAACAGGCACCAGAACCATTGCCAGCACTGAATCCAGCACTTGCAACCCCGTCTGCAACTCCAACACCAGAGGGCACCACCGAGCCTGCACTAGCAGCAGCAGCTAAACCTGTGCAAGAGGCTCAGCTGGAGCCTGAAATACAACATAGTGCACCAGCGGAGAGCAGTTCACGGTCAACGAAAACAGCCCCATCACCTACATTGCTTCCAGAGGTACCAAGCCCAAGTCCACAATCCAGTGAGGAACTGATGTCCCTAGCATCAAGGGAACAGTTGCAGGCAAAGCAGATAAAGGCCTCCAGAGAACTTGGACAGCAGGCCAGAGCGACCCACCACCTCTCAGCTCTTCTAATCAATCCCAGTTTGTTGTAGAAAGAGGACTTGTATACAAGTCAACTCTTCCTGGTGGGCACCAGGAGGACTGGCATTCTCAAAGACAGTTGGTAGTTCCAACTAAGTACTGGGTAAAGTTCTTAAGCTTAGCCCACGATCATCCTAGTGGCCATGCTGGGGTGAACAGGACCAAAGATCGTTTGGGGAAGTCCTTCCACTGGGAGGGAATGGGCAAGGATGTTTCTACCTATGTCCGGTCTTGTGAGGTGTGCCAAAGAGTGGGAAAATCCCAAAACCAGGTCAAAGCCCCTCTCCAGCCACTCCCCATAATTGAGGTTCCATTTCAGCAAGTAGCTGTGGATATTCTGGGTCCTTTCCTGAAAAAGACCCCCAGAGGAAAGCAGTACATACTGACTTTCATGGATTTTGCCACTCGATAGCCAGAAGATGTAGCTCTAAGCAACACCAGGGCTAAAAATGTGTGCCAGGCATTAACAGACATTTTTTTGCCAGGTAGGTTGGCCCTCTGACATCCTTACGGATTTGGGAACTAATTTCCTGTCAGAAACCATGAAAAGCCTTTGGAAAGCTTATGGGGTGAACCACTTAGTTGCCACTCCTTACCACCATCAAACAAATGGCCTGGTGGAAAAGTTTAATGGAACTTTGGGGGCCATGATACATAAATTCATAAATGAGCACTCCAACGATTGGGACATAGTGTTGCAGCAGTTGCTCTTTGCCTACAGGGCTGTACCACATCCCAGTTTAGGGTTTTCACCATTTGAAGTCGTGTATGGCCGCAAGGTTAAGGGGCCATTACAGTTGGTGAAGCAGCGATGGGAGGGGTTTACACCTTCTCCAGGAACTAACATTCTGGACTTTGTAAACAACCTACAAAACACCCTCCAAGACTCTTTAGCCCTAACTAGAAAAAAACCTAAAAGATGCTCAGGAAGAGCAAAAGGCCTGCTATAATAAATATGCCAGAGAGCGTTCCTTCAAAGTAGGGGACCAGGTCATGGTCTTAAAGGCACTCCAGGCCCATAAGATGCAAGCGTCATGGAAAGGGCCATTTACGGTTCAACAGCACCAGGGAGCTGTTAACTATTTCATAGCATCCCCAACCTCAAACCTAAAGTGTACCATGTTAATTCTCTAAAGCCTGTCTAGTCCAGAAAGTTAAAGGTTCTTCAGTTTGCAGCCCAGGGAGGAGATGACACTGAGTGGCCTGAAGGTGTCTACTATGAAGGAAAAAGTGACGGTGGCATGGAAGAGGTGAATCTCTCCATGACCCTTGGACGTATGCAGCAACAGCAGATTAAGGAGCTGTGCACTAGCTTCACACCAATGTTCTTAGCCACCCCAGGACGGACCGAACGGGCATACCACTCCATTGACACTGGTAATGCTTGCCCAATTAAAGCCCAACCTTACCAAGTGGCTCCTCAAGCCAAAACTGCTATAGAATGGGAGATCCAGGATATGCTACAGATGCGGGTAATCTGCCCCTCTAAAAGTGTATGGGCATCTCCAGTGGTTCTAGTTCCCAAACCAGATGGGGAAATACACTTTTGCGTGGACTATTGTAAGCTAAATGCTGTAACTTGCCCAAACAACTATCCAATGCCACGCACAGATGAGCTATTGGAGAAACTGGGACATGCCCAGTTCATCTCTATCTTAGACTTAACCAAGGGGTACTGGCAAGTACCACTAGACGAATCTGCCAAGGAAAGGTCAGACTTCATCACCCATAAGGGGCTGTATAGACTTAATGTGCTCTCTTTCGGGCTGCGAAATGCACCCGCCACCTTCCAGAAACTTGTAAGTAGTCTCCTAGCAGGATTGGGAGAATCTGCAGTCACCTACCTTAACAATGTGGCCATATTTTTTAATTCATGGGCAAAACACATGGAGCATCTACTAAAAGTCTTCAGGCGCATAAAGGAGGCAGGACTAACTGTTAAGGCTAAAAAGTGTCAAATAGGCCTAAACAAAGTAACATACCTTGGACACCAGGTTGGTCAAGAAACTATTAACCCCATACAGGTCAAAGTAAATGCTATCCAAAAGTGGCCTGTCCCAAAGTCAAAGAAATGGGTCCAATCCTTCTTAGGCTTGGCCAGCTATTACAGGCAATTTGTACCGCACTACAGCCAAATCGCTGCCCCACCTGATCAAAAAGAAACAGCCAAATGCAGTTCAGTGAACTAAAGTGTCAGAAGGCCTTTAACCAGCTTAAAACGACACTCATGTCTGACCCTGTGCTAAGAGTAGGTTAGATAAATGTCTATCAGGGATGGTCTAGGCAGTATTTGGTCCTGCCATGAGGGCAGGGCACTGGACTCGATGACCTCTCGAGGTCCCTTCCAGTCCTAGAATCTATGAATCTAAGGGCCCCAGACTTTGACAAACCTTTCCTAGTAACCACAGATGCATCCGAGCGTGGTGTGGAAGCAGTTTTAATGCAGGAAGGACCAGATCAAAAATTACATCCTGTCATGTTTCTCAGCAAAAAACTGTCTGAGAGAGAAAGCCACTGGTCAATCACCAAAAAGGAATGTTACGCTATTGTGTATGCTCTGGAAAAGCTATGCCCATACGTTTGGGGACGGCGTTTCCACCTGCAAACCGACCATGCTGCGCTGAAGTGGCTACATACTGTCAAGTCAAAAAACGTCTTCGGTGGAGTTTAGCTCTCCAAGATTTTAATTTTAAAATACAACACATTTCAAAAGCTTCTAACAAAGTGTCTAATGCACTCTCCCATAAAAGTTTCCCAGAATCAACTGGTTAAAATCGTCCTTAAAATGTGGAAAATATTGTTAGTTTTTTATATAATCAGTAGTATGTCTTAAGGTGCATGTGTCTTATTAACTCTGTTTTCTCCTAGAGCTCCAGGAAGAAATCACAGCCAGTGTGGAATAGACTGTCCAGCACCTTCTGTGATTTGTGGTGTGTGTCATAAAATATAAAAGGGAGGGTAACAACCTTTATGTATGCAGGTTTCAGAGTGGTAGCCGTGTTAATCTGTATCAGCAAAAAGATTGAGGAGTACTTGAGGCACCTTAGAGACTTAGAGACTGTAAAATGTATCTTTTTAAATACTTGTCTCCCTTTTTTCCCTCCCTCCCACAGCTGCAAATTTTTCAAGCCTGCCTCCTCCGTCCCGAAGGCTATCTCAGATAAGGCGGCAAAAAAAACGGAGGTGAGACGACATGTTCTCGGAAATCATGCAATCGACCCGTGATGAAAGAGCTCATCTGAATGAGTGGAAGGACATGGTATCAAAGTACAGGAAAGATGCCAGTGAACGTGAGGACAGGAGGGACCAACGTGAGGACAGGAGGGACCAACGTGAGGACAGGAGAGCCACTCGAGATGAGAGGTGGCAGGATGCAACGCTGCTGCGTGAGCAAACGGACATGCTCCGGCGTCTGGTGGAGCTTCAGGAACGGCAGCAGGATAACAGAGTGCCGCTGCAGCCCTTGTATAACCACCCTCACCATGTTCCATAGCCTCCTCACCCAGACGTGTAAGAACACGGGGGGGGGGGGAGTGGGGAGGCTCTGTGCACTCTCCCACTCCACCCCAGTGGACAGCCCAAGCAAAAGGCTGTCATTATTTTGAACTTTTTTAGTGGCCTTTTCCTTCCCTCCTATCCTCCTCCCAAACCCCACCCGGGCTACCTTGTCAGTTCTCTCCCTCTTTTTATAATCAATTAATAAAGAATACATGATTTTTAAACCATAGTGACTTTATTTCTTTTGAAAGCAAGCTGTGATCAAAGGGGGAGGGTGGGTTGCTTACAGAGAATAAGTCAATCAAGGGGGCGGGTTTTCATCAAGGAGAAACAAACAGAACTTTCACACCGTAGCTTGGCCAGTCATGAAACTGGTTTTCAAAGCTTCTCTGATGCGCAGCGCTTCCTGGTGTGCTCTTCTAATCGCCCGGGTGTCTGGCCGCGCGTAATCAGTGGCCAGGCGATTTGCCTCAGCCTCCCACCCCACCATAAAGGTCTCCCCCTTACTCTCACAGAGATTGTGGAGCACACAGCAAGCAGCAATAACAATCGGAATATTGGTTTGGCTAAGGTCTGAGCGAGTCAGTAACGTGCGCCAGCGACCCTTTAAACGTCCAAATGCACATTCTACCACCATTCTGCTCTTGCTCAGCCTGTAGTTGAACAGCTCCTGACTACTGTCCAGGCTGCCTGTGTATGGCTTCATGAGCCATGGCATTAAGGGGTAGGCTGGGTCCCCAAGGATAACTATAGGCATTTCAACATCCCCAACGGTTATTTTCTGGTCTGGGAAGTAAATCCCTTGCTGCAGCCGTTTAAACAGATTAGTGTTCCTGAAGATGCGAGTGTCATGAACCCTTCCCGGCCATCCCACGTTGATGTTGGTGAAATGTCCCTTGTGATCCACCAGTGCTTGCAGCACCATTGAAAAGTACCCCTTGCAGTTTATGTACTGGCTGCCCGGGTGCTCCGGTGCCAAGATAGGGATATGGGTTCCATTTATTGCCCCACCACAGTTAGGGAATCCCATTGCAGCAAAGCCATCCACTATGACCTGCACATTTCCCAGAGTCACTATCTTTAGTAGCAGCAGCTCAGTGATTGCTTTGGCTACTTGCATCACAGCAGCCCCCGACTGACCAGTAGCTGTCTGGCGTTGCAAGCTTCCACAGGGCTATTGCCACTCGCTTCTGAACTGTGAGGGCTGCTCTCATCTTGTTATTTTGGCGCTTCAGGGCAGGGGAAAGCAAGTCACAAAGTTCCATGAAAGTGCCCTTACGCATGCGAAAGTTTTGCAGACACTGGGACTCGTCCCACACCTGCAACACTATGCGGTCCCACCAGTCTGTGCTTGTTTCCCGGGCCCAGAGTCGGCGTTCCACGGCTAGAACCTGCCCATTAACAACATGATCTCCAAAGCGCTGGGGCCTGCGGTTTGAGAGAATTCTGTGTCCATGTCCTCATCACTCTCGTAGCCGCCTCCTCCTCTCCTGGTTTTTCAGGTCCTGGTTCAGCATAAACTGCACGATAATGCGCCAGGTGTTTACAATGTTCATGACTGCTGTCTTGAGCTGAGCGGGCTCCATGCTTGCCGTGGTATGGCGTCTGCACAGTTCACCCAGGAAAAAAGGCGCAAAACGGTTGTCTGCCGTTGCTTTCCTGGAGGGAGGGAGAGGATGTACCCAGAACCACCCGCAACAATGTTTTTTGCCCCATCAGGCATTGGGATCTCAACCCAGAATTCCAATGGGCGGGGGAGACTGTGGGAACTATGGGATAGCTACCCACAGTGCAACACTCTGGAAGTCGACGCTAGCCTCAGTACATGGATGCACACCGCCGAATTAATGTGCTTAGTGTGGCCGCATGCACTCGACTTTATATAATCGGTTGCCCAACATTTAATTCTGTAAATTCGGAGTAATCCCGTAGTGTAGACATACCCTAACAAATTTATTTGGGCATAAGCTTTTGTGGGCTAAACCCCACTTCATCGGATGCATGCAGTGGAAAATACAGTAGGAAGATATATATACACACAGAGAGAGAGAACATGAAAAAATGGGTGTTGCCATACCAACTATAATGAGACTAATCAATTAAGGTGGGCTATTATCAGCAGGAGGGGAAAAAAACTTTTATAGTGATAATCAGGATGGCCCATTTCCAACAGTTGACAAGAAGGTGTGAGTAACAGTAGGGGAAAAATTGGCATGGGGAAATAGTTTTACTTTGTGTAATGACCCATTCACTCCCAGTCTTTATTCAAGCCTAATATAATGGTGTCCAGTTTGCAAATTAATTCCAATTCAGCAGTTTCTCATTGGAGTCTGTTTTTGAAGGGTTTGGGGTTTTTTTGTTGGAGTATTGCAACTTTGTGGGGGGAGGGATAGCTCAGTGGTTTGAGCATTGGCCTGCTAAACCCAGGGTTGTGAGTTCAATCCTTGAGGGGGCCACTTAGGGATCTGGGGCAAAATCAGTACTTGGTCCTGCTAGTGAAGGCAGGGGGCTGGACTCGATGACCTTTCAAGGTCCCTTCCAGTTCTAGGAGATGGGATATCGCCATTAATTTAATTTAATTTAATTTTAGATCTGTAATTGAGTGACCAGGGAGGTTGAAGTATTCTCCAACTGGTTTTTGAATGTTATAAGTCTTGACGTCTAATTTGTGTCCATTAATTCTTTTGCATAGAGACTGTCCAGTTTGACCAATGTACGTGGCAGAGGGGCATTGCTGGCACATGATGGCATATATCACATTGGTAGATGTGCAGATGAACAAGCCTCTGATGGTGTGGCTGATGTGATTAGGTCCTATGATGTCCCTTGAATAGATATGAGGACAGAGTTGGCAACGGGCTTTGTTGCAAGGATAAGGTCCTGGGTTAGTGTTTTTGTTGTGTGGTGTGTGGTTGCTGGTGAGTATTTGCTTCAGGTTGGGGGGCTGTCTGTAAGCGAGGACTGGCCTGTCTCCCAAGATCTGTGAGCATAAGGGATCGTCCTTCAGGATAGGTTGTAGGTCCTTGACGATGCGCTGGAGAGGTTTTAGTTGGGGGCTGAAGGTGACGGCTAGTGGCATTCTGTTACTTTCTTCTTTGGGTCTGTCCTGGAGTAGGTGACTTCTGGGTATTGTTCCAGGGACGCCCAGAGGGGGGTGGCAAGTGGGGCAATTTGCCCCAGGCCCCGCAAGCCCTGGCCGAGAATCCCTTCCCTGGCTACTCACCCAGTGGCGGTCCGGGTCTTCGGCGGCACTTCGGCGGTGGGCCCTTCAGTCGCTCCAGGTCTTCGGCGGCACTTCGGCGGCGGGCCCTTCAGTGCTGCTGAAGACGCGAAGCAAGTGAAGGACCCGCCGCCGCCGCAGACTCAGAGCGCTGCCCGGTGAGTACAAGCGCCACAGCGGGTGGCGCCTTTTTTTATGTCCGCTCCCCCGCTTTGCCCCAGACCCCCTGAATCCTCTGGGCGGCCCTGTTCTGGCTCTGTCAATCTGTTTCTTCACTTCAGCAGGTGGGTATTTGTAGTTTTAAGAACGTTTGATAGAGATCTTGTAGGTGTTTCTCTGTCTGAGGGATTGGAGCAAATGCGGTTGTATCTTAGAGCTTGGCTGTAGATAATGGATCATGTGATGTGGTATGCAGTAACATAAAATCCCTCCTGGCCAGAGGTACAAAATCACTTACCTGTAAGGGGTTAATCAGTTCAATTAACCTAGTTGACACCTGACCAGAAGAACCAATGGGGGGGGGGGGAATCTTTCAAATCTGAGGGCAGGGGGAAGGTTTTGTTTGTGCTCTTTGTTGGTTCCCTCTTGGGACAAAGAGAGAGACCAAGGAGGTAAACCAGCTCCTAAAAAATACCTGAATAATACATCTAAAATTACAGAAATTGTAAGTAAAGGCAAGGAAAGCATTAAATTATCTTTTGTTTTAGCTTGTGAATTTTCCCTATGCTAAGAGGTAGTTTTATTCCTGTTTTTTGTAACTGTGAAGTTGAGTCTAAAGGGGAGTCCTCTGTGTTTTAAATCTTTTATTACCCTGTAAAGTTATCTTCCATCCTGATTTTGCAGGTGTAATTCTTTTATTTTTGTTTCTTTATAATAAAGTCTTCTTTTAAGAACCTGATTAATTTTTAGTATCCTAAAAACCAAAGGGTCTTTCATGCAGGTCCCCACATCAGTACCCCGGAGTTCAGAGTGGGGAGGGAACTCTAACAAAGCCTAACTTCCATACCAGGCAAATTGGCTGAAACTATAGTAAAGAACAGGATTATCAGACGTAGAGGTGAACATAATATGCTGGGGAAGAGTTCACACAGCTAATGTAAAGGGAAATCAGCCTCACTTATCAGAATTCTTTGATGGGGACAAGGGTGATCCAGTGGATCTAGCATACCTGGACTGTCTGAAAGCCTGTGATCAGGTCCCACATCAAAGGCTCTTAGGCAAAGTAAGCAGTAACTAGTTAAAAGATAGGAAACAAATGGGTAGGAATAAGTGGCCAGTTTTGACAGTGGTAAATGGTGGGTCCCCCAAAGATCTGTACTGGGACCAGTGCTGTTCAACATATTCATAAATGATCTGGAAAAAGGGGTAAACTATGAGGTGGCAAAGGTATGCAGATGACACAGAATAACTCAGGATAGTTAAATCCAAAACTGACTGCAAAGAGCTACAAGAGGATTTAGCTAAACTGGGTGACTGGGAAACAAAATGGCAGACAAAATTCAATGTTAATAAATGCAAAGTAATGCACAATGGAAAACATAATCCCAACTGTACATACAAAATGATGGGGTCTAAATTAGCTGTTACCACTTAAGAAAGCTTTTGGAGTCATCGTAGATAGTTCTCTGAAATCATTTGCTCAATATGCAGCGACAGTTAACAAAGCTACCAATGTTAGGAACCCTTAGAAAAGGGATAAAAATAAGATAGAAAATATCTTAATGCCACTATATAAATCATGGTATGCTCACACCTTGAATACCATGTGCAGTTCTAGTCACCCCATCTTGAAAAAGATATATAAGAACTCGAAAAGGTACAGAGAAGGGCACCACAAATGCTTACAGGTATGGAACATTTTCCATACGAGGAGAGATTAAAAAGACTGGGACTCCTCAGTTTAGAAAAGAGATGACTATGGGGGGCTGTGATAGAGGTCTAAAATGATGAATGGTGTGGAGAAAGTGAATAAGGAAGTGTTGTTTACCCCTTCACACCACATAACCACCAATGGTCACCCCATGAAAAAAAGGTTTAAAACAAACACAAGGAAGTATTTCTTCGCACAATGCGGAGTCAACGTGTGGAACTCATTACCAGGGGATGTTGTGAAGGCCAAAACTATAACTGGACTCAAATGAATTAAATAAGTTCATGGAGGACAGGTCCATCAATAGCTATTAGTCAAGATAGTCAGGGATACAACCCCAGGCTCTGGGCATCCCTACACCTCTGACTGCCAGAAGCTGGGACTGGACAACAGCAGATGGATCACTCAATAAATTTCCTTGTTCTGTTCATTCCCTCTGAAGCATCTGGCCCTGGCCACTGTCAGAAGACAGGACACTGGATTAGATGGACCATTGGTCTGGCCCAGTATGGCCATTCTTATTAGTATACAACTATTTATGCAGATCTATAAATCTTCATAAGAGATTTAAATATTCTTCAAATTCCTTTTCTATAAAAATAAAACTGTTTTTAAAAATTCTTGTCCCCCTTGCACCTCTTACCACTGCCCACTTGCCTCCCACCCCAGCCCTGGCCTCCTGCCCCTTAACAGTGCAACCTTGCCATTCGGCCATAGCTATAAGGAGAAAAGCTTGTCCCGAGAGCTTAGTGGTTTCTTCAAGGAGTACAGCAGAGAGGCTAGGGCTAATTCCAGGTGATCTGAAATGCAAAGAGGCAATTTAACGAAGCAGAGCAAGGCTGGGGTAATTGCGGGGTTTGTTCTCCGGATGAAAGCTGTTCTGATGCTGGCTGGGGCTGTGTGTCCCTGGACCAGTCCCAGGGCTCTAAAGAGCACCACGCGTAGCTGCAGCTGTTGACCCAGTTGCCTGGCATCTTGTGAAGCCTGCAATACAGAGTGCTGGCTCTTAGGCGCTTCCGTCGCTTTTTGCCTGGCTCTTCCTAGCCCAATAGTTGCACGGGTGGTTGGTTTGTTTTTAAATGTTTTGCAGTGATTTTTTTTCGTGAAGACGGGAGGGGCAGGATTAACAGCCCTGAGGATTCATAGAACAGGACTGGACCCTGGAACGGTGTCCGGGAAACCTGCTGGGTGGTTGGCAAAGTTAGTTTATTTCAAATTGTGTCCTGCATTGTCCCTGCCCTATCAGGGCAAGGATGTGAATACGATAGCTCCTGCTTTGGCAATCTCGGGGGGAGCGCAGTATGGAATGGTGATCTCTCTCTCTCTCTACTTCAGTGACTAGTCCAAGCGTTCCATCCGACTCTCTTCCTCCTGCCCTAAGCAGAGAGAGATCCCATGCTGAGGCCTCTGCATGAAACTATCAACAGCAGCTGCTAATGGGCAGTCTAATGGCCATTTAATGGGACTGGTAAAGCTAATAGATTTGTAAAGATAACACTTATTATAATAGCCAAAGTGGAGCTGCTGCAGTGCCAGCAGGGCCTGGCCTCTTGGAGTATCTTTCATCCAAAGGATCCCAAAGCTATTCATAAACAGCTCTGCTGAAATTCTGCTGCCTCTGGGGCAGAGTACACCAGCCAAGCAGAACACAAACCCACTAGATGTCAAGGGGAGAGAGGGAAATTTTGGCCGAAGATGTCAGGGTAACCGACTCTCTTATAGTGTCATGGAATTGTAACTATCCCCACAGTGCAGACAGGAGTTGACCTTTTTTTTTTTTTTATCTACCAGATAGGATGAAGGGCTGAACTGATCATGCCAGAATTTGAACCTTATCTGTAGCCAAATGTTTTACGAGACAGATATATCCCACAGTTGGGCAAATAGACTGTATTTTTATTGTCTTCACCTGACACCCTCCCTTCTCTCTCAAACAGACATTTTGGAGATAGCAGCTTTCTGTCTATGGCTTCAATAAAGGCACCCATCACCTTGGCATCTGGGGCATTCACCACAGTATCTGAGCCCCCATTGGGTAGCCTTAACATAAAACCATTTTGAAATGTGAGAGGCTTCTGTCAGCCAGCATGATGGAAGTATATGGCTACAATCTTTCACCAGGGAGCATGCTTAACTTTGATGGGTCTGTCCCACACCCTGGAAGCCTAACTTGGGATCAGGATAATGAAGGAACCACAAATTTACGTTGAGTATGGAAGACACAAGTGCTGTGAGATGCAGCATCTCTGCATTGCATCAGGATTGTTTTGTTCAGGATAAGTTACACAGGATTTGTGCGTGTGATCGTGTCTCCCTATAGTGGCTGAACCTAGCAATTCTAACTGCCAGCTACTTACTCATGATTAAAGTAGCTCTCCGTTAGTTCACGTGAACAAAGCCTTCATTTTCAGGGCAGAAAGGCTTAGGTGTGACCTCTGTTGCTGACCACAGTGCGTGTATGCCACAGCATGTTACAAGGATAAAGATAGGCATGTACAGAGTGTGTTGGTGTTGGTCAGTGTGAGAGGGAAATGACTGCAGTTTGGCAGGTATGAAAGGGTGACAAAATGCTTATGGGGACCCCTTGCCAGTTTGAGGACTTGATGCAAGCAGCTCCCACAGAGAGCAGCACAGAAGCAGACTGGAACTGACACAGCCTGTCTTGCCTGTACTGGAGGGATGCACATTGGCTGGTGGTGTTGGACCAGAAGCCTGACTGACAAGCAGGGTGACCAGCTGCAGGCACCAGAGATCCTGGGCATGGCTAGGACTGCCCAGACCTGTGAGCTGAGCCCAAGAGGAGGAACAGTGGGGGTTATGAGGGAGAGCTGGCTGCAGGATGTTGGGTTGCAGCATCAGCAGAGGACACAGCTCTTGAGTTGCTCTCTGCCACAAATGACCTGTGAGAGGACTAACTGCCTGGCAGGCCATCCCTGAACTGGGAGACTGAGACAGCAAGGGCTTGTGACCACAGCGACTCACTGCAGCTGAAAAGGAAGAGATGTCAGCTTCCCAACAAAGGAACCAGCCTTTTGCATCAAGCTCCAACTCTGCCACCCAGATAAGGCCTGACTTCGGAAAATAAAACTACCCCCATTTAGTTTGTGGAGATATAGGCCCAGATCCTCAAAGGTATTTACATTCCTAACTTCCATTGCTATGCCAGTCCTGGGCTCCCAAAAAGCTGAGCCAATGCCGCTCGCTCCTGACCTTCAGCCTCTCCTGTTATTCCAGTCCTGGGCTCCCTACACAGTTCTGCCAATGCCCCTCAATCGTGCCCTGCATCATGTCTATGCTGCTACAATCTTCCATGTTAAACTTGTTAATTAACACATTTTAACTAACGTATTGTTAAATGGGATTTAGCACACCATGCAGACAAGTATGTTTAAATATGTTAGCTGGGGTGTAGACAACACTACAACACTGTAGGCTAACCCTAATGTGCCTTGACAAGCTAACGCATTTTCAAGCATGGCTGTCTTTGTGCACACCAAGGGCAAAATTGCATTAAGCATCACAATTATTCAGGTGTGTTTTCTAAGGGCAGGTCTACATTTAAAGCACTGCTGCTGTAGCACTTTAATGAAAATGCTTTAAGTTGACAGGAGAGAGCTTCTCCTGTCGGCTTAGTTAATCCACCTCCGTGAGAGGCGGTAGCTATGTTGGTAGGAGAGCGTCTTCTGCCGACATAGTCTTGTCTACACCCAATGCTGAGGTCAGTATGACTACGTTGCTCGGGGTGTGGATCATTTACAACCCTGAGCAATGTAGTTATAGCAAAGTCATTCTGTAGTGTAGACCAGGGCTAATATAATACATTTTCCCAGTGTAGACAAGGCATTTGCAATTGGGCCAAACATCTACTAGAGTTAGGTCGTCAAACTCATTTCTCATGTGATTAGATCCACATGGGAATCTAGCTCTCAGCAGATGAATGCACTAACTCACCCACTGTGCAACTAAGCCCCCTCTCCACAGCTCAGAGAAAGGTTAGGGTGAAGCATAAACTGAGCTAGAAATTTGAGAGGTGGATTATATCAACAATTATGGTCTTGAGCATAATTCAATTATAAATTAAATTGGGAAAAAAGCATAATAATAAAAGGGTGATTTGTGTGTTGATTAAAGTGAAAACATGCAGTCATTAGCCTGTGTTTAAATCTTATTAGCTGCGAGCTGAGCTGTGTGTTGCCATTAACCTGGCGTGTGCCCACTGGGAGCATGCACTTCTTTGGCTGTTTAAAGTGTCTGGATAGGTCGGGGACAGGTGCTGGCCCTCTGGGACCCCAACAGTGAGGGTGAGGAAAGGGGATGGTATGCATTTGCTGGTAATAATAATCCCCACCAATTCATGTTTTCAAGGCACTTTACACACTAGATTTCATGCTCTGCCTTGGGCCGTATGTTTAGTGTGTGATCCCCAAGTGTGATGGGGAAACTGAGGCACGGTGAGATTAAGTGAAGAATTCTATTCCGAGGTCAGGCCAGTGGCATCCAACTTTTACAGCCTCAAGAGTGGATCTTTCATTGCAAAGAGGGCAAGGATCCACAGTCAGTATTTTGGGGCAGATCATCTGCCCTCTTCTATTGCCTTTGTGCTGCTCAAGTGTCAAGCAGGGGAAAAAAACCCACCTGCAAATCCTCTCTTGGGAATTCTCTGCCATGAGAGCACGCAACCAGTGTATTTGGCTCCTATGTCTCCTCACAGCCCTTGCTGGAGGGACATCTTGGGATGAGCGGGAGGGTGTGTATGTGGGGGATGGGAGAGACAAATAGCTGGTGCAGACCGCACTCCAGCTTTCCCCAGGTGCAGTATGGGGCGGAGGGGACCAATGCCAGCTGGTGCAGATTAGAGCAGCCCCCAGGCTGGGCAGAGAATCAGGGGCTGTGACTGCTGGTTCTCAGCATCTCCCTTTCCTCGGCTCCTAGGCTGGCTGTGGGGGAGGGGAGACACCCTTTGTTAGTGCTTCCCTAGGCTCAGGCAGAGCCATTCAGCCTCCAGTGCTGCTCTCCTGGGGCTCCCACAGCCCCACTGGGAATCAGGCCATGGGGCAGCCAGACCTGCTCTCGCCTCCTTCCCCTGCGATGCAGCCAGGGGCCAGCAGGGTAGCTGCTGAGGGCCTGCAGCAGAGAAGGGACAGCAGCGGCTCAGAGCAACCAGCTCTCATCAGAGCTACTCTTGGGGCATCAGGAGAGGGGGTTTCCCACCCCCACGTACCTCCCCCCTCATAGCAACAGGCCGGACTGAAACATTCCATTTAATCAGGATCAAGGAGAACATTTCTGATTCCTAATCAAACACCACATTTTCCTCCTGCCACAGATAGACACCCCCAGGGGTGAAAGTAGGCCGGTATGGCGTACTGGTAAGAAGCTGGTACCAGCCTGTACGCAGCTGACATTCAAGCACTGCTGTAACAGCGCTTTAACGTTGTTGCCGGTGGGGACGGGACAAAAGGGGCCACCGATGAGGGGGGCAAAGGCGACAGCTGTCCCGGGGCTGGTGATTTAAAAGGGCCCGGGGCTCCCGACCAGAGCCCCAGGCCCTTTAAAATCACCGCCAGAGCCCTGGGCGGCATGGATGGGCTGGCTGGGGGAGGCTGACCCCAGCCCTGCCCCTTCTGCCTAAGGCCCCACCCCTTCCAGGGGCCTGGAGCTGGGCCTCCATACCGGTAAGAATGTAATATTACTTTCACCCCTGGACACCCCAGTCCCCAAAGGAGTCTGTGGCAGAAACTGGATTTGAACATCTGACTCCTGGGCCTTTGTCCAAGAACACTCTAACAGCGGTGAGTTAGGTTGCACCTTGCTGACCTGTGTTGGGGGTTGTGCAGCTCAGAGAGAGCTCAGGAAGACCTAATGCATCCCAGAGCTCCCCTGCACACAGGAATAATGTGCCCATTACACCACCCTTTAAGAGGATGCAACAGGTTCTTCCCTGTGCATCTGGACAGCTTCATGGGGATCATGGCTTTACCTCCTCTCTGTCCATTTTGAGGAAGCTTATGCCCCAGGAGGCATTAGCAAGAGAGCATTTCCGGCTCTCATGAGGGGCTCTGTGTGCCCTTGTCTCCCACACGCTTCGTACTTTTGCAGGAGCCAGACACAAGCTGTTCCAATGTAATGAGAGAATAATTGCCTTTCCCCTGCTCACATCCACACTGTTTTCCTCTTTTGTTTTACAAACTAACCCGCTCCGCTCCGGGCAGAATATGCCCCTGTTCAAGAGGATCAGATCAAATTTTTAGATCAAATTATCCTTCTGTTCTATAAAGCCATCTGTAATTATTTCCTGTAACTGCAGTTTTAAATTGCTGGTGAACTCAACCAACAAGCAATTTTCATACATCTATCAAGGAAGATTCAAGTACATGCAAATATTAGGGGTTTGAGAGGTGGGTTTTTTTATTTAGAAATTATTTAACTGTATTTAGAAATTACCTGCAGCCCTTGAGAGCTTGGCATGCTGCCAGCAGCAGGTAGCTGTTGTGAAATTTGGGTGCCATTTTTTGAGTGTCCAAAAAAAAAGAAACATCGGTATCATGTTACAGATTTGAAAGTCAGGGAATATTTCAATAGGAACATTTTGTTTGGCTCAAAGGGTATGTATTTGCCCCTCCCCACAAAAAAGTGTGTTCTTGTGACACAGGGCCAGAAAGGGCTACACAACTAGCAGGCTAATTGACCCAGATTCAACCTTTAGAGACATATTAGTAGATAGTGTTTGTGTTTTGTGTGTTTACATATATATTGTTAGAGGTTATCAATGTAACCAAACAGTTCCCCTCTATTGCTGTATTCTGTTAATTCAGAGATCAAAAGAAGATGCTAACATTTAAATGAACTGTAAATGTGGTGATATCATGGTCTTCATTTCTCTTTGAAGTTTGTGGTAAATCACCTGCAAATGGTGGAAGATAGGCAATTGCCTTACGTTGATCCATGTAGCTAATTACCAGTGATGTTTAGGAAATAGGAGGTTATTTCAAAGACACTATCCTTAACCCCAGGACTGCATGCTGTCAAGTGGCTGCATGGGAATTGTATAAAGGGATCTTAGGACCTGATCCTTTCATCTCAAATCTGCTTAAAATTTATCATGGGAAGCTTGAGCTACAAGATTGAGGTCTCCAGTTCCATTCTGGATCACCCTGATACTGGACATTGGACTGAACTCTTTGCAACTCTAAAGCTCATCATCTCTACTGTGAGACTGACCTAAGAACTCTATTCATGTCTGTATAATGATACTTTAGCTGATACTCTCTCCCTTTTCTATTTTAATAACTTTTAGTTTAGTTAATAAGTATTGGCTGTAAGTGTGTATTTGGGTAAGATCTGGAACATTCAATAACCTGGAGGGTAATGTGTCCAATCCTTTGGGATTGGTAGAACATTTTATATGATGAACAAGATTTTCAGTAATCCTCATCCTATTTGACTTGACTGTCTAGGTAGGAGCCCAAAGTCTGGGTTGCTTTAAGAGAAATGTTGCTGGCTTCTGGGTAACCAGTAAGGTATTATAGAAGCTGTTTTGTTGCTAGCCTGGGTGAATTCTGAATATTAGAATAACCACCAGTTTGGGGGGTTGTCTGCCCCATTCTTTACAATTTGCCCTAATTGAGCAATCTCAGCATGGTCCCCCAGGACCGCAATCACATTTCTTAACTCAGGTTAGCCAATACGAGTTAAAAGAGTTGATGGGTCTTTAGTGTTTTAACCCAAGTTAGCTAACATGTTAACAACACACCTTTTATTTGCAGTGAGGACATACCCTCATAGAAATGTAGGGCTGGAGGGGACCTCAAAGTCATCAAGTGCAGCCCCTTGCGCTGTGGCAGGACCAAGTAAACCTAGACCATGACCGCTGATTTGTCCAACCAGTTCTGAAAACTTTCAAAGATGGGGATCAAATACCTTCAATATTGGGGATTCCACAACCCCCCATTTGGAAGCCTTTTCCAGAGTTCAACTACCCTTAAAGTTTTTTTCCTAATATCTAACCTAAATCACACATGCTACAGATTAAGCCCATTACTACTTGTCCTACCTTCAGTGGACATGGAGAACAATTGTCCTCTTAATAACAGCCCTTAACATATTTGAAGACAGTTATCAGTTTTTTTCTCAGTCTTTTCTCAAGACTAAACATGCCCAATTTTTTTAACCTTTCCTCATAGATCAGGTTTTCTAAACCTTTTATCATTTTTGTTGCTCTCCCCTGGACATGCTCCAATTTGTCCACTTTGTTCCTAAAATGTGGTACCCACAATTGGACACAGTACTCCAGCTGAGGCCTCACCAGTGCTGAATAGAGGGGAACAATTACCTCTCGTGTCTGCTATACAACACTGGTATTATTAGTACCCAGAATATTAGCCTCTTTTCTCAGCTATATCACATTGTTGACTTATACTCAATTTGTAAGTGCCATAACAGGCTTCTAAAGGGACAGGCACTGTCTTATTCAAACAGAAAGAGGACCTTGGGCAAAAGGGAAACAAAAATAAACAAGACCATGGCATAAAGTGCCAGCACACATTCTACCTTATTCTGAGCCTGATCTTCAAATCCCTAATTGGGCAAGGGTCTATCTATCTGAAAGGGGCCTCTACCTCTCTCAGCACCACCATGTAATAGGTCCATTCAAGCTGGACTCTATGGCAGATGGAAACTAGCTCTAAACTTGTGGGAGTGGAGGGTAGGACATTCACATGGGCAGACCCTGAGCTATAGACTTCATTAATGATCTGGAGGATGGCGTGGCCTGCTCCCTCAGCAAGTTTGCAGATGACATTAAACTGGGAGGGTGGTAGGTACGCTGGAGGGTAGGGATAGGATACAAAGGGACCTAGACCAATTAGAGGATTGGGCCAAAAGAAATCTGATGAGGTTCAACAAGGACAAGTGCAGAGTCCTGCGCTTAGGACGGAAGAATCCCATGCACTGCTACAGACTACGGACCGAGTGGCTAGGCAGCAGTTCTGAAGAAAAGGATCTAGGGGTTACAGTGGACGAGAAGCTGGATATGAGTCGACAGTGTGCCCTTGTTGCCAAGAAGGCTAACGGCATTTTGGGCTGTATAAGTAGGGGCATTGCCAGCAGATCGAGGGACGTGATCATTCCCCTCTATTCGGCATTGGTGAGGCCTCATCTGGAGTACTGTGTCCAGTTTTGGGCCCCACACTACAAGAAGAATGTGGAAAAATTGGAAAGAGTCCAGCTGAGGGCAACAAAAATGATTAGGGGGCTGGAGCACAGGACTTATGAGGAGAGGCTGAGGGAACTGGGATTGTTTAGTCTCCAGAAGAGAAGAATGAGGGGGGATTTGATAGCTGCTTTCAACTACCTGAAAGGGGGTTCCAAAGAGGATGGATCTAACTGTTCTCAGTGGTACCAGATGACAGAACAAGGAGTAACGGTCTCAAGTTGCAGTGGGGGAGGTTTAGGTTGATATTAGGAAAAACTTTTTCACTAGGAGGGTTGTGAAGCACTGGAATGGGTTACCTAGGGAGGTGGTGGAATCTCCATCCTTAGAGGTTTTTAAGGTCAGGCTTGACGAAGCCCTGGCTGGGATGATTTAGTTGGGGATTGGGCCTGCTTTGAGCAGGGGGTTGGACTAGATGACCTCCCTTCCAACCCTGATATTTTCTGATTCTATGATTCTATGAATGCTGGAGATCAGCATGAAACCAAACCTAACCACTTTCAGGGTGAGATGTATCTTCTGGCAAGTCATCTTCTAACAACTGAGTTGCAATACAGCCCCAGCACCATAGAAGTAAACTCCTCTGATCTGAGTCTCTGTAAAACAGCAATTTTCTCATGAGGAGGTAGGATGGAGACTATGTTAACACACATGTTACGGTGATAGGTAGAACATAATAGGATCTAGAGGGATTATTAGAGAGACAGTTTAGTTCCATTCCTGGAAGGAACTGCTGCACTGATTGATGGAATAGTTTTACATTAGGCTGTAAGCTCTACGTAGAAAACCTTATCTTCCTCAGTATTTGTACAGCTTCTAGCACAATGGAACCCTGATCTGAGCCTTTTCTATCTATACAGGTGTTTATATGACTCCAGTCACCAGCAGTAATGAATGTACCCCAGCAACACACCTGTGAAGTTGAACAGTGTTATTACCCCCATTTTACAGAGGCGGGGACAGAGGCAGAAAAGCTGAGGGTCCAGATACACTGCATTCACGGGGTATGACTACAGCTCATGTACATATACTGAGCTAGCTTTCATCTGCTAACTTGGGTGCTGGAACAGTGAAGCCATGACAGCACAGGCTCCAATGCAGGCTGTACAAGCCTGCCCAGAACCCTGGGTAAATGCTCAGGCAACTCATCCTCGTCAAAGCCGGTGCCATCATGGCTTCACTGCTCTAGCTTAGGTACTGGCTAGATTGAAGCTAGCTTGGGTATGTCTGTTTGAGCTGCAATTGCCCTGTGACTGCAGTCTTGCCATACCCTAAGTGGCTTGCCCAAGGTTACACAGGATGTCTGTGCCAGAACTAGGAATTACGTCCTAATCTGCTACCTTAATACTATCTTTCCTCTCCTTTTGGCAGCACTGCAGCATTAAATAGTAATAATTAATAAATGTGCGTAGACACTAAGGAGATCACCACCTTAATACAGATAATAGGAATATCCAGCATTGGCACAATGCAGAATCAAAAGCGGTTTATAATGGCTACAGCACAAGCTATCTTAGAATGTAAAAGTAATTAAAATTTCCTGCCTACGTTTCCTTTGCTTAATGTACTTCCAAAAAAGGTTCATCTGCTTGCAAATGTCTGACCCTAGGAGTTCAGCTTCGAGGCAATGAGAAGGTGTTTGCTTGGCAGAATGACAGCGACTGAACAGAATCTCATCTGGATCCAAAATGGTAAAGAAAGGGAAATACTCATTATTCTGGAGGCTCAAAGACATATTCAATCCATTTTAACCCTAACAGGTCTCCCTGTGGCCTCTTAAAACCCACTGAATTGGAGCAAAGTAGCACTAGCAGCGGAGTCTCATCTTCAAAGGTGCAGTGAAAATATACAGGCTGACAAGACAGCTCAGTTCAAGAGGTTTGGTGGAGTCTCACCCTGTTCTTTTAATAATACTCCTCCGTATCACCTTTTGTCTGAGGATCTCACAGCACTTTATAGACATGTATTAATAAATCACCATGTTGCTCATGTGAGGTGGGTATTATTATCATCCCCATTTCATAAATAGGGAAACTGAGGCACAAAGCAAGAATGGTCTGTTTGAGATCACACTGCGCATCAGTGGAAGACCTGGGAATAGAAACCAGATTTCCTGCCTCTTTGGGTACGTCTACACTTACTTCCTGGTTCGGCGGCAGGCAATCGATCTTCTGGGATCGATTTATCGCGTCTTGTCTAGACGCGATAAGTCAATCCCGGATCGATCCCGGAAGTGCTCGCCGTCGACGCCGGTACTCCAGCTCGGTGAGAGGAGTACGCGGCATTGACGGGGGAGCCTGCCTGCCGCGTCTGGACCCGCGGTAAGTTCGGACTAAGGTACTTCGAATTCAGCTACGTTATTAACGTAGCTGAATTTGCGTACCTTAGTCTGAAGTGGGGGGTTAGTGTGGACCAGGCCTTTGAGGCCGTGGCTACACTCAAAACTTCAAAGCGCTGCCGCGGGAGCGCTCCCGCAGCAGAGCTTTGGAGTGCGAGTGTGGTCGCGTGCCAGCTCTCTCCCAGCGCTGCAGGTACTCCACCTCCACGAGGGGATTAGCTTACAGCTCTGGGAGCGCGACTCCCAGCGCTGGGGCACTGTTTACACTGGCACTTTACAGCACTGTAACTTGCTGCACTCAGAGGGGTGTTTTTTCACACCCCTGAGCGAGAAAGTTGCAGCGCTGTAAAGCGCCAGTGTAGCCATGGCCTGAGGTCTCACAGCTCATTTTCTCCTCCACCTCACATGTTGTGAAGAAGGTGAGACCAGCACTGAGCCAAAGTGTGACCAGGCTGAGACAGGCAGACTCCAAGGCCCCTTACACAGAATGGTTGTGAGCATGCATGTGCAAAGCTCGTTGTACAGTCTATCTAGAGCTCAACCGGCAACTTTACTGACCCCCTCACCCATTAAGGCACACAATGAGCTGTGGGAGAATTTCCTCTCCCTGTCACTTTAGCATTGCACGTTGGGGCAGATGCATTATAGTGCCCTTGCAACTTTCTCAGTGCCAGTGCCTGTGGTGCAGAGAGGTGTCAGATACAGTTGGTATGCAACCCTGCACCATGCATACCTGCACCTCTCTGCAGTGATTGTCTTGTTCTCCAGAATCTAGCTTCCATTTTTTAATAAAAGATAAGACGCTTGGAGATTTTCTTCCCAACCATAACTGCTAAAGTGAACCGAGTGCAATGGATGCAGAGACATCTATGTGAGTCTGCAGAGAACCTGGAAGAACAGCTCTGAGGGGGTGAATTGCCCCATTCATTGTGGTGAGGTGTTAAACATCTCTAGGCCCCCCCAATTATTTAAATGTCACTGTTAGCTATTTCATCCCCCACGGAAATAAGGAGGGAATGACAGATCTGCACAACTTATTATGAGTGATATCTCATTCTGGTGGCGCAAGGGTTTGATGTCAGAGAGAGACCACCACTTATTTCCCTCCCCGCAATCAAAAAGGAGCGAAACCCAAGAACCCTAGCAGAGCCCATGGGTATATTCAAGCCCCAACAGTTCTCTCCTCCACAGAGATCTTCTGGAGTATTGTGTCTCTCCTGCACTCATACAGTTGTATAGGAGATGATTCCAGTGGGGACTCTGTGCTAAAAAATAGTTGAATGTACTGGCTAACGAATGTGTTCTCTCTACTGACCCCAATCAGAACTCTTCAACTGTGTTTCATAGCTTCTACTCTGCTAACAACTAATAGAGAGCCTCTTTTAGCTCAAGTGGCAGAAGCCTGTGCTTTTGCTATGAAGTTCCGAATGACCATGGGTGCACAGTGTAGTAACAATCATGAATTACCTGGCCGTGGATTTGTTGCCTTACTTTATTAAACTTCAGCTGCCCTGTGAGGTAATCAAGTTAACTGAACACTTGGAGATCCATATGCAGAAGGAGCTGGAGAGGGACAACCTATCACTATTTTCTCCCACCAATCATCTGAGGATCTCAAAGCACATTTCAGTCATTCACTAATTCTCCCTATGTCCCTTTGGGTCAGTATCACCATAATCATGCTGCAGTGAAGCACAGAGGGATTGATTCTGATCTCACTTGATAATGGTGTAATACCTGATTACACCAATGTGAATGAGAGCAGAATCGGGACCAGAGAGGTGAAGTGACTTGCCCATGGTCACACAGTGACTAAGTGGCAGAGCTTGTAATTGAACCCAAGAGTCCTGACCGAATTGAACCCAAGAGTCCTGACCGAATTGAACCCAAGAGTCCTGACCCTTAATCCCCTGCTCTAACCACTAGAGATGGCTTGCTTAATTTTGTATTATCAATACTATAAGAGGCAGTATGGCCTAGTGCTTAGAGGAGGGGACTGGGTATCAGGGCTGTATTTCTATTTCTCTCACTGACTTATTGGATGAGCTTAGGAAAACTGAGGCTCAGAGGGGGGAATTATTTGCCTATCTATAAAGTGGGTATAATGAGACTTCCCCTTTGCAGAGTTCTTAATAATGATACTGTGCTCTTAGGAAATGCTTTTCATCTGAGGATCTTTATGAAGTATTTTGTAATATTGTTACTGTTCCAGCCTTACTGGTGTCAGTCAGAGCTGCATTGTGCTCTCACTGCTAGATCGCACACCCAATAAGTGAAGCCTGCACTGTGCTCCCAGTGAATTTCCACTTGAGCGTTTCTTAGAGGGAGCTCATCAAATTCTCTCCATGGCTATGTCAGGTGCCCATGGAGAGGCAGCATAGTCTCTGGGCCATTCTGGACTGGAGCTCTTGCAATGGGTGGTGTGTTAATGCTGCACTTGCCAATTCACAAGGGTATGGTTGGAAAATGAGTCATGAAAGGAAGAATGAAATAGAAAAGAGATTTTTGTTTTCATGCAAAATGACTGGGACTGCAGCAAATGCTGAAGGAGGAGAGAGACTGCAATTTCAAGCAAAATCTAACCCCTGTGTTGAGGGCCTTTTAAGACTTCATGTGGATTTGAATGCAGTGTAAACTCTAGAGAGAGCAGTGGGGAGGGAGAGAGGAGGAGGAAAGAAGTGGGAAAGTCAGTGTGAAAGATGGGGGTTGGGGGGACAATTGTGAAGGGAGAGAATATAAAGAAAGAGAAACTAACATGAAGGAGAGGGAATCTGAAAGGAGAAAGAGACAAAAGGACAGTAAGAAAGGGAAGAATAAGAAAAGATAAAGGAAAGGAGGAGAAAAATACCATCCTAGAGAAAGGGGACAAAAGAAAAGAAAGGGGAAGATTTTTTTCGATCATGTGAAGGGTTCTCAATGTCATGGCCAAAATTGTGAAAGTGGCCTGTGATTTTTGGGGTGTCAGCTTAACACTGGATAAGGTTGGGTTCCAAATAACAGTCACTCAACATCAGTGGTCCCTTCTGAAATTGTGGCTGTGTTGGCCATCATTGCAATGGAACAGTGTTCTTGTGTCCAAGAGCACCACCATGTGGTAGGCAGTAAAAGATGCTGCGGTGACCACAAAACTGCCTTTTGGTGCAGTAGGTTCAGCAGAATGGAAATCTACACAGAACAATTCTTCAGGTAGCATCCTTCACACGTTGCTCCTGTACCTTACTGCCATGAGAGGTAAAAGAATACATATGGTCTGCATGGCTAAACGACAGCAACAGTCTCATACACACAACAGGGGAAGATGGCCCCACTCAAAGCGGGGGAACAGAGTGAGTGTGACAATGAGGGGATAGAAGGGCAGAAAAGAGGGAGGGGAAGGTGATGGGGGTCAGCGTGATAGTGAGGGGGAAAAGGGAGGAGCAGGAATGGGGGAGGTAAGATGAAAGTGGTAGAAGGGAGCTGTTGGTGGATATTCAGTCAATGCATTCAGAGAGGTAGAATGAACCTTGAGAGACAGTTTAGAGAGCCGTAAAGACAGTTCCAAGCTGGACTCCTAGATGAAGATTTCCCACTTGCTGGCATCAAACAGTCATCCGGCTGCAATATTCCTGACTCCCTGAGGTTTGTCTGGCATGGCTTTTTAAGAATACAATAGAGAGAATTGCGAGCAGGTCAGGAAGTGATTACCATGTGAATACAGCTTTCAGCAAAGGGAAGAATAAGGGGAGACTGATTTGTGCATGTGCTTCAGTTTTGGGGATAGGAGTTTGACAGAGGATGCCCAGGTGGGTGGAAAAGAAATGATTAAGACCTTAAATTTGCTCCATAGATCCAGACTCCTGACCTTAGACAACTGCTGGGCATTATCACCAGCTGTGGTTCCTTTATCTTAGCAGTACCCTTATCTCTTAGTTTTTATTCATAGATCTCAAAGCACTTTAAAAAGATGGGTGAGTGTCATCTCTATTTTACAGATGGGGAAACAGAGGCACAAGGAGACAAGTGACTTGCCTGAGGCCACACAATAGGTCATTGGCAGAGGCAAGAACATAACCCAAATCTCCTGGGTTGCAGGCTGGTGCCCTGTATATGGTGCCACATTGCCTCTGAGAGGAGGAAGAAGTTTTGAACTCCTCTTTCTGGGTGAATTCTGCGATATGCTGAGTAGCAGGAAGTTACAGTGTAGCCAGGAGTTGAGCGAGGCCACGCAGACAGACAGATGTCAGATGGAGGGATGCAAGTGAGCTGAGGGAGATGTGAAGGTGCGTGTCATTTATACAGAAGTGAGGGCCCAAGGTGAAGCTATCAATGCAAGACACCAGGGTGAGAAGCTAGAAGCAGGAATATGCTAATGACAGAGCCACATAAAGGGAGGGGGAAGAGGAACATGCAAATTCTCTGTCAAACTGCACTGAACAAATTGCAGCCAAAAAAGGCATGATTCTAACCAGGAGCCAAGAGAGCTGGAGAAGTCTGGAGGAAGGCTGGAGTGGTCAGTAGCACTGCGCCACAGTGAGGTTGAGGAGGAGGAACATTAGTAAAAGTAAAGGGGAGGTCACTAATCACAGGAGAAAAGTGAGTAGATGGACAGCATTTTATTGACGCATACTTGTTCATTACAAAATCAAGACTTTGATTTCTGTTGGGCAGTATCTCAAGTTCTGCCTATGATTGCCAGAAAATAGCATTACCTCATTAAAATATGACTTTAAAGTTCAACCCTCTATGAACTTTGAGGGTAGCAGAAATCCCAACCTCATCCTGCATCTGTATTTTTCAAATGGCTTAACTTTATACAGGTCTGAACCAAAACCTTTGCTCTGAACTCTCCTCAGACTTTGATGAAGAGGGCTCAAAATCCAGATGGAAATTATGCCACTTGAGTCCATCTGTAATACCAATGAGTACCATAATGTGGTGGTAACATGGTAGTTTCAAAAGCACCATGGTATACGTCAAGTGCTTATCTGCATGTCCCATTAACCAGAATGCCCTTCCAGTTCACAGCTGCTTCAGAGCAGCGCTCAGGTCTGAGCTGGGGAAGCAAGCAAACACAGAAAATTTCAGCATGTGCTTGCACAAGGAGGTCCTTTCTCCAGTGGGCTTCAGAACCTGTTTAAAATGCAGAAATAAACCAACCAGCTATTTCCTCTCATTGGAATGCATTAAAACAAGCTGGGAAACAGAGTCTAAATTTTCCATCACACATTTTGCTGCCTCTTCCCATCATGTCTGTTCCATACAGTACCAGTAACTCTCCCCTCCCTCCTCTTCTGTTGTTAAGATTAATTAACTATTAAAAGAGGGAGGCTGAGGAAGCCTGGTTTGGGTTTTGCCACCCAAAGACCAACAGCAGGATTGATTTTGACTGGAGTCCTGTTTTACCCAGATGACTAAATATAGGTTCAGATAAAAGGTTCTGGGTTGCTCTTGCTGTATCAAAGTCTAATGGAATAGAGTAGGAGCGAGCAAATGCAGTACATATTTGTGAACATTAGAGGGCGCTCACATGAGGAAATGGAGAAAGGAGAAAAAGAGAGTGAGTGGGAGTGGGGGGCTGTTGCAAGCACTGTGAATTTGCTGGAGAAGCCAAAACCTGATTGCTGCTTACTCCTGTTAAAACCCAGTACCCATCTCTGATTCGTAGTAGTAAAAATCATGTATACTGCACCACAAACTTTACATGTGCTTCACACACACAGAGCAAACCCGAGTCTTGTTCTGAAGAGCTGGCAGGAGAGTTGGGCAGAGAACAGTCATTCTGCTTCATGGAGGATTTTGAAATTTGGTTTCTGCTCCAATTCAGAACAAACCCCCAAACATTTCAAAATTCTCTGCTGAATGGAATTACTGTGTTCTGCCCTGCTCTACCCGGACCCCCAGTTCCAGGGCATGACACCTGCTCCAGAGCAGTGTACTCTAGGATCTCCAGCTCCCAGGCAGTCTGCCCCAGTGCCAGGGAGCCCAAGAACCCAGGCTGACGAAGAGCAATGAGCCTGGGAACCAAGGCTTCCAGGCTCTTGAGTCCCTGCTCCCCATCAACCCACCAGGCAGGCTGTTGAGGAGCCATGCAGGTGAGCTGCCAGAAGACCAGGCACGTTTGGAATCCTGCCTTACAACCGGGGTTCCACTGGAAATCTGCCTAGCTCCCTGAGGAAGGTAACTTACTTACAGATGGTGATCATCTAGACTGGGAATAAATATTTCATAACATGCTCTTCAGTCGAGCAGAGAATGGTATAACATAGTCCAATGGCTGGAAAGTGAAGCTAGACAAATTCATACTGGAGATAAGGCATACATTTTTTAACAGTGAGGGTAATTAACCATTGGAACAATTTACCAAGGGTTGTGGTGGATTCTCTTTCACTGGCAAGTTTTAAATCACGATCTGCTCTAGGCATTATTCTGAGGAAGTTCTATGGCCTGTGTCATACAGCAGGTCAGCCTGGTTGATCACAATGCTCCCTTCTGGTCTTGGAATCTATGATTGGATAAATGCAAAGGTTATGTAAAGCCACCTTCCCCCCTGCTCCTGGGCTGTTCTGAGTCTCACCTTATGTAGCCTCCTTCCGACTCTTCTACATCCCATCTCTCTGTCACACTCTTTGCCTCTCTTTCACACTTAGCATTTCTTCTCTCCTTCTTTCACTAACATTCTCTCCCATGTGTGTTGGCCACACATGGCCCATGCATCTGTTTCTCAGTGTCCTGGAATGGTGATATTCTTTATCGTGACGAGGAGGTTTTGGGGGATACTTTTGGTAACACATGGCTAACTCTCTCTAACCATATGGTATTGTATGTATTGGTTAGACACTGCCCTAGATTCACATTTCCCCAAGGTTTGGGTGAGTTCGGACCTGGGATTTGGCAGTTCTATCCCGGGAGGATTATGGGTTTATACTGTATTGGGGGGGTGGGAGCGGCTCTCTTGTTCCTTTTGCACATGTGCTTGTGAATTTCAAATCGCTGTCTCCCCCTCAACCCTATTCTCTCACTGCACACTCTCCAACTCTTCCTGCCTCCTCCCCACACTCTTTTTTAAAGTCTCTTGTGCTCTGATCCATCGGATTTCTCTTTGGAAGTTCTGGGCCTGTCTGCCCAGTCTGGTTTGCTGCGGTCTTCCTTCTCATGCAGACATTGCCAATGAGACCATTGGCCTAGAGCAACTGGTGCCAGGAGCTCCTGAATTGTAGTCCAGCTTTTATCACTGACTCCCTTCTCCCTTCTTTGTCCTCTCTTTCCCCTTTCATTCAGTGGGGCACTTGCCATCCCCACAGGGAGTATGAGGGGGCTAAATGAGACAAGGATTTTAAAGCAAGTGGAAAGAAGACATTATCATTAATTCCTTAGATTGGAAGAGGTGCCACTCCAAAGCACCATGTGTTCAGTGTCTGACACTGCTCCTGAGAAAAGCCAGGGAATAATAATCAGAGAAGGGCCCAGGTCACAATGTTAGGAGCATGATTTCAGATGAGAGCTTGCCTTATGGCTTGGGATAGCAGGAGGCAGGGTTTTGGCCTAGCCCAGTGTGCTTTAGTGAGTAGACCATGGGAGCGAATCAGGAGACCTGAGTGCTGTCACTGACCTGTTGGGTGGCCTGGCGCAAGTGACTTCACTTTCTGTGCTTCACTTTCTCTATCTGTAAAATAAGGATAATGATACTGACTTCATTTGTAAACTGCGCTCCGAGTTGCTGGGCGGCCGGCTGAGGCAGGAGCAGATGCAGTCTGGAGTAGGGGCTGGTTCATGTAGAAACAGGCACGGACTAGAGCAGGAGCAGTCTGTTGAAACTACAGTACTAGCAATGGGAGTGGGCCCAGTCAAGCTGTGACACTGAGCAGACTGATGGCTTCTCTTAGGAGCCTGGGTGGGTCTTTGCCTGTGGACTGGCTGAAGCCTGGTTAAATGGCCTGACGCCTATCACAAGACCTGCAGGTAGTTGCCTCTGATGACTCACCATGCTCTGTGGCTCAGGGATGGCTCAGCGGCTTAAGCAGGTTCAGACTCAGAGCTTATATAGCATTTTCCTCACAGAGAATTTGTACCACTTATGAGCCTGAGTACCTCTAAGTAGTAGGATGAATAATAGCGAGCATAGTAATAATAGAATACAGACAAAATTAATTTAAATCTATTTGCAAACACCAACACCACTCTACAGAGATTGACAATTCCCCCCACTGAGGTGGACCTGTTCATCCAATACTCCATCTCCAGGGGGCTGACCTGAGCCATTGAACTGCCTCGGGTTGGGTTCTGACTCCCTCTGGGACTTAGGCACGATGGAAATGCTTTAAAAGCACTTTAAATAATTCCCAGGGCTCTTTCAGATGGCTCCGCAGAGACCATGGGAACAGGAGGAAAAACTCCTCCTGTGGAGCCTCAAGATAGTTAAGTCCAAAGCAGACTGCGAAGAGTTACTAAGGGATCTCACAAAACTGGATAAATGGGCAAGAAAATGGCAGATGAAATACAGTGTTGATAAATGCAAAGTAATGCACATTGGAAAACATAATCCCAACAATACATACAAAATGATGGGTCTAAATTAGCTGTTATCACCCAAGGAAGAGATTTTGGAGTCAATGGATAGTTCTCTGAAAACATTCACTCAATGTGCAGCAGCAGTTAAAAAGCGAACAGAATGTTGGGACCCATTAGGAAAGGGATAGATAATAAAACAGAAAATATCATAATGCCACTGGTACACCCACATCTTGAATACTGCATGCAGATATGGTCACCCTATCTCAAAAAAGATATATTGCAAATGGAAAAGGTGCAGAGAAGGGAAACAAAAATGATTAAGGGTATGGAACAGGTTCCATATGGGGAGAGATTAAAAAGACTGGGACTGTTCAGCTTGGAAAAGAGGCAATTAAAAAGGGATATGATAGAGGTCTATAAAATCATGACTGGTGTGGAGAAAGTGAATAGGGAAGTGTTATTTACCCCTTCACATAACACAAGAACCAGGGGGTCACTCAATAAAATTAATACACAGTAGGTTAAAACAAATAAAAAAGAAGTACTTCTTTACACAATGCACAGTCAACTGTGGAACTTGTTGCCGGGGATGGTGTGAGGGCCAAAACTATAACTGGATTAAAAAAGAATTAGATAAATTCATGTAGGATAGGTCCATCAATGGCTATTAGCCAAGGTGGTCAGGGATGCAACCCCGTGCTCTGGGTGTCCCTAAGTCTCTGACTGCTAGACATGCCTGGATGACAGGGGATGGATCACTTGATAAATTGTCCTGTTCTGTTCATTCCCTTTAAATTGTCCTGTTCTGTTCATATCTGGCACTGGCCACTGTTGGATACTGGGCTAGATGGATCATTGGTCTGACCCAGTGTGGCTGTTCTGATGAGATTTGGGTGCTCTGACAATGATCCTTTGATATCAGTATGGGAAGAAATATAATTCACTGAAATAATGCCAGTGTCATCTATTTTCATTTTCTGTTTCACAAATGACTTCGTACTGCTGTTAGCATCAGTCCTTTTGCTTACTGTCTCCTGAAGAATTGTGGCAGAGATAGTGTGGGAGGAAGGCATCACCTCACAGTTAACCTCTCCCCCCAGCCTTGCTGAAACACTATTGCATACAGAATAATTTTATTCAACGGGCCAGAGGTGAGTTGGAAACTTGTGCTGATTTAACTAAGTCAGTTTAGAAACTCTTTATATTCCTTTACCCTATATCAATTTTGTTTACAGAAGACATTCTTATACCGATATAGGATTGGCTACACAAGGGGCTTGTGCGAATTTAACTACACAGTTTCTCAACTGATTTACTTCAATTGAGACAAGTTTTTCATGTAGGCCAGGCCTTAGAAAAACATTCCCTGGTTTTAATTAGAAAAAATGAATTCAACTACATGAGCAGATGAGCTTGAATCTAAGCTGGGAAGATCAGACCAGTTCTATAGACACGCCGTGCGCAACGCCATATCCAGCAGAAACACAAGATGGAAGAATGACATCAAAGAATAACACTCACTAGCTGAACATACCCTGAGGGCAGGATACTGTTGCTTAGCAACCCTTTTATGGGTTGGATGTCAGATACACTCACAACCCAAGAAAGCAGGACACACACAGCAGATTTTGCATTGGGTTTCAATGAGAAGGGGAATGTCCTTTTCTCCCTCTATGCACCACCTCCCTCTTCTGTGCTTTTGTTTACAAGATTAGGGAATTCAAGAACCACTTGCCTGATATTCCCTTCCCAAAAGAAGGCTGGTCACCCTTGGTAGGAAATGGTGTTGGGAGATAGTGGACTTGGTTCCCCGCTGTGGAGCCATTTACAGCTGTACAAAGTGGAGGTAGTACACTTCCACTGGTGTAAATGAGTGGAGCATGTGCACTTGGTGGCATTTTACACATACTTTGTACAGGTGTGAATGACCACATCGGCCAAAGCAGTGGAGAAAGGCTCAGTGACTGGGTGTAGAGGTCATAGGCAAAGCTAACCAGAGAAGAGAATTTCTTTTCTGAGAATAGTTTCAAATTTTTGAAAAAAAAATTCCTCCCAAATCAGGCTAGAAGGTCAAAAATTCAAAAGTTTGGGCAGGAAGTAACATGAAATGGAATTTTTCAGCTGGCTCCCTGGGCAGCTGGCTCTCCAACTTGCCAGGCAGTTGCCTCCCTAGGCTACCTTACTCCTGGGGCAGCTGGCTCCCCGGAGGGCACAACTCACTGAGAAGGTGGCTGCCCAAGGAGTAGGGAAGGCAAGAAACCATGCAGGGAGGCAGGCTGGTCAGGCAGCCTGCTTGCTTGCCTGGTTTCCATCTAAACTTTTGACAGAATTGCATGTTCTTGTGGAACATTTCAGTTCTGCCAAATCAAATTTTTGGCCAGTTCTAGTCAGGAGACTGATTTTCCACAGTGTTCTGCCAGTTTTACCAGTGCAAGAATCTCATCCTGTGTTTCCAGTGCAGTCTATTGATTACCCCACCTGAGGAATTCCTAAAATTATAATTCAGCTCTAACTTTCTCTGTGAACTGGGCAAGTCATTTTCAAAAGTGACCATTGATTTTGAGTGACTCAGTATATGGACGTCCAGCTTGAGACACATGAGTCCTCCAAATAATGAATTGTCCCAAATCACTGGCCACTTTTGAAAATTCAGCCATCATCACTTTGTGTCTCGGTTTCCCCATCAGCAGATGGCAAATAATACTCTGGCCCTATGTCACAGAGGAGTTGTGAGGACTAGGGACTGTTCCTGGAGTCCTGCTGAAGGGCTAAAAGTATTATTTTATTGTTATTAGGTTCACATACCTAGTCGATTTCCTTCCCCCTAGGGAATTATCTGACCTGTAAAGGTTTGTCTCAAGTTTGATTTGTGGGAAGGATTTTTTCCCCATTTATACTGTCCAATCACCAGTTTGCCCATCCCTAGTGGGCATATAGCTGTCAGAGCTACTGTCCTCAGCTGACTTCATCAGGAGCATTCCAAATTATGGAAGCAAGTTCATTCGCAAGCATTTTTTTTGGGTAACAGATGCCATCACTTCGGTAGCACTGAATACTGGGTAGAAAGACGAAGGCAGAAGCACAGATGGAACTGGCATGCTGGCTCCTGCCCTTCACTTCAGCAGCAACTCTCAGACTTCCAATGATGGAGGGGAGACAGGAACTGATAAGCCACAGAGGTTTGCATTTTTTAATGTGCTATGGCTATTGTTGTGCATTTAATCACTGTTTGGTTGCCACTATTATTATCATTATTATAGGTCAGGGATCGGCAACCTTTGGCATGCAGCCCATCAGGGAAAGTTGCTGGTGGGCCGGGATGGTTTGTTTACCTGCAGCATCCGCCATAGGCCCCGACTCCGTGGGTGCTCCGGGGCTGGAGCACCCACAGGAAAAAATTAGTGGGTGCTTTGACGACGTAGCAAGCTCCGGGAGGGAGGGAGGAGGAGCGGGAACGTGGCATGCTTAGGGGAGGAGGCAGAAAAGAGGCAGGGCCGGGGCAGGGATTTGGGGAAGGAGTTGGAATAGGGGCAGGGAGGGGGTGGAGTTGGGGCGGGAACTTTGGGGAAGGGGTTGGAATGGGGGCTGGGCATGGGCAGGAGGGGGCGGGCCAGGGGTGGCAGCGGGGCGGGGCTGGGGACAGAGGGGGGTCGAGCACCCACCAGCGGGAGCAGAAATTGGAACCTATGGCAGGTTCGGCCAATTGCAGCTTCCACTGGCCGCGGTTCACCGTTCCAGGCCAATGGGGGCTGCGGGAAGTGGCGCGGGCCGTGGGATGTGCTGGCCGCCGCTTCCCGTAGCCTCCATTGGCCTGGAACGGTGAACCACAGCCAGTGGGAGCTGCAATTGGCCGAACCTACGGACGCTGCAGGTAAACAAACCGGCCCGGCCCGCCAGTGGATTTCCCTGATGGGCCAAAGGTTGATGATCCCTGTTATAGGCCATGAAGATAGGGATACCTATAGTTGCGGTTACACAGCACTTTCCATTACAAGACCTTATAACTTTGCCAAGCTTTCATTTGGGGGGCTGAAATTTTCCATGCTGGAGTGGGGGAGAGGTCTGTCTCAGCCCGATTGTTTTGGAATGTTTCAGCTAAAATGGTTCAGCCATTTCTGAGAATGAGATTAGGCGAAAATATGTTGTTTTGCCATGTTAAAAAAATTATTAGGACCGGTTAGTTGAGAAGTCCTAGTGACTCCAGGCTTTGGAGCAGGGACTGGAAATTTGGCTGGGGGCAGGGAAAGAGAGCGTCACCCTGGTGTCAGTGATACGCCTTTTGCTTTTCCTGTAAAAATTCACCCCAATTTGGCCAAGTGATGACCTCTGATAGTCTCAGTTTGCACCTGCTCAGTAGACAGTTGATAGAAGTTAGCTGCTAAATTCTCCAAGATTATGTTTGGACTTAGCATGCTACATTCCAGAGTTGCAGGGGCTGAGCTGAATTTTCCCTACAGATGCTTCTCCTGACAACAGAGGGCCATTGTGGCACTGGAATTGAGAACAGGGAGACTGTCAGTTCTGTGCTTAGTCTCAGTGTTGACTTGTGGTGCTCTAGCAGTAAGAAAGAGAAGGGGTAAACAACTTCAATTGCAGTGGGGCAAGGAGCGAACTGGGATGAGAGGACATAGCATCAAGGGGGGGCAGGAACTGACAGGGGCGAGTGGAGAGTTTGAGACTGGGGCAATACCAGGATTGTGGGGGGACAGGTGCAGAAATGTCTGTAAGCACTCCCCTGAGAACGCGGCATGGAACTCAGAATTCCAGGGTCTCAGCATTCCTCTGCTGTGAGCAAACGGCTGTAAAACCCACAGGCAGGAGCCCTGTGTAAAGATAGCATGTGGCTGTGTAATTAAAGACCATATCATAATGCATACACACAAGAGTAGGGTTGCCCAGGAAACCTTAATTGTGGCATTTCCTAAGTCATAAGTGCTAAATGTAATATTTTTATATAATTATTATTTAATGTTAAGGTTGCAACATTGATGAATCTTACAGTAGTGCCTAGAAGCCCAGACATTATATAAATGCACCCTCGGATACAGACCCTGCCCCCCAAAAGCATACAGTCTAAACAGATGAAGGAAGTATTAGCCTCAGTTGCCCATCTGTAAAATGGGGCTATGTCTATACTACCATTTATGTCGGTATAACTTATGTCGCTCAGGGGTGTGAATAAGCCTGAGCGATGTAAGTTACACTGACCTAAGCCCAGTGTGGACAGTGCTATGTTGGTGGGAGAGCTTCTCCTGCTGACATATCTGCCACCACTCTTGGGGGATGGATTAATTAAATCAATGGGAGAGCATTCTCCCATCTGCTTAAAGCAGCTCCAGTAGAGAGCTTACAGTGGTGCAGTTGTAAGCTCTCTAGTGGAGCCATAGTCTGAGACATTAAACAATTTACCGAGGTCTTTCAGAAAGTCTTTGGAAGAACTGGGTACCGACCTTAGATTGCCCGAATCTCAGTCAGTGCTTTCCTTAGTGCAGTCTGCATGAATCTCAGATCAATACTTTTTTCAGTCCCATTCAGATCATCCTTCCTGGCTGAGCTGGTAGTCTCAGACTGGGTCACATGACAGAAAGCACCAGTTGGGGCTCCCTGCCATGACTGCCAACAGTGAGGCAAGGACTGAATGGGCCAGGGAGACTGAACTCCTCTCTCGCCCCTCAAGGTGGTCCCTTTGGGGCAGGATTGTAGCACACCGGTAGTGCAATGCGCAGGAACCTTGTGCCTGTTTTGCAGATAACCAATGTACAACTTCAGTCTCTCAGATGATGTTGTTTTTTAAATAAGGAAGAAAATTTGGTTCTGGAAGAGGAAAGAAAAAACGCATATAGCAAGAGATCAGGCTGTGGCGGGAGTGAAGAGATAGCAATAGGGAGGAAAATGCAAATGATAGACCGAGAATGTGCATACAGGTGCATTATTTATGAGGACATGTTCCACTGAAATGCATTCCTGTCCGAGAGGGGAGGATGGGGAGAGGAGATAGCAACTGGCTATTTTTAGTGTGAATCCTCGTGTTTCCTTGTGTTGTTACCATCCAGATTTGAAGTGCCAGATATGCTCTGCACAAACCAAGCAAAGATCAGGGCATCAGCCAACTGCCATTTGTACAGAGCATTTTGCTTCCGGATATGGGTCAAGGCTAGCAAAGTAAACAAAACCCCCCACATTCACCCCAAAGACCCTCAAATAGAATCAATCACGTTAGCCACCCATTCAGCAGAGAAACAGCTACAGAGAGGGGCATCAAGAGTGACTCTGAAACATCAGTAAGGGAGGAGAAAACTATTAGATAAAGTGGGTGTATTATTGAGTACGAAACCCAAAACCTGCAGATCCCACTTCTTCCCTTATACCTTGTGGGGATCCACTGAAGCTGCTGCCAGGACAGGGAGAGGCAAGGTTCCTGGAAGCTAGGAAATGCCAGCATAAGTCTGGCTATACAACCTTAATTCACCCCTCTTGTGTGTATGCATTACGATACAAATTTTTAATTGCATGGTCACCTACTATTTTTCCACAGGTCCCCCTGCCTCATTCAGTGCACAGGATGGTCCTGCTTTGGGGTGAAGTTTATAATTTTTAAAAAAGCAGTTACATTTGTCTAGCAAAATGTTTGTTTATAAACTCATGCTGCCTATTGCTTATGGTTCCATTCTCTCTGAGCTAGTTGTTGATTTTTCCAAATATTTTTTCCATTATTTTATTATGGAGAGACATTAAACTTAAAGGATAGTGACTGTCAGGATCACTCTTCTTTCCTTTGCAGAAGATTAGTACCATGTTTGCTTTTCTTAAGCCTCCCCCTATTGCCTCAGTTCTGCCCGGTTTTTCAGAATTAATTGTCAGTGGTACTGTGAGGTTAATGACTTTTCTTTTAGTGTCCTAATATGCACGTCATGCAGATCAGCTGATCTGTAAACCTTCATACATTCCAGACCTGCCCTTTAAGTTATTCTTTGGGGTCTTTTTCACTTTCTCTGTTCAAACTTCTTTATATTTCTTGTTCAACACTTACCAAAAAAATCTGAATCTCAGCCATTTTTGAGCCCTCCCTAATTTCATTCCCATCCTCATTTAAAAATAAATCTAATTTTTTGCTACTACTGCTTTTTGTCCTGATATAGACCATTCTCATTCCCCTTAACCTCCTAATTACATTCTGAGTCCAGTAGTATCTCATCCATATTATCTACTGGCATTCATTTAGTTTCTTGGTATTGTGTGGCATTAGATCAAATGCCTTGCTGAAATCAAGCATAGTAAACCCCCTGCATTTACTTTGTCTCCTGACTAGGGCCCCCAATTCAGAAAGATAACTTACCTGCATGAATAGTCCCATTGAAGTCAATGGGACTACTCACATGCTTAATGTTAGGCATATGTGTAAGCACCTTGCTGAACTGGGGCAAAGAAGCCCAAATGCTGCCACCTATGGAGAAACCAGGGCCGGAGCTTCCATTCAGGTGACCTAGGCGGTCGCCTAGGGCACCAGGATTTGGGGGGGCAGCAATTTGCCACCCTCGGCAGCAATTTGGAGGCGGGGGGTCCTTCTGCGCTCTGGGTCTTCGGCAGCAATTCTGCGGCGGGTCCTTCACTCGCTCCGGGACCCGCCGCCGAAGTGCCCCAAAGACCGGGAGCGCGGAAGGACTCCCCACCCCCGCCGCAGAATTGCCGACGATGACCGGGAGTGCGGAAGGACCCCCGCCTAGGGCGCCAAAAACCCTGGCGCCGCTCCTGGGAGAAACCCACAGGAATGGACAAGGAGGAAAACTCAGATTCAGATCACAGAGTTTACCCCAGATTCCTTGCTCAGGGGAAGCAGGGTTTATCCCTTAACCCACCTCCTCCCTCATGGAAGAAGTTGAGGGGTCAGCCCCCATGCGCTACAGATCCCCCAGGCTTTTCATGGATACAAGAGGATCAGCAGGAGACCAGGCTGATGGGTGCAAAGGCCCTATGCCTCCTACCACCAGCCTTCTGACTTCATGTCGGCAGGGGTCCTGTGGCATTCTCCTAGCAGCAGATGCACCATAAAGAGGATGGGGGACCGGTTCCAGAGCATGGATGGGCTCTGTCTCAAGCTTCATTAACCCCTAAGATGCGGTCTTCCAGGGCTGGGGAATGATGTACAATGCTTAAGCAGTGGATGATATTGAAAAATTGCCCTCCAGGAGGATTAATTGTGTGATTCAGAGCACAGAAAATTGAGCAAAAATAGTGATTGAAAGAGTCACCGCCACTCTGGTGTCCTCCCTCCTCTGCTCACTTTCTCATTTGGACACTCACTCCGATTTCTCACTGTCTCTGGATGTTTTGATAAGGCCCTTTCTGACTTTTTTTCACCCCCGAGCGAATGTGATTTGATTCTGCTTCCCTTCCCTTCCTCCCTGCATCGATAGCTGGCTTCTATCTGTTCAAATCAATCTCCCTGTTTATTTTCTATGCAATTCTATACACACCCTCCCTTCAGCCAAATGGATTTTTTTTTTAAATCTACCTTGTATTTTTAAGTTGTCTTGATAAGGCTAGCCTTTGGGCTTTCTGGACTGTGTTTTTAATACACTCCTGTCTTTTCCAGACCCCAGCTCCAGCTAGAGGGCAACTTTACACTCTCTTGATAACAGGGTTTGCCGAAAATTTAGCATCCTAATTAGAGATGGGTCAGAACCAATCGTGTGGGGCCTCATTCTCCAACAGCAGGCTGTGAGTAACTCTCATTGACGTCAGTGGGAGTTACTCGCCTCCTGTGGTGGAAGAATCAAGCCACTGTGTCTGAAAAAACCATCTGAACTTTGCAATAGGCTTCATCTCTGCAATAGAGTGAGCCAAAACCCTTAATACAAACATTCCCTGAACAGTTGGGAAGGTCAGATCTGGATCTGCGCTTTGCCACATGGGCCCGTCTCGAGTTCTCATTAGTGATGAGCAAAGCTCAATAGGTTTGGAGGTTAATTTGGGTTTGGCAAATCCCCCGGAAGCACTGATGCTTCTGTCAAGTCGAGCCATGTGTGATGTTGGCAGTGAGCGCCATAGCAAAGCAAACCTCAGTCCCTGGTTGCCCCCCACTTTCAAAGCCATGCCTTCGCCCCTTTTCTCTGGTGAGTCGCCTTCAGCTCAAAATTGTATCGCCCTCTATCATTTCCTCCACGCTTTATAAAAAGCAGCTGTCCTCCCCAAGTCTGATAATGTTTTTGATGGGATATTTCCCTGCCAGTTGGGTTTCTTCAAATACATTTCTCAGTCATTGAAAAGAAATTGAATTATGGGGGGTTTTAATGTTAGCATCCTTTCCACTGGTGCCTGCCTGATCGCTAGATCTGTTCACTTTATTAGGTGGTATCTATCATATCTCACCGTCACACGCCCTTTGCTTCTTGCACCTTATGTGCCACCTTCATAGAAATCCCATTTTGGGTTCTTGTTGTCAGCACTGGGGTTTTGTTACATTTATGGAACAACAGAGGCTGTATCTTTTGCTAACATAACAGCAATACATTCCCATGGAGGTTAACCAAAGGTTGCACAGCCTAGCGGCTAAAGTATTTGCCTCAAGGTGCAGTTAAATTGCACACTGACACATCTGTAAAAATGGCCTTGTGGAGTTCTATCTTTGTGTCTGAGTCCGTAACAAATTCACTCAGTTAAAACAAACTTTTTTTAGTGTAAACTGCCAACACTGCTAACACAGCTGGGATCTGAGAGTCAAGCTGGGTGTGTTCTGACTTGCTGGGGACAAAGATTCTGCAGCTGGTTCTTAGTTCACAATTTTCCTGATGCAGCATAAGGCTGAAAAGAACCCAAACTCACTCTCCTGTAGCTGTTCTGGGCTCTATAGGCGTGAATTAGCGTAACAGATCACTTGTGTCACTAGTGTGAACAGACACGACTCTGACTGCACCCAGGGAGCAGAAGTAGCGAATAAGAAGGGGGTATATTGGATAGTCATTTTCCTGGCCATAACAGAGCTCACCAGTTAGAAGGAAGAGGTCAGACTGAAAAACATATAAAAGCAGTGGTACCCTCTCAAGCTCTGACTACGTATCTAGTTCTGTTCACTTCAGATGCCCAAATGAGACATTTAACAACAGACTGTTTGCTCTGCTGGGCTCCACAGGCTTGGTTCCCCTTCAGTGGAGCTGCCCCACTGAGTCCCTTAGGTTCTGTTGTCCCTCCGTTGGGTTTGGACACCCCCCTGACCTCTTGAGGCATGGCTTCCCTTTGGTGGGGTTCAGATGCCACTCACAGCCGATATGATTGTCCCTCTCCTTCCTTGCATGCGTTGTTCATTAATGAAGTCGTTAACAAGGCTCACATTTAAATCATTATCATGAGGCTTTAGGCTCAACACCCTGTTGAACTGAATGGGGGCAGTTCATAACTCTCCCAGAGCTATAGCTTCATGCCTAAGCAGTCATCACTCCACCAGTGACATTGGGTTCATATTTTGAAGGTTACCTTTACAGTCCTACTAGCCAGAGACTTAATTTAAAAAAGAAAATAGTAACAGCTTTGATTCTGGAGCATGAAACAGCAATGCATTACTTTTTTCTGGTAGATAAGTTTTTGACCTAATTTGACTCTTGTTTGAAGGTACCATTCCTGCTTCCCTTAGCTACTGAGATCATCTGGAATTCAGATCTGTATCTATGCTTGGATTCCCAATCCCTTCAGTCCTCTGAGTTCGGGGTCTTTGGATCTGGGCCTATATACAATCCTAAAAAATGTCCTATCCGTGTTAGAGGTCAGGTTAAACGTTATACTTAGATGATTATTGATATATAAGGATCTCAAAGGAAGCACTTTACAAACATTAATTCATTAATCCTCACAACCCCCTGTGAAGCTACCCAGTATCATTAACACCATTTGACAGAGGGAGCAACTGAAGCAAAGAGAGAGAGGGGAGATTATTTGGCCCGGATGACACAGCAAGTCGGCGTCAGAGATTGAAAAAGAACCCAGGTGTCCTCACAACCAGTCATGCTGCTCCAGCCATTAGATCCTGCTTCTTGGATCACTTAACTGCAGAACTCTCTTCTAATGAGGTTGTTTTTGATTCAGCTTTCTTCTTAACATAGATTGCATCTAATTCATCTTTGGTATTGGAAGTCAGTAGATTTACACCAGGGATGAATTTGGCCTAGAATATTTTTGAATCAGCTTCTTGCTCTAACATTATGGAACCTCATTTTCTCCTGTCCTGCGTGGGTTTGTTGTTGTTTTTTTCCTTCTGTACTGTTGATCATTTCCTCCTACATTGGTATTCTAGTCATGTGTTTTATCCCAGCAGGTCTGTGTAATGCCAACTAAATCATTGTTTTCATGCATGAGAATCTCTTCCTGCTTAGTTATTTCCCAGACTTCTTGTGTTGAGACATCTAGGAAATACTTTTTGCTCACTTTTTCTATCACACTTTAACATTGATTCTCTTGTTAATTGCATTATCCCATTTCTCTTTCTTGCAAAAGTCTTCAGGGACCTAATCAGATAAATTATATCACACACCCTCTTCCTGTTTAGATGGCTCCCCTGGCACTCAAGTGAAGGCTGTCCCATGTAGGCAGTGAAAGGGCTGATGTGCAAACCTCACCTTCCCTGCTGGTTTGAACTTCTTTCTTCACCAGCCTGATCTACCAGCAGATTGTGTGGATAGATCACCAGTGCTGTGATCCTCAGCTTCAGCTTTCCAACATCTCCCCTCTTGCTGGCCATTCTGTTGAATCTAATATGGATAAGAGTGAACAAGTTGTCTCTGGCTGCTTTCGTGATCCACTCCAGCTCCTCTTTCCAATGCCGCAGGTTCCTGAACCCAGGCAATAACAGATAGCCTGACCATCTGGTGAAACATTCCATCAACTCCTCACAGCATTGTGTGTCCCACCAACAAGAGCTGTGGTTTCCTCTTCTCTTGCTTACCCATCACTCTGAGGTCCCATAAGACCTGCCCCCATGCTTCTCCTCTGGTTCATTCATTCTCCCTATAACTTTTAAGTTACTAACTAATCAGGGTCTAGACTGAGGTTTTCTGTCTGCTCACTACGACCCTGCTTCTGCTCCTAGCGAAGGCAATGAAAAAATCAGCAGGAGCCAAGAGCAGACCAAGAGCCTAATCCTGCTACCTACCCACAGAGGGGATCCTCTGAGCACAGCTCTTCCTCTGGCCACACTGTACGTATGCTTCTCATCCAAAGTATCATTCTGTCCCCGGACTCCATGGGTGAAGAGCTACATGTGAATTGGTGCAGACTGTGCATTTGTCCTGTCCCCCACATCCCAGCTACCAGCAGTGAAGTGGCTGAAAAATTAGTGCAATCTGTGGTCACCATGATCACTGGCACCCAAACCCATTACGATAGCCATCTGCCCCAACCCCATCATCTCTCCCATCCCCATTCACCACTCCACAATAGTTCTCAGCCCCTGCCCTGCAGTGACCCACTTCCCTGTTTCCTTCAATCACCCCATCTAGCATCCAATGCAGCCAAAGAGGATGTACCTTGTATGAAGGTAGCAATTGAAATTTCTAATAGCAGTAAAATAATTTAGTTCATACCACAAGTAATTTGTAGTAATGGTCAATATTTTTAGCTTCAGTGACAGATTTATTACTACCCATTATTTTTATTAGCGAGTGTAATCATATTCCCATGTTACAGAAGTCCTATGGGCATCCATGACACTAAATAATAAATAACCCACACAAAAAACTTGTAAGGTGAAGTTAAGGTTGCAGGCACATAGTAGTGGTTTGAGTGCATATTGCCACTCAAGAACATTAGAGTTAAAATAAAACTTATGGATTGCACTTAGACAGGGCACCTGAACTACTTTACATCTGCTTCCATAGTGATACCAGCCTGCCACTTTCCTTTCTTTTCATGTAGAGATTCCTAAATGTGCACCATAGAACACCAGATTTAGCATTTTCCTACTCCATCAGTACATATCTCCAATGTTAAATGTGCTGCTGTGTTACCCCACTGACCCTTTTTCTTTTCAGGTAAGCACTCAGATTTAATGATCTGGGTGTATTAGGTTTACCTATAGTCAGCGCTGTATTATTGCCTAGGCCGACAAGGCCTAGGCCTAGGGCGGCAAATTTTCAGGGGCGGAAGCTCCCCTCCGTGCCCCGCCCCCCCTGCTCCAGCTCACCTCCGCCTCCTCTGCAAGCGCGCCGCGGCGTCCTGTTTCTCTCCCCTCCCAGCGCTTGCGCCGCGAAACAGCTGTTTCGCGGGGCAGGGAGGGAGGGGGGAGGAGGGGGAACGCCACGCGCTGGGGGAAGAGGCGGGGCCGGGCGCGGGGATTTGGGGAAGGGATCCAATAGGGGAAGGGAGGGGGCGGAGTTGGGGCGGGGACTTTGGGGAGGGGGTTGGAATGGAGGCGGGAAAAGGGTGGAGTCGGGGCGGGGCCAGGGCGGCAATTATTTCCCGGCCTAAGGGGCGGCAAAATTATTAATCCGCCACTGCCTATGGTGACATGTTAGCACTGTGTCTCATGACACTTGGATAACAGGCTGCATTATGGAATTGGAGAGCAGTATCCTGTAAGATGCTAAGCACCTTCTATGAGAAGCTGAGTGCACGCAGCCCCTGGCAAGGTTGTGCTTACTTGAACCATGGAGAATGATTGCCTTCAGTATGCTATTTTTCTAAGTAAGGACCTATGAAGTCCTTTTACATATGTGTATTTACATTCATATGTGTAAACACAACCATGATATGATTAGGATTGAGACATCCTAGTTTGTTTGAAACCATGACCACAAAACCCTTATGGATGTGTAAGTTAGTATGCATTTCTGATTCTTTCAGGCTTCACCACAGGGGCAGAGTTAAGGTAGTTTGGGTGACTTATTTGAGAAGCTCAACCTACACTCTACATTTCATGAAAGGTAATAAGCACTCAACCCACTAACATGTGCCTGCAACTACAGCAGAGCACACACTGAATTTCCATCCACAGAGTTGTAGTTCAGGAGCCTGATGCCTGGCTCCCTAGTTGGACTACCTCTCCCACAATACACCTGCATTCATATGAGTCCCATGATGCACCACTGCAGCTTGGTCAGCCGGGAGACCATAGTTCATCACTGGAGAAGTGGCCCTCCCATGGATCCTGGTTCATGGTGGAGAATGGGGACCTGAAGCTTAACCTCCTATGAGGCAGTACACCATAAAAGAAAGTGAAGTTTAAGGTTGAACTAACTCAAAAGAAAAACAGGTTTGTTCAACTGTCCAAACTAACTACCCCTCTTTTCATCCTTTATTATGCATTCTATTAAAAATGCTTTAAAAGAGCATTAAGGCTGTAACATGAAGTACTGGAGTAAAAATATGCCAGAGTTAAGATTGTATTGTAATGTGTATGCAGAAGGGGGCACAGTTAAGGCTGCACAGACTTTAATTACATGGCCATATACATATACTATTATTTCCACAGGATCACGGTCTGATCCAGAAAGGATGAAAAAGAGGACAAAACCCCAATTTATTTATCTTTGCAAGTCAGTTTTAATCACTATGAGTTTCAGTTTCCTGTCATTAAACATACCTATCTATCTCATGAGGAGTTGGGGGTTATGAAGCCTAATTTGTTAATGTGCCTAGGCTGGGATTTTTTAAAAAAAGCTAAGGGAGTTAGGTACTCAAATTCAATAGAATTTTGGTGCCTTACTCCCTTAGGCGCCTTTAAAAATCCCAGCCACAAAGGACTTTGCAATTCTTGCATGAAAGAAACTATGAGCAGCACCAAGGATCACTAGCTATACAGGCTATTTTCATCATTATCTCAATTTGCGATAGCAAAGCTCTATACAAGAGGGCATCACATTAGGCATTAACTGAAAGATAAAAGATTTCCTAAAACAGGACGCTTCCTTCAATAAGGCACTGAAAATTGCTGAGCTGATGGGGAAATTCATATCTCCTTAATGCTGTCTGCATTAGATGTTTAGCCCAGTGGTACAGTCTGATTTTTGTTAGTGGAATTAGAAACAGGTTTTGTGGTAAAGAGCATTGGGTGGTGGTGTGTTTTTGTTCAGAAGCATTGTGCAAAACACTAGAACAGGTTCCAGAAGAAGACTGTGTCATTCCACAGACGGGGCAAAGATGGTGTTTCATCTGTTCCTCTCAGCATCTCTTTTCAGGACTAATGAGGCACATGAAGACAGCAGGAGTTGGGAGGAAGGAGAGAAGAGAAGTGCTACAAGAGAGCGTTTGAGTTGAAGACATTTGAATTTCATAAGATGGGTTAACCCCGCAGGGCTGAGAGAAGCAAAAACAACCTATTCTGAATAAACATGATATGGAAATTGCAGACACATAGAAGTGAGCATGAATTTATCTAGGAGGCTGCAGCATGAGTTGGTGTGAGATGCCAGCAGGAAAACCTTCCCGAGCTGGGTAAGGAGAATAGTGATTGTATCAATAGAGGATCAAACCCAGGATCTGCAGTTCCAGAAGACAGACATTTCCACTACCAGAGCTGGAAGACAGCGCATGCAGCTGTCAAAACGTAGTTAGTGTTATATTCACTGGGGTCAGCCACTACAGTGAAACTTGATCACACAGACTAAGACAGTGTATTGTAAGTGTAGTGGTGCTTGCTATCGGTGATGATGCAGGAACCATAACTGATGCACTTGTAAACAGGGTGCTGTAAATAAGACTCAGTGTTATAACAGGCCATGATAAAGAGTGTGGGAACACTTGGGATGAACTACAGCTATACCTAATAGCAGAGCTAGGGAGTCACATTGTCTGAAAGCTGGGCTCGTGGACAAAAGCCATTAAAATGTGCTATAGTCCTGGAATGAAGGGACATGTCCCTGTTTGGTGGGGGGAGCGCCCTGTTGTAGATGACTGTCTTAGACATGATCTCAGGGTAGATTATGCTGTAAATCTTGAGTGAAATCTATTCTGTTGAAACTGCCAGTGAGGTGTATTAGGTGGAATAGACTCCCAAGGGAAGTGGTAGCAGTCCCATCACTTGGGACCCAAGGGTGCATAAGCACTGGAGAACTAGAGGAAATTTAGTAGGACTTCTCAACCTGTTAATCCTAAACTCTAGGGTGTTATTTTTCTGGACAAATGATTCCCCTCCTTCCCATATTAATCTGGTTCAAAAGATTTTAACCCTCAGATGCTTGTTCTGTACAGCCATGTGCACCGTTCACTTTATTATGAACACAATTCTTTCAAGCATGTCTTCCCACAACCTTCGCAGTCCTCAGAGCTACCATGCATGGTTTCAACCTACGAGACTCAGTGGCCTGGAGGATGGTCCCCTTATGCATCATGCAACAGTATTGATTTTCAGGTGTGTGTTTTTACTAGTGTGTCTGCAAGCCTGTGAGGAATAGAGAGAATGGTGACTCCTGTAGTCTATACCACCAACCTCTTTCTATAGCTACACTGCACTTGCAAGCTGCTGGATCATACTTTGGCTTTGGGAAGCCGAGAAGCAAAGGCGGCTGTAGGTAATAAACACTAGGGAGAACAACTATATATTGGAAAAATTTCAGGGGGAGGAAAAAGCCAGAAGAATCTGGTCAGCCTTCTCAAATATCCATCTCTACCATTTATGTCACAGTGATGCATGTTTATGCTAAAAGTCCGTCTCATCAACACAGACCTTGCCTATTACAAGAAAACCATTTGCCCCTTGGAAAAATCCTGTAATGTGCTGATTTGCTTTGTGGTACATGTACTCTCTTGGTTGTTTTGTGCTGTATCCACTATGAATACTTGATCAACAATGGGGAATTATTTGCTTTTAAACAGCCCATTTGCCACTGGCATATACAACATTTGTTTTGAATGTTGATTGCATTTTTTTAACCTTCTGAATTTATATCTATGGATATCAGTTGTGCTTAGATACAATGATGGGTACTTATCAAAGCTCATCAATAGCATGTGCTATAGTCCATTTATGGTACACTGCCTGACCTTTGATCAAAAGATAAATTATTTTCATAAATGACTGACAAAGTCATCCCCCCACCCCCACTTCGATTTAAGAGCTTTAGAATTTTATAAATTAAAGGAGCTCTGAATGGTTTCAACTCTAATACACTGGGTTGTGAATTTCTGGCACCTCCCAAGCTCAGTAGGAGCAGGCTTACCTACTACTTGAATGGGAGATCACCAACAAAGAGCAGGGTGTGGGTAATTTCAGGATGTAGTAGCCTTCCCTACGTGCTGCCTCAGTGTGGTGTAAGTGACTACAGTGTCTGAGGTGACAGGTAGAACTGAGTCCCACATGATTGTCATTGCATAAGTTGGGTGTTAGAACTCTGTGGGTCATTCAATTCTGATTCCTTAACTTTCCTTTAGTTTCAGGTAGATTGAGAATCCTTTCCTGCCTTTTGAACTGCAGTGTTGATGATTCTGTCCCTGGCTCTGCTAATAAGTCACTTAAAGCCAAATAAGTCACCTAGCCATTCCTACCTACTGGCTAGGTGGCTCAAGCTAAGCACCTAGAAACTGAGATACCCAAAAGCAGAGGCCACTGTGGAAACTCCAGGATACGTCTACACTGCTATTAGACACCTGCAGCTGGCCCATGCCAGCTGACTCGGGCTTGTGGGGCTTGGACTGTGGGGCTGTTGAATTGCAGTGTAGATATCCTGAGCCCTGGGACCCTCCCAAGCTCCAGCCCAAGCTCAGAAGTCTACACTACAATTAAACAGCCCTTCAAGCTCGAGTCAGCTGGCATGGGCAAGCCACAGGTATCTAATTGCAGTGTAGACATACCCACTTTGGCCTTAACCGCTGTCTTGGCTTATAGGAATAATACTTACTTCAAAAGGATGTGGTAAGACCTAGTTAGTGTTTGAGATACTCGGATATGAAGCAGATATCGGTCTGTAAATTATAATTGTTATTCTTGCCATCTCAGCTCCACGAATGCTCCATTTTAATCAATTTAGTCATCTTCCTGGATTTGGGAGCAAACAGAGTGACAGGAGATGCTTCCCCTCACACAGCCTTTTAGCAAGAGGAATGCTGACACCTCTTATATAGCCAGCCAAAATAAAATTCTCCTACAACACAAAGCAATATATTTTTCCTTTTTGGATGATAACAGTGCAAAGGCCTTGCTGGATTGATTAGATGTACAGAGGACTTTGAGGCTATCCTAGGGGGATTCATAGGCAGAAGAACTGTAAAGCTAAAGCTATAGATTTAATTACTGTTTATTGATGTGGTTATGTTGAGTGTATTGATGTGTTTTATTGCTAAGCAGTACATTCTGCCCATGTCCTTTCCCCTTGTTAACAGCAGACTTCAAAGCACTATCCAACAGAGACATGTGGCACAGTGGTTTCACTTTGCCTGCCACCGCACAAAAGGACCGATTTGAACATCACCCAAAGCTGAATTCTCTGGCTCAATGGTATATCATTTTTTAGAAGTCTCTTCTCTTTTTTCTGCAAGTAAACACATTAGGTCAAACTCAGAAGAGACTGACATGATATTGCATGTTACTTCCATTAGTAAACAGATATAATTTGCAGGCCAAGTGAGTTGCCTAGCTGGGAAAGCAACTACCAGGTAAAGATATTTAAGATAAAGAAATGATGACTTTACTTGGACTAACGCTTTCCAGTTAGTTGCTTTCTCTGTTGCACCATCTATTTTCCAACCCTGGTCCTGTAAATTATTTTAGATTACTGTCATGTAACATACACCTCCATTTCTAATCAGCTTTGAATTTGGCCAATTAACATATCACTAGTTCAATCACAAACCTCAGACAAAAGCAACCTATTCAGTGTAGGCAGCCCAAAAGTTCTGCCTTGCTACACAACCCTGAAAAATGCAGTATCCAGAACAAGAGGGGAACCTGCAAAACACTGTGGGAATTGCTGATGATGTTTTAGTCATTGATACATTACCTGTAACATTTGCCACACACAGGCTCTGTCAACTTACCGTGGTGGGAGAGTCTCCAACTGTATCTAAAGGATCTGGGGGCTAGGTTTGAATATGGCTAGTAGGGATTTTTTAAATTATATAGTGTATGTTAGAGTCATTTATTCTAATACCATTTCTGCCATCAACTCACAGGGTGTGGCTTTGGGCAAGTCACGTCCTGTTTCCATGCCTCAGTTTCCCCTTCTGTAAAAGGACATTACTACTTCCTGCCCCCACCTAACAGGACTGTTGGGACAATTAACTAATTATTGTAGAGAACTTTGAAAATACGGAGCTAAAGATCTATAAGTGCCAAGCACCACTATCTTCTTTCTCTTCATGAAGTCCAGACACTTTTCCAGATTCAATACAGACACATCTTTAGGACTTTCTTGAAGTGTGAAGGCTAAAATAATAAAGCACTATCTATTAAAAATAGCCCTTCGTATGTTTTCTATATGCACTACAAATGTTAACTAACTAATCTTCACCACCCTCATGTTGGTAAGTCTATTATCTCCATGTTACCTATCCATCCAGGCTTTTAATATCAGCGCCTATCACTGTAGTATGTGAGCCTTCTCAAGAGAAAAATAAATTAACAGTACACTTCCCCCCAGCCCCCCTCGGCATTTGTAGATCATGTGGAACAACGGGGCTCTCTGATCCTGACTCAGGTTTTTGAGGACAGCCAAAATGCAAATAATTAATTCCTATCAATAATAATCTTGAAATCCAGACCATGGAGTCAATGTTGTGTTTCCATAATCCACAGTGCAGTGATTTAGTGGTGCAATGATTTGCACATCATCTGTTTGGAAATTTATAGCCGGTTTGTAAGCATAGCATAGCCTTGCTGTGCAATTGTATGTGCGCTGTCCAAAGAAGTTTAAAATTTAAAAATAAAGGCTAAAACTTTAAAATATATGAATCAAGCTTCATTAAATGATAAAAATCTGTCAGGAACCAAGGGTAAGGGCAGGGAGCTGGTTAATTTGGGAGACTAACAATTTTGAAGTGTTGGAAAGATAACAGCAGGAATCTGTAAGCAGTTTTAGTTGGAAGGTCGTTCTAAGGACATGAGGCCAAATAGCTATATGACCTTCTACAGGAGAGGGTGGGTGGGGAAATACATTCTGCTTCTTTTGATAGCACAATTCAAAGATGTTTATACTCTTGAATTGTAATGATTAAGGCACCGAATTGTTCAAATAGGCCAGTAAGCATCATTCTCACAGCAAGCGATACCTCTGCACACATCTTCCAGTTGTGACGGACTCAGTCTAGAAGGCTATAAGAGAGTAGTCCTGTTGGTATACAGGGGCCCGATGAAAAGGTCCGGAGGGCCTGGGGTGCAGGGTGGGCGTGGGGCACCCTCTCGCAGGACTCAGTTGAGGTAGGCCCAAGCAGCGGGCAGTAAAGCAGCCCTGACCTCCTGAAGTACGCGCCGGGGAGTACAAGGGTCGGAGAGCGCCATGCGCTGAGCGAGTATCAGGGGATCCAGCCAGTCTCCTCGGTTGTAGTCCAGGAGGTCTCCGACTTCTGCCAGGACCAGCCTCTGTCGCACCGAGCGGGACTCCGCCACCTGCACAGAGAGTTGGGGGTTGTGTAACAGGGGCTCCGTGAGGAGATCCGCCCCCTCGGTGACCACAATGGACCTGGTTGCCAAAAAGAGCTTCCAGGTCTGGAGGAGGTCCTGGTAGAAGACCGGCAGCTCTGAGAGGTCTCACGGAAGACCCCTTGGGTGAAGAAAAAAGAGCCGCCGGTTGTATCAGAGTCCTCGGAGATGGCGTACCTATTGGGATCCAGGAAGTGGGCGGGCAGAAGCCCGCCCACTGCTAAAAGACCCCCCCCCCGCCTAAGGAGAGGATCTACAAGATCTGGAAACCAACTAAGTTTGGGGGACAACTAATGTAATAACAGGGACAGGAGTGTGGTCAAAGGGTCAAAAGAAGGGAACCTGACGGGGACACCAAGCAGAGAACCCCGGACAGCGCCCACTGCTCCTCAAAGGTGTCAAGGGAGCCAGTGGACGCTGCCCAGAGGAACTCTGCCCGGATACGTGAACGGACAGAGGATTGAAAACAGGCCCCACAGTCACAGGAGCCTCCATCGGCCAACCTCCTCTCCCTGGTTTTATAGATGGCCAGTTTAGCCAGGGCCAAGAGGAAGTTGACCAGGAGGTCCCGTGACTTTGTGGGGCCACGGATAGGGAGTGCGTAAATAAAAAAGGTGAGGGGAAAAGTGCAGCCAGAAACGTAACATAATATTGGTGAGGAGCCGGTATAGGGGCTGCAACCTGGTGCACTCCAAGTAAATTTGAGCCAGGGTCTCCCTCATGCCGCAGAAAGGGCAAATGTCTGGGACAGGGGTAAACAGCGCCAAGTACACGCCCGTGCTCATGGCCCCATGAAGGAGCCACCAGCTGATATCCCCGGCGGGCCTTGGGACCAAGGTGGAGTATAGGCTGGCCCACCGGGGCTTCTCACCCTCTACAGGTGGTAGGAGGTCCCCCCATTTTGTGTCGGAGCGGGACACGAGGGTGAGGAAGTGAAGGGTGTGGCACACGAGCGTGTATAGATGTTTCCTTGGCACGGTCTGGAAACGAACCGGCTGCAAGTCGTGCAGCCGGCTCACGGAGAAGGGGTGGGGAGGCCGGTTGGGTCCACGGGGCAGGGGCCCGATAAAAAGGTCTGGAGGACCAGGGGTGGAGGGTGGGCGGGGCGTGCCCTCGTGCAGGACCCGGTCGAGGTAGGCCCGAGCAGCGGGTGGCAAAGCAGCCCTCACCTCCTGAAGTACGCGCCAGGGAGTACAAGGCCTGGAGAGCCCCATACACCGAGCGAGCATCAGGGGATCCAGCCAGTCTCCCCGGTCATAATCCAGGAGGTCTCCGACTCTGGTGACTTCTGCCAGGACCAGCCTCTGTCGCACCGAGCGGGACTCCGCCACCTGCACAGAGAGTTGGGGGTTGTGTAGCAGGGGCTCCGCGAGGAGATCCACCCCCTCGGTGACCACAATGGACCTGGTTGCCAAAAAGAGCTTCCAGGTCTGGAGGAGGTCCTGGTAGAAGACTGGCAGCTCTGAGAGGTCTCGCGGAAGACCCCTCAGGTGGAGAAAAAAGAGCTGCCGGTCATATCAGAGCCCTCGGAGACGGCGTAGGAAGGCATGTGCCAACATGCTCCACGCCGGACTACCTGCACCATAAAGGAGTCTCTGCAGGGCCTGGAGGCGGAAGACATGGACCTGGCTGCGAAGGCAGACTAGACCCTGCCCTCCCTCCTCCAGGGGAAGGCTCAAAACCCCTGCAGAGACCCAGTGTAGCCCCGGCCAGAAAAACTCCAGGGCGGTCCTCTGGAGCCTGTCCAGGATCCCCGGGGCCAGGCTCAGGGTGTTGAGCCGGTGCCAGAGCATGGACAGGACTAGCTGGTTCAGCACCAGTGCCCTCCCTCGCAGGGAGAGACACCAGAGCAGTACTGTCCATCTCCGGAGCCACTCTGCCCTCTAAACCTTGCTAGTTCTTGGCTTAGACAGATGCATGGCGGAAAGGTAAATGCCAAGATAGAGCAGCGGACCCACGCTCCACCAGATAGGTTGAAGCGCGGGTGGGAGGGAGCTCGCCTGCCACCCATCCCCGACCACCAAGCCAGAGCTCTTGACCCAGTTGACCCGGGCGGAGCAAGCTGCCAAGTAGATGGCCTGGCATGCCTCCACCCGCACCAGGTCACGCGGATCCTGGACCACGAGGAGTACATCATCGGCATATGCCAACAGGACCAACCACTTAGGGTTGGAAAGTTACTCAGCCTTTGAAGGCTCCCTCCACGGTGGTCTGCAGAGGCTCTGCGCGCTCCCCCAGCAGGGAACGATCCTTTTCTTCTCCACCTTGAGGCTCCAACAGCTCCCAGGCAGCAAACACAGCAGCAGTGGCTCTAGCAGGCAGTCCGGTGGCCAGGCAGGAGGGACCCTTTCCAGGTGGTAGTGGTGATGGTGTCCACAACAGCAGCAATGGCTGGGGCCCCTCACTCCCCTCTCCTGGGGAGCAGACCAGGAGGCCCCCCCAAGGGCTGCAGCAGGAGCAGCAGCAACCAGGGGGAGGGGGGGGTCCCCCAGCCAGGCAGCAACTAGGTAGCAGAGAGGGAGTAGCTGGAGCAACAGCAGCAAGGGCCTAGGGCCTAGCAGTACCAGCAGCCTCCCACTGCTCTCCAGGCCAGAGGGGAAGGCAGGGAGAGTAGCCACAGAAGGAGCAGTTCCCTGGGTAGCTAAACAAGGGCTACTCCAGGCCAGTCAAGTCACCTGGCACTAATTAAACCAGTTAAGGTCATTAGGCTAATGCAGGCACCTGACTCCAATTAACCGGCAAAGGGTCAGTTAAGCTAATGGAGACAGCTGGAACTCATCAAGGTCCTACTCATACTGCTTAAGAGCTCGCCTTCCGGTTTGCTCAAGAAAGCCTAGGTGAAAGGAGCTGGAGGAGAGGAAATGTTGCTGAAGTAAGGGTGAAGCTGGGAAAAGGGGATCATGGGGAAGTGGTCCAGGGAATCAAAGTAGTGTCTGTGGTGAAGGGGAAGCTGCTAACAGCTGCTACCATTAGGGTCTCTGGGCTGGAACCTGGAGTAGAGGGTGGGCCCAGGTTCTTCCCCCCCCCCTTCCCCTATGCTCTACAGAGATCCCCTTGAGGGGGGAAGCAGACTCAGCTCCAGGTAGGAGGCTGAACTGCATGTACTAAACTCTAAGGAGCAACAGAAAGTGTGGGTATTCCACCTTCCTACCTCCTATACTGGCCTGTGGTGAAAGTAGCTCAATAAGCTGTGACCTTTGCCACTATACTGAGAAAGGGAGGTCACATTGAGGACCTTAGCAAGCTTCTGAGGCCACTGAATCTGCCTGGAAGTGTGGGACCCACCAATACAGGCTCTGAGCTTTGTGTCACAGTCTATAAAGCAATCTAGCCAGCAAGCCTATCTCTTATAGAACTCCTCCTCTACTCTGCAAAAGTAGAATTTTAAATCCACAGCCAATCAGGGTATTCAAAGTATGAGGCTCCTCCAGTAGCTTTCTCTTTCTGTACTAAGCATGTGTCTCCATTCCCATATGCTAGAGAAGCTGTTTAACTTTTTCCTACTATCACAGATTTTAAGACCAGAAGGGACCACTATGGTCTAGTTTAGCATCATGCATGACACAGGCCATAGTATTTCACTCAGTAATTCCTTTAGTGGCAGGAATTATTTTTCCCTACTACCATATGTAAGTGAATGCTATCAAGCCTGATCTCTGACTCAACCTACAGTTACTCTCTTGATAAAACATCCAAGTTTGATTTAAAGAGTCCAGGTGAAGATAAATCAGCCACATTCATTGGTAAACCAGTCTAGGGTTATTTGTTACTATTAAAAATTACCTTTTATTTCCATTTCGAATTTTTCTAACTTCAATTTCCAGTGAGTATCTGGTTATGCCTTTGTCTACTAAATTATGGCTATCTACCCTCCCAATTCCACAGCTGCCCTCTGGCAACCAACACAATTGGGGACATAAAGTATTCTAGGGCAGAATTAAAGAGACAAAATGAAAATACCCAGCCAACTACTCAAATCCCCTCATTCTGTGTCCTTGCTTTATATATTTATCCCTGGGCACAAGACTGTTTATTAGATTAGACCTGGTTGAAAATTGTCCAACACCGTTTCCTATTAGTCTATGAAATCGAAATTTAGATGGGACATTATCAAAAGAGGTCTAAACAAAGTGTTTCCACTTTGTCATGCAGACTTTTATAATATATACATTCAAAACATTTTGACTTTTTTTACATACTACAAAAGTCCAAACAATAAAGAGGATATAAAAGTGTTTTGATAAAGTTGAAACAAAATATTTACAGAAAATTCCAAGATTTTGAAATTTCATTGCAACCACAATTGGGCCAAAAAGTCAAAATCTCAGAATTTGTTTAGAAAAATAAAATATTCTGCAAATATTTTGTTTCAACCTTTATCAAAACCATGTGTTAAGGATGAAACACTTTATAGGTGTGACAGAAGCAGCTTTGCCTGTCCACCTGGAGTGTTCTGCAGCACACAGCTTGAGATCTCCTGAAGGAGGGATTTTAATACATGATCATGCAACATATATGAACTAATGCAAAAGCTAATTGCATACATGGGAATTGTTAGAACTGATAACTTTGTCATAAGTAACATGATTGGGGAACCCTGCTGCTGGCAGACTCTCAAAGACATGAAAGCTCCAGCCAACACCTGATTTTTGGGAAGCAAAAGTAGAGAATGAGAACTTAGATATGCCTGGCAGCCTAGTGAAAGGTGCACTAAAAACAAACCCAGATGCCATGATCTCTAGCCCAGTGGTTCTCAAACTTTTATACTGGTGGCCCTTTCAAATAGCAAGCCTTTGAGTACAACCGCCCCCTTATAAATTAAAAACACTTTTATATATTTAACACCATTATAAATGCTGGATGCAAAGTGGCATTTGGGGTGGAGGCTGACATCTTGTGACCCCCATGTAATAACCTCATGACCCCCTGAGGGGTCCTGACCCCCAGTTTGAGAACACCTGCTCTATCCCCTGTGAAGTCCTCTCCACTTGTTTACACACTTTAAACACTTGTAGATTGTTTCTTCACCCCTTTCCTACCACCAGATGCATTAAGTGTCATTGTTGCCAAGTGGCACCTGATCAAGTTTCTAATCTGTGTCTTAACAAATTAAATAATAATAAGTGCCAGGACTGTCAGTGCACCAGATGCTGCACAAGATGCAAAGACATTCCCTTTCCTGAGAAGTCCACAATCTAAAAAGACACCGCTCCAAGCATGGTGCCGAGTTAGAATGTTGGGTTGTGTATGTAGAGAGGGGACTGGCGATGGGGCTATGTGAGGGTTAGGACTTGTTTAGACCTGGCAGAAGAAGTGGGTTTCCTGGAGGTAGCTAAATCAAGAGAAGGTGCCTGGCCCATAGGGGGGCCATTCCAAACACAGAGCTGTCATGGAAGGCAGCACAAAGGTAATAATGGGAGAAAGTCAAAAGCAATGAGGCATGCTGATGTGGGATATGAGAAGAAACAGAGCAGAAATGTTGGCAGGGTGAAGTTGAGGACAAGAATCCCAAATTTGATTTTTTGGAGGCAACTGGGGGGCTGGTGGGATAGGTGAGGAAAGTGATTGGGGCTGCTGCATTCTAGATGGACCAGAGGGGACTGAAATAGGAGAATGGAACAACCTGAAAGGAGTTTGCAGCACCCTCACTGACACCAGAACCTCCAGAACTCTGATGGGGAATGAACAATTAGGGTCAGCTTTCAAAAAAATATTTGAGTAACTTCAACCTTCTAATTCTGGTCTAAATTAATTTAAAACAACCAAACTATTCACTTCCGTTGGTTATTGTATAGCACCCACAAGTGTTAGGCGTTTCACAGGGAAAACAAGCCTTTGCCCAAATTGCTTCCTGCAGTCTTAGTGATGGAAATAGATAATGAGGATATGCCAATGGTCCCCAGATACTTCGCAGCACTACTGGGCTAAATTCTGTTGAAAACAGTTACATTCCACAGCAATGTTAGTTCATTCTGTTGCCATGAAGTGCTCTTCATTCTTCTCCCTGCTGTTGTAACTGGGCTTACAAAGTGCAAAAAACCCCCAAAAGATTAGTCTAAACAAAGAGGCCTACTAATATAACTCAAACAGCAAGGAGTATTTGTGGCACCTTAGAGACTAACACATTTATTTGGGCATAAGCTTTTGTGGGCTAAGACCCACTTCATCAGATGCATGGAGTGGAAAATACTGTGTGGGTGTGGTGTGTGTAAGATGGGAGTTGCCTTACCAATTCTAACAAGACAATTCAATTGAAGTGGACTATAATCAACAGGCGGAAAAATCACTTTTGTGGTGGTAATCAGGGTGGCCCATTTTAAACAGTTGACAAAGAGGTGTGAGTAACAGTAGTGGGAAAGTTAGCATGGGGAAACTAACTTCTTAGTTCTTGTAGTGATCTATCCACTCCCAGTCTTTATTCAGGCCTAACTTGATGGTGTCCAGTTTGCAAATTAATTCCAGTTCTGCAGTTTCACATCAGTCTGCTTTTCAAGTTACTTGTTGAAGAATTGCCACTTGTAAGTCTGAGTGTTCAGGGAGGTTGAAGTGTTCTGACTGATTTTTTTTTTTAATGTTATAATTCTTGAGGTCTGATTTGTGTTCACTTATTCTTTTGTGTAGACTCCAGTTTGGCCAATGTACATGGCAGAGAGGCATTGCTGGCACATGATTGCATATCACATTGGTAGATGTGCAGGTGAATGAGCCCCTGATGGTGTGGCTGATGTGGTTAGGTCCTATGATGGTCTCCCTTGAACAGATATGTGGACAGAGTTGGCAATGGTGTTTGTTGCAGGGTTAGGTTCCTGGGTTAGTGTTTTTCTTGTTTGGTGTGTAGTTGCTGGTGAGTGTTTGCTTCAGGTTTGGGGGGGGCTGTCTGTAAGCGAGGACTTGCCTGTCTCCCAAGATCGGAGAGTGAGGGATTGTCCTTCAGGATAGGTTGTATATCCTTGATGATGCGCTGGAGAGGTTTTAGTTGGGGGCTGAAGATGATGGCTAGTGGCGTTCTGTTACTTTCTTTGTTGGGCCTGTCCTGTCGTAGGTGACTTCTGGGTACCCTTCTGGCTCTGTCAATCTGTTTCTTCACTTCAAGTGGGTGCTGTAGTTTTAAGAATGCTTGATAAAGACCTTTAGGTGTTTGTCTCTGTCTGAGGAATTGGAGCAAATGCGGTTGTATCTTAGAGCTTGGCTGTAGACAATGGATTGTGTGATGTAGTCTGGATGAAAGCTGGAGGCATGTAGGTAAGTATAGCGGTCAGTAGGTTTCCGGTATAGGGTAGTGGTTATGTGACCATTGCTTATTTGCACTGTAGTGTCCAGGAAGTGGATCTCTTGAGTGGACTGGTCCAGGCTGAGGTTGATGATGGGATGGAAATTGTTGAAATCCTGGTGGAATTCCTCAAGGGCCTCTTTACCATGGGTCCAGATGATGTCATCAATGTAGCATAAGTAGAGTAGGGGCGTTGGGGGATGGGAGCTGAGGAAGCCTTGTTCTAAGTCAGCCATAAAAATGTTGGCATACTGTGGGGCCATGCAGGTATCCATAGCAGTGCTGCTGACTTATCCCCAAATGTGAAATAGTTGTGGGTGAGGAGAAAGTCACAAAGTTCAGTCACCAGGTTTGCTGTGACATTATCAGGGATACTGTTCCTGATGGTTTGTAGTCCATCTTTGTGTGGCATGTTGGTGTAGAGAGCTTCTACATCCATAGTGGCTAGGATGGTGTTTTCTGGAAGACCACCAATGGATTGTAGTTTCCTCAGGAAGTCAGTGGTGTCTCAAAGATAGCTGGGAGTGCTGGTAGCATAGGGCATACATATAACTCAAGGACTATTAAAAACACATAAACAAGAAGTGTGGAGCCAGAAGTTACACTAAAATTGTTTGAAGCTAGGCTTAATTGATAGACAAAACACGGAGGGTATGGGCTTTTCCACACATCACTTCCTTTTGGAGTCCTAAAAGAGAGACTGTTGGAAGAAAATAAGGAAACTACCCAAATGCTGGCTAGTTAAAAGACAAGAGAAGGCTTCTGCAACACAGGCTGACACACAGACAAATTGCGAGTCACGAGCTTCACCATCATGGCTGCCACCCCCACTGTTGCCTGGAATCCAGACCTTCTTCATCCTAATCATGAGAGATGTCCTGACCCAGATGACATCAGCACCTCCATCTCTAGCTAAATCCAAATCATGGTCTGCGATGGGAGACTTTTCTCTCACCCATTTTATTTGTTTTTTTCCTGCCTCTCACCTTTCTTCTTCTGTCTATTAGAAGTGTAGCTTAGCCAGCCAAGACTGCATATTTTTCAACACTGCTGTAAGCCTGTGACCAGAAAGACTTGCTAATGCAATGCCCTAAAGAACCTGAGGCCAGCACAAGTTCACCAGGTCTCAGAGTGGCTGATAAGGCCACATGTTGTGTCCAGGTTTTCCCAGCAGTGAGGTTGAAAGTGAGAGTCAACACCAGAGAGAAACTGCATTTTCTATCTTTGCTTTTCTTTCCTCTCCCCTTTTGTAACTGTTTGCATTGTTTTTCTTTTTGGGGGTGGGGAAAAGACTGTTATAATCTTTAATACCATCTAAAAGACTGTCACACAAGGGCTTCTCTTCCCCCCCCCCCCCCCCGGACTTTCTACAGCTAAAGGGAACAAGGGATGTTGTTAAGACTTATTTGACATGTAAAGTATTAAGTAAAATGTTTTATCCCTCCCCATTTTCTGTGTCGTTAAACATTCTTTTTAATGTTTTATTAATGATGTTTGCCATAGTACAAAACAAGCTGAGTTCTCTGGATACCAAACCCCAAACTTTTTAAACTGTTTAATGTTTGACAATGTCAGAGTCATGTTAACGCCTTTGACTCTTTGGGCCCATATATTCCATCTAAATTGATACACCACCACGCCTGTGGCTCACTAATGTGAATTTCACCAATGATTGTCTTCCTCAATTATTTTTGAGGATGGGATTGTTGCTATGCTGTCCAGGCAGCCTGGCTTTACTTCCCAAGCTTTTGTTTCCATAACATTACCTAGATGGCCAGGCTCAGAACCTCCTTCCCCACCACATATGCCAGAGGCTGAAGAAAGCTTGTAGCCAGTTTGGTCCCCCTGGCTCCATACTCTGAACTGCCATGCTGTGCTGCTCTCCAGGAAGCCCAGCTTGCCAGTCTGCCTCCATCTCCCCTCCCTGGCTGCAAATTGTTCTCCAACTCTGGTTTCCGCAACCTTCTATTGCTTGGCTGCATGGAACAGTGCAGGGAGCAAGCACTGTAACCCAATTAACTCCCCGTTGTGAGGAAAGCAGAGGCAGCTGCAGACAGGTCCCAGCAGAGCAGGGAGACAGAAAATGTGTCAAGCCGCT
>NW_020664593.1:6050846-6089313 GCF_002925995.2 Terrapene triunguis | reverse complement strand
CCCTGGCCCCCTTGTTGTTGGCCTTTCTTCACCTAATGTCTCCGTGAGCTTGCTCAGGAACTGCCTGAGCCACTCGGTCAGACGCTGGGCAACAGTGGGGGAGGAGCTCCAGACTCCCGGAGCCGATCTGCCATGCAGGGAGGGAGGGAGGAGGAGGACGTGCTCTCTCTGGCTGAGTGTCGGAGCCCCATGTAAGTGACACTGTCGGCGACAGCACTGTTAACCGTGCGCGCTCTGCATCAGGGGGAAGTCCGGACATTTACAAATTCCCCCTGGACGCTATTTTTAGCTTAAAAAGCCGGACATGTCTGGGGGAATCCAGACGAATGGTAACCCTAATGAAGGCCATGGTGCCCTGGATATAATATACCATGAAGGGTACAAGGGGAGATCAGTTCCAGGAGTATTACACAGTTATTCAGTGTAGACAAACTGATTCCAAGGCCAGCAGGGCTCATTCTGATCATCAGCTAGTCTGACCTGCATAACGCAGGCCACAGAACCTCACCCAGTGATTCCCACATCTAGCTCATCCACAAGCTTTGAGCTTGCTCATTTTTTTTAAGAAAGTTTCCAAGTCTTTAAATAAAGACTCCAAGTGATAGAGTATCCACCGTGTCCTTCAATAAGATGTTGCAATGGTTAACTGCTGTGTCACATTCTTGGGTGCAATCTAGACCAGTGAGGGGTTGGGTCACCGCCTGTCCCATGACCTCAGGTGCCTCACAATGCTTTGCTGAGGTAGCTCCCAACCTGAATTGTTCACAACCAGCCTACTAGCATGCAGGTCACACCCTTAGTTATCTGTGTACTAGAATGTCCTGGTTCAGCAGCTCTGACCCCAGCAGCCTGTCTACATCCCCATTCTGGCTTTCACCAGCCTTGGTCACCCGGCAAGTAGTAACTCAACACACTCCCACTTCCGGCTTTTCCCAAAAACATGCAATATCCAGCCCTTTCCTGGACAGCTCAGATCTTAGCATTTGTGGCTCCTGTAAAGAGTCACTATTTGATAGTTTGCTACTTTAAACTGAACTGTTTGGTAACTCCAGTTAAACACAACATTGGATTGGTTTAGATTAAAGAACAAAAAGAAGACTGGATTTTAAGTGAATTAAAGTACAAGATAAGTTAGGAATGGTTACCAGCAAATAAGAGTGAAAATACTCATTTAAAAGTCTAAACTTAATCTAGCAAGTTTGGGCTCAAGACTCTCACCTACAGTCTTCTAGCAGGCATGCTCTCCCCCACAGGTGTTGGGGGGGCCTTTGTCATCTTAGGTGAAAAGGAAATCACTTGGGGTTCTCTGCCCCTTTCTTTTATAGTCCAGTGGACCTTTGAAGAGGATTCTTCTGAAGGTTGCCCCTCCAAATAAAATCTTTTTCCAAGCAGGAAAGGGAGCGACATGGAGTCTGGCTGTGAAGGAGGCTCCATGCTCTCTCTTCCCCTACTTGTGTTTGCTAAAATGCAAGTTGTTAGGTTTCCTGCCATCTCCTCCCCCTGCTGTTTTGAGGGCCCTGTTTACTACTTACTTGTAAATTTAGGGAACACTTGTTAAATAGGCCAATCCTGAACAACCTTTGCCTAGGCAGGACTGCCTGGTTTTGAACATGTGCTATCATCATCAAGAGGGATTTAATAGCTTTACATATGTTGCTATACACACTTCACCATGATATTGACAAGTTAATAATTTCCAAATACCTTGCAAGGTATATTGTACAGATTCTTACAATCCTGTATATCATGTTAATAAAGAGGAGTACCAGATCACTCACTGCCTTATTTCCAGCCTGAATTCATCTAGCTTCAGCTGCCAACCATTGGATCTCATTATACCTTTGTCTGCTAGATTAAAGGGCCATCTACTATCAGCCATCTTCTCCCTATGTATGTACTTAGACTGATCAGGTCATCTCTTAACCGTCTCTTTGAGCTAAATAGACAGTTTCTTAAATCTCTCACTTTAAGGTAGGTTTTCCAGACCTTGAATCATTCTTCTAGCTTATTCTGAATCCTTTCCAAATTTTTCCAACATTGCTTTTTATGTATTGACACCAGAATTGGCCACAGTATTCCTGCAATGGTCTCACTAATGCTGCATACAGAGGTAATAGAATATCACCTTCCTACTCCTGATATTCTTTCTCCCACCGGCCCAAGGATCACAGCTTTTAGCCATGGCCTTGCCCCAAGAGCTCATGTTTGGTTGGCTATATCGATCATGAACCCTATGTCCTTTGAGTCACTACTTTCCAGGATACGGTTTCCACCCCCACCATCTGTAAAAGTGCCCTACGTTCTTCATTGCTAGATGTCTGACCTTGCATTCAGCTGTATTAAAAACACATTCTTACTAAGCAATCCCAGTTGCGCTACATAACTGACCTGTCCCAGTCATTATTTGCCAAGCCACCGGTTTGTGGCCATCAGCAAACTTTGCCAGTAATGATTTTGTTTTCTTCCAGACATTCATCTTGATGTCTTAAATTTTGGGGGTAGGTGGGGAAGGGTTGTAGTTGCTGCTGGGAGTCTGAACTGAATGAAATGAGGAGGCAGCCTGGCAAACAGGCAAGAGGAGGATAGCCTAGAAGGCACAGATATCTGAAGGAAGAAGTTGAAAGAGGTGGTGTGTCAAGAGGACGGTGGCAGGAAATGTGAAAGGACACCAGATCAGAAACATAAGCAGGGACTGAGAGATGTAGGGACTTGAAGGACAAGAGATTGAATTTGAGGTGCAGCCCAATGCAGTGAAGTGACATATGTCATTGAGAGCTATAGGCAAATCCTCCAAGATGGCGCTACTTGTAGTCAGAATGAGATACCAGAAAGAAGACTGCAGGTGCCATCATCCCTTTGCATATTCATTTTGCTACTGTTCAGAGTTTTTTATACTGCATTGGCAAACCTAGAAAAGAAAATGGGGGACAAAATAGTCCTTTCTAAGCTATTCTTCCATAGTGTCCCTATGAAAAGTTCTCTGGCGTGCTGAGTTGGAAGGATCCATTCTGTCAAATGGAGGGTGAAAAGGTCCATTGGATAGCAACTATTTAAATATTTGATGGCTAATAAATTAAATGTTAATTGACTGACAATGGATCTTCTCCCACGACAGCACACAATTAACATTTAACTTGTTATAAAATATTTACAATTTTGAAATATCCCATGGCAACAAAGTCTCCCCCACCAAATTGTCTCAGGACGACGTGTCGAGGGAATGAAAGGTCAGGCTAGTGTTCAAAACTCCTTAAACAACACGAACCAGCTACATTTGGAAAGACTTTAGGGAGGACTGTGGCTTTCATGGGATGCCAACAAGTTGCCTGTTCCAATCCAACTCAGATGGGCTGGGACAAAAAGCTGTTACCATCTGATGGCTGCTGGGCATCCTGTGTGAAATGGGTTGGGATTTCAGTCCACCTCTCAGAAGAGGTGCCCATGTCACAAAACCCACCTTTGCATTTAGCATCAGTTAGTCCCTTTTGGTTGTTTATCTCCAGGAGGCTAAGGACTGAATGGAGATTAAACTCCCCTGTAGGCATTCCCTTCAGAACAGGTTGGAAGCATATTACTTCTAGCATTTAACCTTGCTTGCAACCTTACTTTGTTAGGTTCTGCTTCCATGTGCACTGGAGTGCAACAACTTTGCTGTGTGCCACCATGCATAAAATTGCAGCATCAAGCCTTAGCCAGATTCACTTTTGGTCAGCCAGCCTTGAGTTGTCAGTCTAGTCCTTTTCACCAGCATACAACAAAAGGCAAAAAAAAAGCACAAACCTGATCACTTTCCCAAATATCTGTCGCTGCAGAGCTTTTCTTGACTTCATTGGGAGCTTGAATGCTCAGACGTTCTGGGAAAAAAAAAATCATAGCCAGGCCACTCATTTCAGTACCTAAACATGGATTCAGGTGTCTAACTGGAGGCACTCAAGTTTGAAAGTTCTGGCATTTGTTTTTTGCTCACTACATCACTAGGCATTGGAGGTAAGGCTTGGGCAAAAGGAAGTCTTAAAGATTCATCACATGAGCCCCTTCAATTAAGGTGTGAACTCAACACACATCTAATGAGACCACTGAAGAGTCTTCCAGGAAGATCTGACTTGATATTCTGGAAATTTCCAAAGCTTAAAAAAAAAATAAAATAAAAAAAAAACCAAACCAAAAAACAAGTGGTGGGAACGGAGAGGAATTCTTCAATCCATCAGAATTTCACTATAGAATCATAGAAATGTAGGACTGGAAGGAACCTTGATAGGTCATCTAGTCCAGTTCCCTGCACTGAGAGATAACTAAGTATTATCTAGACCAGGGGTTCTCATCCTTTTTCTTTCTGAGCGCCCCCCCCATGCTATAAAAACACCACCACCCACCTGAGCGACAACTGTTTTTCTGCATATCCAGTTGATAAAAAGCCAGGGCTGGTGTTAGGGGGTAGCAAGCAGGGCCATTGCCTGGGGCCCCATGAAGCTATGTTGCTTGGGCTTTGGCATCAGCCCCAGACAACAGGACTTGGGCTTCAGCTTTCTGCTCTGGGATCCAGTGGATCTAACACCGGCCCTGCTCTCTGCTTTATTTTGGCAGACCCCTGAAACGTGCTTGCAGCCCTGCCAGGGGTCCCTGAGCCCCTGGTTGAGAACCACTGATCTAGACCATCCCTGACAGATGCGTCAGGGTAAAAAACAAGAGGGCTCAAATTTTTTTTTTAATCCTTTGCAGGTCACCTTTAAAGACGAAGGGTCCCAGACCAAAACATGAGTTTTAAACCCCCTGCCCTCCCCCAGCTTTAAGGAATTTCATACCCTCAGTTCCACTTTTTTTGTGACCTTGTCCTATCTTGACTCTAAACATTTTGAAGCACCCTATTTAAGGGTGATTAGAGCACTTTTTGATTTCTAGCTTTCTTGAGACTTAGTCGTGTAGATTTTATTCTTTCTAAAACTCTCTTAATAAGAATGGTCCCTCTAGCCCAGTATTCAGTCTTCCAACAGTGGCCAGTGCCAGGTGCTTCAGAGGGAATGAACAGAACAGGGCAATTATCAAGGTAGCCACCCCATCCTTCACTCCCAGCTTCTTTCAGTTAGGGGCTTAGGACACCCAGAGCATGGGGTTGCATGACCATCTTGGCTAACATAGGCAATGTGTAGTGGGGGCATACAGAGTCAAGTGCCCTCTCAGATTTCTGCTTGGCCTGCCAGGGGAGGGAGAGAGATGGGCTCTGTCCTTCTCCAGCTGCGCCTGCCCCCTGGCATGTTCGGCTCCTGTCCCTGGTAGTTGAGCCTGCGCAGGGAGCAGAAGGGGTGGGACCAGCGACTTCTTGTACCAGCTACTCTGGGTCACTGCTCTAGGCAGCTGCTGTGCTGCACAAAGAGCCTGGCTGGGGAGACAACGGCAGCGGTGGGTGCCCCCATCTGGGCCCAGCTGCCAGGGACAGGAGCCGTGTGAGCCAAAGTCATCCCTCTCCCCTACTCTGGCACATTTCTGGCTCACTCAGCCCCTGTCACTGGCAGCCGGGCCTGGGCAGGGAGCATGCTCCTGCCTGGCAGGGGAGGCAGAGGCGCTCTCAGGAAGCTGCTGTGCTGCACAAAGGCAGCGACCTGGAATGACCAGCTTCAGCTGGCGTGAGAAGCAGCTCCTTCCTGCTCCCCACCTGAGCCTGGCTGCCAGGGAGAGCAGCTGAATATGCTGGGGGGGATGAGCGGGGGGAGGCACAGAAGAAGAACAGATCCCTCTACCAGCAGGTAACTCTGGTGGGATGGGGAAAGCATGGCAGCTCTGGGCTGGGCACAGGGCAGGGAGGGGGTTGGTGGGCAGAGGAGATGCATGAGGCAGCCATGTGTCCTCTCCTTTAGATTGTGCCCCTCCACTATTGGGAGGCACAAGTCATCTGTGTTGGCTAACAGCCATTGATGGACCTATCCTCCATGAACATCTCATTCTTTTGAGCCCAATTATACTTCTGGCCTCCGAACATCCCCTGGCAATGAGTTCCAAGGGTTGACTGTGCGTTGTGTGAAGAAATATTTCCTTTTATTTGTTTTAAACCTGCTGCCTATTTATTTCACTGGGTGACCCCCATGGTGGTTGTGCTGCTATTTACCCCTTCAAACACTTCCCTATTCACTTTCTCCACACCATTCGTGATTTTATAGACCTCAATCATATCCCCCCTTAGTCGTCTCTTTTCCAACCTGAACAGTCCCAGTCTTTTAATCTCTCCTTATATGGAAGCTGTTCCATACCCTTAATTTTTGTTGCCCTTCTCTGTACCTTTGCCAATTCTAATATCAATATTTTTGACATTGGGCAACCAGAACTGCATACAGTATTCAAGGTATGGGCGTACTATGGATTTATATAGTGGCATTGTGATATTTTCTGTCATGTTATCTAGCCCATTGCTAACATTGTTTGCTTTTTTAACTGCCATGCATATTGAGCAGCTGTTTTCAGAGAACTATCCACAATGACTCCAAGATCTTTCTTGAGTCACAACAGCTAATTTAGACCCCACCATTTTGTATGTACAGTTGGGATTATGTTTTCCAATGAGCATTACTTTGCATTTATCAGCACTGAATTTCATCTGCCATTTTTTTTTTTTTTTTGCCCAGCCAGCTCCCTGCCTCTCTGAGAGCCATGCAGCCAGCAGATCCCCCAGCCGCTAGGTATTCCTGGAAGTGAGAGAGTACCGTGGCATGGCAGGGAAAAACACAGAAGATACAGTAGACAGGATTTGCCCTAACTAGCATTTTCCCTGTGGGTTTGGGGGTGAGGTAGAAGCTGAAGCTCTATGGCCGTGGCAGAGGTAGGTGCAGGTAGAGAAAGGGGCAACGTTCTGTAGAGCTACAGGAAACTTGAAGTATCACCATTCTGGGGGTGGGGAAAGAGGAGTGAGGGTTTACAGAGTGAAAGGGCAGTGGATCTAGAATCATAGGCATCAACTCCTTGGGTGCTCCAGGGCTGGAGCATTCATAGAAAAAAATTAGTGAGTGCTTAGCACCCACTGGCAACCATCTTCCCCCAACACACACCCCCTGCACCTCCGACCTGCCAGTGGCCCCACCAATCAACTTCTCCCCCTCTCTCCCAGTGCCTCCTGCCTATCACAATCAGCTGTTCCACAGTGTGCAGGAGGCACTGGGGGGGTGGGGGGAAAGCAGGAACAGGGCACACTCAGGAGAGGAACTGGGCAGGAAGAGGCAGGGTGGGGGTGGAGTGGGGGCAGGGCCTGGGCGGGGTTGAGCACCCCGAGGGAAAGGAGAAAGTTGGCACTTGTTTATAGAATAGTCTCAGAGAATCTGAAGAAAAGTGGACTCACCTCTGGTGCACCACTTCATTGGCCTGGTAGGCTTTCCTCATCTAGCACCCCTTGCCAACAGGTCAGCCTCCATCTTGTGACTCAGTTCTCCAGCCAGGTTACATTCAGAGCTTGTTAAAAGTCCAACAAAACAAGTGCCAGATCCTCCATCCAGTCTGCCACCTTCAATTCCAGGTCATCAATCATAGCTAGGGCCCTACCAAATTCACAATCATGAAAAATGCATATCGGACCATGAAATCTGGTGTCCCTCCCCCTGAAATCTGGCCTTTTGAATGCTTTTACCCTATACTATACAGATTTCACAGGGGAGATCACTGTTTCTCAAATTGGGGGTCCTGACCCAAAGGAGAGTTGCAGGGAGATTGCAAAGTTTATTTTAGGGGGGCTGTGGTATTGCCACCCTTACTTCTGTGCTGCCTTCAGAGCTGGGTGGCTGGAGAATGGCGGCTGGTGGCCAGGCACCCAGCTCTGAAGGCAGTGCTCTGCCAGCAGCAGCGCAGAAGTAAGGGTGGCAATACCATACCATGCCACACTCACTTCTGTGCTGCTGCCTTCAGAGCTGGGCAGCCAGAGTGGCGGCTGCTGACTGAGGGCCCAGCTCTGCAAGCAGCAACTCAGAAATAAGGGTGGCAATACCATCCCATGCCATCCATACTTCTGTGCCGCTGCTGGCAGCGGCTCTGCCTTCAGAGCTGGGATCCTGGCCAGCAGCCGCCCCTCTCCAGCTGCCCAGCTCTGAAGGCAGTGCCACTGGGTGAGGACCCCTACAATTACAATACTGTGAAATTTCAGATTGAAATCATGAAAGTTACAATTTTTAAAATCCTATGACTGTGAAATTGACCAAAATGGACCATGAATTTGGTAGGGCCCTAATCCCAGAGCATCACCGGGGGCAGGACTGGAACAGTAGAGGGTGCTGCAGGGCAGGACTGAGGGGCATTGGCAGAGCTGTGTGGGGAGCCCAGCACTAGAATAGCAGGGGCTGCTGCAGGATTGAGGGGTATTGGCATAGTTTTGGATGGGGAAGGGAAGTTTGCAAGGCCTTTCTCCTGGCCCTAGCTCATGCTGTCAGCTACCAGCAGACTAAGATTCAAGTAACACCCATTTTTTCCCTCAAGATGAAGGAACTTCTTTCCCAACCTTGTTTAAGTTGCCTGAGCATGACCTGTTCTCCTGAAGTGGCAGATTCTATCTCTGCCACTTACCTGTCCATTGGGTCCAGCATCGTGGCAGGTTCCCATAACAGCAGAGTACATCAGTGTCACACCTGATTACCATTCTCGAAGGAATGAGCCCATTAATGAGCCAAGCTGACACCAGATCTGCATACTAATTAGGGAGCTGCCTTGGAGGACATTAATTAGGGGTGACACTTTTAGGGCAAGTTCTACTTTCCTTCTTCATGTCCCCTTGGAGACATGCTGTGCTATGTGAATACAATTGAGACTAGATTGGGAGGGATGGGGACAGCCCAGTTCTGCATCAAAAGACTAGGCCAGAAAAATTACAGCACTAGCTATCCCTTCTAGAAGCTGCTGATACCGCATGGAAAACTCTGAAAAGCAGTGTTTGTGATGGCAAATCATTGTCATCCATTGCATGCAGCACTCCCCATAACCACTAGCTGACACTGCTGGAGTGCTAGGATACATGTCCACGAACCTGGACCTCCTAAATTCTAGTCCCAGCTCTGACACTGACTCCATTCTGTGACCTTGGGCAAGTCACTGCACTGCTGTGTTCTATTTCTCCCTTTGTAAAATGAGGAGAACACTATGCTACCTCAAACTCTGAGGGGGGTTCTACACAGGGAGTTAGGTGTTGCAACACTGAGCATCATAATACAGTGACTGGAGCAGAAGGATTGGACCCTGGGTCTTCCACTTCCTAGGCAGGTGTTCTAACCACTGGACTAAAGAGTTTCTTTTTCTTGTGTATTCTCTCTCTGGTCCAATGACTATTAATTGTTTAATCTACAGTGGAACAGCTTCAACACGAAACAGTGTGGGGGTCTTATATTAGAGTATCCTACAGCTCAGTGGTTAAAGCTCTCTCCTGAGAAGAGGGAGATCCTTTTGTTCAAATCTTTTTTTTTTTTTTTCCCCTCATCTGGAAAAATCTGGGTCTTCCCCCGCCATCCCAGGCAAGTGCTCTAAATACTGAGCTAAAAGAATTATAAGGTGGGCACCACCTCCCTCCTCTGGATTTTGAATGGGACCCAAACTAATAGGCATGCTCAGAGGCCACTTCCTGGATCGGGCTCTGCACACAACTTGAGCAGCCAAATACCTGTCTTCCCCTGATTTATGGATTGCTCTGAGGCTTATGTGAAGAGGCAGATTAGGGGTTTGTGGGGCCCTGGGCAAGTAGGGGGCTTCTGCCTGCAGTCCCCCTGTCGACCTGCAGTCCCCCATCTTCCCCCCTCCCCTGGAGCTCCTGCTGCAGAGTGGGGTCAGGGCATGGGGGGGCTTTCCCTGCTCCCTGGCAGGAGCGCCAGGTAGGCGCGCAGAGAGGGGCAAGTCCCCGCACTCTGACCCCACTTCCTGGAAGGAGTGCTGGGGGGGGGGGGCATTTTTCCAGGGGGCCCCCAATTGGCCAGGGCCCCTGGGCATGGGCCCCGTTGACCCAGTGGCTAATCCTCCACCACTTACATTGGAGATAGGCTTGCAGATGCCTAGAAGGAGGCAGCAGTGCTCATGCTCAGAGGCAGAAATATAGGCACAGAGGGAATTTTTACCATGAAAACTTAACCACCGAGCCATTTCAGGTGCCTACAGGGTTCAACAGGAGTTTTGTGGATCATGGTGGAGCTAAGTCTGGGGTTTAGGCACATAAGTACCTTTTGTAGATCTGGGCCCTTGCAATCTTTGGTGTCAAAGTTATGAACAGGACAAATTCCATCTTCAGTTCCATCAGCAGAAATCTGCCAAGTCAGCGGAGTTGGAGGTATGTAGCTGACCCCCTGAATCTGGACGTAGATTTTAAAGCACTTGACAGATTGCTAAGTATTGTAAAGACTAGAGCAGGGGTTCTCAAACTGGGGGTCGGGACCCCTCAGAGGGTCGCAAGGTTATTATATGGGGGGGTCGCGAGCTGTCAGCCTCCAACCCAAGCCCCGCTTTGCCTCCAGCATTTATAATGGTGTTAAATATATAAAAAGGTGTTTTTAATTTATAAGGGGGGTCACACTCAGAGGCTTCCTATGTGAAAGGGGTCATCAGTACAAAAGGTTGAGAATGACTGGGCTAAAGGATGATTTCTGGTGAGAAATAAGCAGCAGGAGCAATGGAACTCTAAAGAAATGAAGATCACTTTATACATTATATATGTTTCTGTATGATTCACACAGCTATAGATATGAATCATTTCACCCACTACTAAATTGCAGCCACCCTACTTATTGTATTTCTAATGCATTCCTCCCAGTACTTTCTGGATAGCACACAAAACTAAGAGATACACAAGAATTGCCAGACTGAAAATCAGGCAATTGGTCCATCTAGTCCAGTATCCCATCTCCAACTAAGGTCAGCGCCAGATGCTTCAGAGGAAGGTGTAAAATCCCTGTAATGGGCAATTATGCAATTAATAACCTGTCAATAAAGGAAGTTTCATCCAAAATCCCATCAGTTAGTAATTGACTGCCCTGAAGCATGAGGGTTTATATCCCTTATAAATTTATATCTTGTCTAATGTAATTTAAATAGATAACATCCACAATGTCTAGTCCTCTTTGAATTCGGCAAAGCTCTTGACCTCAGTGGCATCATGTGGCAATGAGTTCCGCAGGTTAATGACTGTCTGTAAAGGATTTGCTTGTACTAATTTTCAATGTTGCCTTTTGATGACCCCTTGCTTAACCATTATCCTTTTATAATCCAGAACTCTCCCATACTTTCCATTTCAGCTACTCTCTTATAGAGTCAGCTCCAGCAGCTGGTTTCCAAAAGTGACTTGTTAGAGATGACACAGTTACTGAGAAACAATTGGGTAAAAATGAGTGCCTTTCCCTCTCCTTACAAATGGAAAGATTTTGGAATTTGTCTTTTTTCTGATGGTGAGCATTTTGTTCAGGAACTTATGGCTACCATGACCAACATGGTAGCTCATGGGTGGTCTTGCAACCAGATCCACGAGCATCTCAAGAAGCCAGCAGGACTCTGTCATTTGCTTTCTAACATTGACTTTGTCGTGGAACTTACACTCTCTAGGGGTTCACTCAATCAAGTCCATGTTTGGCATGGAGTATCACCTGCATCTAAAGATTGGATACAGAGAGACTCCTCCTTTTCTCCACATCTTTGGGTACTTGTGAATCACCAGCAGACCAATCAAGTTGGTCCAACAACATTATCCAGTTAAATCTCTGTGATAAAACAAGATGGAGTGCTTTGGCTGCAGTTGGATTATGGATGATGGTGGTTGTATTGTCTGTTCTATAAAGGTTCTTATATTGATCTCATCGCCACAGTATCTGAGAGTTTTCCAATGGTGCATTAAGTGATATGACTAATATCTCATGTGTGGTTTGTTTTCTCTCTTCCTCTCCAGAGGGGAGAACTGAGTGTACAGTGTAGCATTTTGTTCTGGTAGGAATTTGCTTTTGTATTTGTTAACTGTACGTGCTGATATGTGTGTAGGTTAGAGAAGGCAGGTTGGAGAAATACGCCTTGCACTTGGACCTGAAGGTGGTGAGGTTTGCAATGGCCCTCAGCTCCTGTGAGCATTCATGCCACAGTCTTGGACCAACCCCCGTATCTCCTGCACAGACAAGCTTCACCTTTGTAGTAGACAGTTCCTTTGCACCTGAGGAGCAAAGTCTGACTAGTCATAGAATCATAGGACTGGAAGGGACCTCAAGAGGTCATCTAGTCCAGTCCCCTGCACTCATGGCAGGACTAAGTATTATCTAGACCATCCCTGACAGGTGTTTTTTAAGAGCAGGTTAGATAATCTCCAATGATGGAGATCCCCCAACCTAATGTGCGCTTGAGTTTATGGTTGCTATTGCCTTCATCACATGAGCATAGGGCAGTTATGTGCTTCCAGGTTTCCTCAGAAAAATTCTGCTCCTGAATTCATGGGAGGGCTGGGGGTGATTTCCAGGTGGAGTCACCCCTTCTCTGGATGCTGCTAAGCCACCTACACTGCAGCTGACCTATTCCAGAGCTCCTACACATACTTTGGAAGTGCAAATGTTCTGTCTTTAGATTGGACCAGATAGCACCAGACGATGAGCATGTTTAAGAAATAAAACCTCCCGGGGGAGGAAGCCCACTAGATTCTCTACAAATTCTTCACCTTTTTTCCCCCACTTCAACTCACACAAGCTGATCCCTTTGCAGGACTAACACGTACCGGGCTGTACTCTCAATATGCTCTGCATGTTCTTTAGGAGCAAAGCATAAGCATTTCCAGCAAATGCTCTTAATGGATGTTTGTTTGCCAAGTGATGCTGCCTTCTGCCTTGGTTTTGATTACAAGAAAACCTCTTTGTTTAAATGGAAAAACAAATGGTAAGTCTGCAGACTCCCTCACCCCTTCACTTACCAGCTCGTATACCCTGGGGCCCTGGGACTTGTCACATTGAAAGGGGGATCCCATTAAAATTCTTCCCCTTTATTAAGGACTAGCAGCACTTCACTGGCTTGGGCGAAGGTAATAGAGGTCTGTTGGTATCCTTTTACCCTGCCTTCTCATTCCTCCCCCAACTGAAACAAGAGAGGTCATGGCAGGTCTGTTTGCCTACTGTAATCTACGCTGACACAATATGCTTTTTGGTCTCCCTCTAGTGGCTAGGCCACATATAGCAGTTTCTGAATCCACTACTGCGTCTGAGCTGAAGGAGCTGGTCCTTTAGCTAGTAGTAGAGGCTCACACTTTTAGACCCAGAGGGCCCAGGCTCAGTCCCTGCAATAACACATCCAAAGGTGCCATTACTCTGTACACAAAGAAGGACCAAAGACTTGCAGCCTGCCTCCATGTTGTTTTAAATTGAGGTAAACGACTAAGCAAGGACCAAAGCCTATTTCATAAGGGAGCGCAGTGTGTGATTTCCCCATAATGACCTGCATCTACTATGCCTCACAAAATGGTACCTTCTCCACGAGCTGGACAAGGGTAACATGCAGAAGCTATGTAACTACAGTACTCATACCACAATGGAGTGCTGAGTTGGTGCCCTCTGAAAATACATGTCCTTCTCGTATTCTGCTTGCCAATAAAGGGTCCTTTTCCCCCCTGTCACCATCTGCCATCTTGGTTCACCAAAAGCTGAGGCCCTTGCAGCAAAGGCTGATGTGAGGAGAGGGGGTTGCAATGTGCTCACTAACCAGAGCTAGTGAGCAAGGGCCTTGTCTACTCCCATCGCTTTGACTGCACTCAGCAAGGGATAGTGGTTTGCAAACTAAATGGTCTGCCTCAGCACTTAAGGGATGCAAGTGAAGCATGCTTAATGGCCTCTGCCCAGACTACGCAGCTGCAGAAAGCAGCATCTTTTGAATGGTCATTGGGTTTTTTTTCTTTCAGTTGGGATCCAGAGTCCTCAGCAAACTAGGAAATTAAATACACATTGAAAAAGGGATTAGGAGGGACATCTGAGTCCCACCCTCAGAGGGGCTGTCTCTGTACCTCCCCCCCCCTTAGAGTCCCCTCTATCCACACTGGGAGGAGCGGTCTCTGTACCCTTCCACAAGTTTCCTCTACCCCATACGGGGACAGAATAACATGCCAGTCTTTGCAGGAAGATTTGTCCCAGCTGCTTTTCGAGAGTCCCTCTTTCCTTTCCAGCTGATGCTCTGACACAGGGGAGCGCTACACTGAGTTTTATTGCTTACAGTCATGGTGGAAAGTGAACATAAAAACACTCAGTAAAAATAATCTGCAAAGTGAAACAATTCCTCCAGCTCGCTTCCACTGCCAGTGGATACTGGCATTTGCCTGCTTCTGCTGTTACTGCTTTCATGAACGAGACGTTCTCAGCTCACCAAGGTTCCAAGCCTATAGTTCTGAACCCAGCTGCCAGGAAGCAGAGCTGGAACCCAAAGCCTCTGTTCCAAACTGAGGTGCTTTATCAGATCCCCCTGTGACCAGGAGCAGACATTTCTCTGTGTAGCTCTCCAGAAAGGAATGTTGTTCCACAGGCTAGTCCTTGATTTATAGCACCCACTGCTAATCCTAAAGTGCTTTCTAACACTATAAACTATCCATGTTACAGGGATTAGAGCTGAGCAAATAATTCACACAATATCATTTATTCAATAAGTTTCATCTGTTTTTCTATTCGTGAACTATCTGCAAACAGGACAGCCAAATTCCAGAATTTGTTCATTAGTCAAAATTGTCCATGAATTTCCTCTTGCCCTCCATGGATAGTTTGTTCTGAATAGCTTCAATTCAATGCTTGGTTGGCTTAACTGCAGCTGTCTGGTGTGCTTGCCTCCGCTCTGGATGGAAATTGGCTTTTGAATGTGAAATAATATTCACAGTGAATTTCTTCCTCTCTTCACTCAACCCTGGTAGGATTTGGAACATTCCACCCAGCTGTATTGGCTAAACAGGTCACTGCCACACCATAGGGCAGAAAGCAAAGTACAGCATATCTAGGGGCAATGTAGGAGACAGGATGGAAATACCAAATGGGATTGGAGCAAGACACCAAAGTTAATATTCTGACTCTTGCAAGCAGTGTAGGGGATGTCCCAGTGGTCGGATGGCAGCATCTCTGGCAGTACATAGGCAGAGGTATTTATTCAGTAGTGGCTCAGGGAAGAGGGCTGCCTGTTGAATCACTAGCACCACTTTCTGCAGCAACCTGGGTTTGCCATGGCAGTGTCCCATCCAAGCTCTGACCCAGACAAAGCCATCAAAGCTGCTGTGATCAATCACAATCCAAGTTAGTTCTGTTTCCTCTAGTAGGGTCACCTCTCAAATCCTCCATGAAGAAGAAACAGGGTTGAGCTTCCAGCTGTTGTCTGGACTAGTTTCCTCTTTTGAGATTGGCTTCAGGGGGTTAAATATCCAGCATGTTTCCTGGGGGGAGTTTGTAAGCCTCTTTCCCTCTCCATAGCAAAAGTAGATGAAGAAGAACATAACATGTCGTAAACACTAGTTTGGAAGTTTGAGATACTGTTGAACAAGCCTGCAGGCTTCTTTCTTCCTGTTATCTGTCTCCAGCAGATGTTCTTCACATCAGTTCACCGTGTTGCGGTCCCCGCTGCTGCCACTATTGCTGAATACAGCTGCTCCTCACGCAGTGGCTCCGAACAGCAGAGTCACACCTGCTGCTCTTCTCCTTCCAGCTTTCACTCTGCAGCATGCCAGGGTGGTAGCACCCTGAAAACCTAGTGGAGGCATTTAGAAGAGTTTTGTGTGTGTCTCATAATAGAGCTGCTTTGGCCAGGGTGATAGCTTTCACAGGCAGCTGGGACACCCAGCTTCTGAGGGCCTGGGTGCTAGTACTTCAGCCCTCCCTCCTTGTCAGTGAGTATATTAATTACTCCATATAGCAGTTTCACTGAGGAGGTGAAAATCCTAGGGCAGGGAGTGGCAGCCTCTGGCACGTGGCTCACCAGGGTAAGCACCCTGGCGGGCCGGGCCAGTTTGTTTACCTGCCGCGTCCGCAGGTTTGGCCGATCGCGGCTCCCACTGGCCGCGGTTCGCTGCTCCAGGCCAATGGGGGCCGCGGGAAGTGGTGCGGGCCGAGGGATGTGTTGGCTGCTGCTTCCCGCCGCCCCCATTGGCCTGGGACAGCGAACTGCGGCCAGTGGGAGCCGCGATCGGCCAAACCTGCGGACACGGCAGGTAAACAAACTGACCCGGCCCGCTAGGGTGCTTACCCTGGCAAGCCGCGTGCCAGAGGTTGCCGACCCCTGTCCTAGGGAATCTTCCTTGTAAACATTATACAGAACTGCTGGGATGTAGTATTCAGACAAACTCATGGACACTGAGGTGACAATGATTATAGCAGGTCAGAAAATGGAGATTTTAACACAGAGAATTTTGACTTTTTTGATGGAAAACCCAACCCCCACCCAACAGAGAAGAAAACTAAACAGAAGGCAGCCAAAAACAAACCAGTAAATAAATACATTCAGCTGAAAACTGCCACACCCAAAGAAGTTTTCCACTGAAAAATTATTTTTCCCAAGCAAAACAGACAGTTTCCATGGATAGCAATTTTCCACTGAATATTATTATTAATACATAATATGCCCAGCAATTGTTGAGCAGCCCTTGTAATAATGAATGATCCCTTTCAGACAACGATCCCAAAGGGCTTATGGCCTATGTACAAGAGAGGGGTCTCAACAATATCTCCCAAGCCTGGCCACTGCTAAAACCCTCATCCAGGCCCCATCATCTGATGACTTGACAACTGCAACCTCTCTGACCCCAAACCTCTCACGCACCCCTACCTACAATCTATCCAAACTGCTGCTGCAAAAATCTTCCCCATCACCTGCTGTCCTGACCCCATCCAGCCATTCTTCAGATCCTTTCATTGGTTCTCCTTCTGCTTCCACATCTAATTCAAGAGTCTTGTCCCTACTTTGAACACCCATCACCCACCTACCTCTCTGGTCTCATCTCTTCACTTACTTGCCCTCAGAGCCCCTCTGCTCTGCTTGAGCCTCACAGCCAAGCATCCTTTGACCCATCATCCCTCTCCAAGAGCATCCCTGTCCCTGAAACTGCCTCCTTGACTCCATCTGTCAGGCCAGATAGCCTCCACCCTTTCCTCCTTCAAGTCTCTCTTGAATACATACCCCTTCCACAAAGTCAGTAAACCTAAGCCCTCTCCTCAAACGAGCGTGAACAAAAGCAAACGCCTCCTACCCCAAAACATGGAACCCACAAGGCACATGCCTGACTTGTCTGCTCAGTGACGATACTTCCCTTTGTCTCTTTTTCCCACACCTTTTATCTGCACATTTTTGATTCAGGCTGTATGCTCCCTGAAGCAGTAACCTGGTCTTCATCCCTACATCAACGCTCCAACCACACTTCTGGGCACTACGAAAAGAATAACTTCACCCAGTCCTGAAATGCAACCTCCTCTGGGGTGGAATGCAGTAGCTGCTTAACAGTGTACAGCAATGCTACAGAACGATGGAGGGCAGGAAGTGAGGGAGACTCCTGTAACTAGTTAACATTGCAAGAGGGGGTTTATGGAGGCAGAATAATTACCCTAACTGCAGTTTTCATTTTGCAAGGCCACCTGGGGTCATGGCCCTATTCTTGTGAAAAGTATGATGGGATTTTTATAGCCAGATCCAGAACAAACTTTACACCCCATTGCAAAAGACAGCACTGTGACCAGCACAGCGCCCCCTAGCATCACAGTGTGGGGTAGGGATGCAGGGAGCTAACTCACAGGAATACCACATATCGGATCAGCAGTAGCCCTTTCTCCAGCATCACGCCCCACAGCAGCGCACTGGGCTGTTGCATTCCAGACCCTCTCAGACAGAGCAGCGCCCCCTTCTGAATCTCCATCACCACTTCCTGTAGCACTCTGGGGGGTTTTTTCCCCTTGTGACCTTGAGCGATGTGAAGGTCACAGCCCAAGGTGGTGTGAGCGCAGGGAGGTATGCCACACTTTCCTAGACAGGGTTAAGGGAATGATTGCTAAGCCATTGTACTGGAACAGAAGAAAAAGGTGCGTTGCTGGCAACACTTTTTCTTCGGAGCTTTTCAAAATGATAAGAGTCGGGAGAGATTTAGCTTAAATTAGGTTTACAAATAGCCCAGTGAATAGGGAAATGAGCTGCATATGCTGCATGTTAAAGTGTCACCACCACGCGGCCCAATGTGACTGGGATTTGGAACGGAGCCGGGTCCTGAAGCTTAGGTGCAAAATGCTGTCAGTCAGGAGCAGGTTGGAAGGTAGCTCTTGCTGCTGCCTGGCACAGGGTGTCAAACTGCTTGACAAGGCTGCCCCCTGGTGGCAGTTTCTAGCCTTTGTTTTTTGCTTGGAGGAGTAACCTGAGGAGGAGAAGTATTAATCATAGCCTGGCGCAATACTGGACCGAACAGCAGAGCCAGCAACAGGACGCCCCTGGAGAGTCAGAGTGGCCCAGGCCACTGTGATAAAAAGCGTGTCTAGGTGACCATGAAAGAAATGGTGATTTTCAAGGTTTAAAGTGCGGTAACGGTCTGGAGGAAAAGTCTATTAAAATGACAACTTGGTGCTCTCTATTTATTCCCTGTCACAGAGATTTATTCTCCATCCAAAGAAGATTTTTCCTAACCGCTGCCACTGCAGGCTCCATCTGGCAGCTGAACATAAAGCTGTGGGTTTTAGGCCTTTTAATAAGCGCACGTGCTGGTTGTGGAAGCTGCTGCTCTGACAGCCCCGGAGACTGAAGACCTCTATCCACAAGAGAGGCACAGCATCATAGCTAGCTTCCACCACACCTGCCCCTGCCGGTGTGCCTCTCTCTTGGCCGCAGGGACCCCCTGTAGGGCTCAGTGGATAATTTGATCTCCATGGCCCATTCAGTCCTTGGCCTCTTTGCTGGGTCTGCCAGCTGGGGGGGAGGGGCAGCTAGAGTCAGCTAGCTATTTTCATGATTTGTTACCATCCTCCACGGATGGTGCATAAGATGAAAGCTGATAATGGGATTTTTTAACTCCCCTTTTAGGGAGAGAGAGCTAGAACCAGGTATAATCTCCCCACATGCTCCTTCAAAGGCTGTCACTAGAAGTCCTACTGCAAGTGATTGGGACTCAGAAGTCTAAGGCCTGGTCTACACTAACCCCCCCACTTCGGACTAAGGTACGCAAATTAGCTACGTTAATAACGTAGCTGAATTCAAAGTACCTTAGTCCGAAGTTACCGCAGTCCAGACGCGGCAGGAAGGCTCCCCCGTCGATGCTGCGTACTCCACTCGCCGAGCTGGAGTACCAGCGTCGACGGCGAGCACTTCCGGGATCGATCCGGGGCACTTCCGGGATCGATCCAGGATCGATTTATCGCGTCTTAACCAGACGCGATAAATCGAACTCAGAAAACCGATTGCTTACATCCGGACCCGGATGTAAGTGAAGACGTACCCTTAGCCTGTTCTGAAGCTCTGCCTGCTGGGGATGAGAAAAAAGCCCAGGACCAAAGCCTATGGGAAAGCAGTTCCCCCGATAGATGGGAGTATCAGCCAATGAATTGGGGAAGATCATCTAGGAATCCTCCATTCTGAAATAAGCCCCCATCCTCCTCAGTGGCTGGGTAGAGGGATTCAGCTTCTACAGAGAGTCCCTCCTGAAGCAGGGAATCCTGGAAATAAAGAGGGAATCGCTCTCAGAAGTGTCTGTTCATGGTGGGCTTCCTTCCTAGTGCCTACAAGAATCAAGCACCTGCAAGCACGTACAGTAGCATATATGTGTGGCCTAAGAGGCACATAACCAATTCTAGATGCATGTTTTGTCAATTAAACTGAAAACCTTTGGCAACCGAAACCTGAAAGTTGTCAGCTTTCAACAATATAAAACCAAAATAAAAGGTTCGGTTTTGGGAGGTTTGATGAAAACCAGAAGAATTCCATGGAAAATGGGGATGAAAAACAAAACATTTATTTTCTTTGGCATTTTGCACAGAAAATAGAATATATTGTCTTGCCTAGCTCGAGAGGCCTTATAGTTACGGTTGTGGAGAGGGACTCTTGGAACCTAGCTTTAATCCTTGCACTCCCACAGACTCTGTGTGTGACTGAAGGCCAGTCACTTAGTCTGGCTGTAACTCAGTTCCCCCTCTGTACAATGGGGACAGTGGCACATCCCTACCTCAGAGGGGCATTGTGAAGATCCGTCTGTTAATTATGAGGCACAAGAGCCATGTATGTACTTTAGCTAGGCAGATAATATAGTTAGTAATGGGTTAAGGAGCCTTTCACCTTATGTGTTCAGTGATTGAACGCTATCACAGGCAGACGGCTGTTCACTGCCTGTGCGAGCTGAGCTGATGGTTTCAGTTCTGGGAGCTTGCATCTGTCCCCTAGAAAGTACTGCCACTAATTAGGCCCCTTACTGCAGTCTAAGCTAAGAGGTCAAGGGCTGATTGTGCCAGGGAGAGTAAACCTTTTCCTGACCCTTGAAGGCATCCTTTCAGGAGTGGTGAAACTAAATGACCCAGTTCCCCGAGCTGGCCACAGTTTGGAGGGGCAGACTCAGTCTTCTGATTGGTTCTAGGGTTTTGACCCGGTTTCCTTAGAACCCCAAGACATCTGGTCACTGCACCACTTGGCCAGAGTCAAAGAGTGGGGCACTGCTCCTTTAACAGGAGGGGGTTCGGCTCAGATAGCAGAATGATCTCTGAGCCACTGTGTGATAGGGCATTCACCCAACAGGACCAGACTGGAAGGGGTTAAGGTGGCCAGATAGGCCAATTAACTGCCCAGGTTGCACCTGGAGGAGCAGCCAGGGAGCAGGGAGTTGATTAAAGAAGGCTCAGCTGGGCAGAAATAGGCAGAGCCTATAAGGCCCAGGAGCTGAGCACAGACAGGGCTATGAGGAACAGTGTTTCTATATCCTGGGAAATTTTCCAAAATCTGGGAATTTGTGAGTGAAATATTTTGACTGAAAATTCCCAGTTTCCCAAGTTGAAACATTTTACTCACAAATTCCCAGGTTCTGGGAAATTTCCCAGGATATAGAAGCACAGTAAAAAAAACTTTATCTGGGAATTTTTCACCAGATTTGGGAAATTTTTAGCGCTAGGTTGGGAAAAGTTGGCATCACGATATAGAAGCACTAATGAGGAAAGAGTAGTACTGTGGGAAGAGGAAGGAGTGTTTAGGGGCTCCGGGGAAAGGCTGCAGCCATTCTGAGAGAGAAGAAAGTTGATTTGGAGCTGGTACTCCCAGAAGGGGGCAGACAGAGTAGGAAGCAGTCCAGGGCAGGAGCAGAGAGGGAAGAGCCCAGAACTGCTGAGCTGAGGGCCCCTGGACTGGCACCCAGAGTAGAGGGTGGGCCTGGGTTCCCCTACTGGCCAGTGGGGCAGTGGCATCATCATGGCAGCCTAGGAGAAGGCTGCCTGGGACTGTTTTCATAGAAAGATATTTTGGAGTAACCCTGGGAGGGGGAACCATGACTAGTGACCTGGCTGAAGGCCTGAGTCATGAAGAGGATGCTGTGGTTCCTGGACTGAGGCAGGCCCTGCAGGGTGAGGGGACAATGGGAGAAGCACCACCTGAAGAAGGTGCACCAACTGGTAAAACTAATTCCCAGGATGGACAACAGGAGGTCCCAGTGTAGTGAGTGGGCCCTGTCTCACACTGCTCCTTGACCTTCAAGAGGCTGAATGGTAGGGGTGAGGGAGCAGAGAGCCGGGGCTTGCACAGGATGGGGTGAGGGGTGAGAGCAAGTGAGGAGCATATCAGGAGTAGGAGATTGAGGAGTCCTGGTACCCAGGAAAAAGGCAGCAGTAGCAGAGCCCCACAAAGCACACATGATGTGCTGAGGAAGTGGCAGTTATAATGGATTTATTTGAGAGGTGGCAAGAAATGGTTGCTTTATTGATCGAGGACAGAATTGACTCCTTTGGGGGAAGGATCTTTCAGATTTTTGAGGGGCTGGCACTCTTGTCCTTAGTGTTTTAATGCAGGGGGGGCTCATCTGTAGTTCTCACAGGGGGGCCCCTCTAACCCTAAAACCACCTCTGTTGGCTAACACCAGGAATACCTCCTGTGCTTCCAGAAGGCCTTTGGACAGCTACAAGACCATCATTCCCCAGCATCAGTTTGCCCTTGGGACTGGTATTGGTGAGAAGGATCTTTGGGCTCCTCTGGGCTCAGCACAAAGATAAGAGAACTGGGGGAGGAAAAGGGGAACTGGAGAAAACCAGGTGCTAGAGCAGGGGTCGGCAACATTTGGCACGCAGCTCGCCAGGGCAAGCACCCTAGCGGGCCAGGCCAGTTTATTTACCTGCTGACACGGCAGGTTCGGCCGATCGCGGCCCCCACTGGCCGCGGTTCGCCGTCCCGGGCCAATGGGGGCGGCGGGAAGCCACGGCCAGCACATCCCTTGCCCGCGCCGCTTCCCGCCACCCTCATTGGCCCGGAACGGCGAACCGTGGCCAGTGGGGGCCGCGATCAGCCAAACCTGCCGCGTCAGCAGGTAAATAAACTGGTGGCCTGTGGCCTGACCCCATTTCCCTGGCAGGAGTGCTGGGGGGGACCCCGCTGGCTGTGGCTCAGGGCCCCACAAACCCCAAATCTGCCTCTGCACACAGGGAGGAGTTTGAGGGAAGTAAAGAGAAGACATGCAGGGAATGAGGCACAGAAGATTGGGGGGAGGGAACTGGAGAAAGGCACAGGAAATTGGCAGAGGAAGGGGTGAGAAAGAGGGAGAGAGGAAGAAAGCAAGAGGGGAGCCCATCAGCAATAGGCTGAAGGGAGCTAGTGCAAGTGAGAAGCAAGAGACAATAACCCCCCAAAGGGGATGGACAAAGGCAGGGGAAGAGAGGAGCAGTGAAAAAGACATAATGGGGTGGGGGGGGGATAAGGTGAGGGGGGCTGGAGAAGAAAGGCAGAGGTGCTAGGCAGGAGAGGGTAAGATCCATCCATTCAGGAGGGGGGGAGTATAGGACAAGGGCTGCTGTGCCATGGGGGTTTGTTTTGAAATGATAGTCGCCATAGGGATGAGGCACGTGAGCGGGGACAGCACTGAGGGGGCTGGTGCTGATCGTGCTGGAGCTGTTCTGTGGAGAGGGGTCTTCAGGCTGGTACCATTTGTTGGAACTAAACCATTTCAAAAATCTCCCCTAAGGTGTCTCCAAACGCCCCTCAGCGTTAGTTCTTTGGTGCTACATAGCCAGCACCTAGGAAAGCTACTAAGGAAGGGGCTTGTTTAGCTCAATTGGCGGGGGTCTGGGCAATGGAGTGGAAGGTCTTATCTTGTATCCCCAGTAAAGACGGATGTCTGCATGCACACGATTTCATCGAAGATTGGTAAACCCTGTGGCTGACGCAGAACCAATAGCAGTCCTGGTTCTGCTGCTCGAAACAGCCATTCTCCTTTAGCCCTAGTGACTGGACATGTCAGAAACCCATTTCAACTCCCAACCTTGCAAGCCTCTGGTCACATGTGGGTTATATCCCCACATGCTGGGGCTCTACTTCAGCCTGTGGAAAGCTGGTGTACTTAGCTCATGTGACACTGGTGCAGTTGTTTTAATTCCTGACTTGCTGGTGACCTTGCACAAGCACTTCATCTTGGTGACTCAGTTTCCCCATCAATAAAATGGAAATAAAGGGGAAGAAATTATAAAACAATTTCAGCTCTGGAGCTGAAAAGCAGTGCCAAGTATGATTGTTAATCCATGAGCCTCTGAATGGCAGGGGATCTATATTCTCCCCCTAGATCAATGCATATGGAACTCATATATGAGAATGTAGCTCCTTTCTAGCCCACTTCCCCAAGAACATACGTGTTATTTCACCCTTCTGCTTCAGAGAAGAAAGCTGCAATCTCCTCTTAAGTCTAAGGGGGTGGGGTGGGGTGGGGTATGGTAGGGGAAAGAGTGTGAGAGCACACGCAGGGTGTGTTTTACTACAAAGTCTAACTGTGGCCATGGAGAGCACACATTGCTGCTCTTTGGTTAGGAACCAGCTGCCTGGGGCCTGATTTTGCCTCTTGCAGAATGTGAGTAGCTCCTGTTGATTTTACTGGAAGTTACTTGTATCCTATGGGGTGAGAGCAGGGCTCCCAGTGGGTCTAATCTGTTCCTCTGTAAGATATGTAATGAACAGCTGGGTTTGGTATTTCATAGCCCAGCTGGGTTTGGGACCAAGGATAGGAGTGGTGGGAGAGCTCCCCCTTACAGAATTCGCTTAGGACTAACTCTGAGACCAACTCCCAGCACTTCTTTACTGTGCCTTTCCTAATTTCTGGGTGAACGGGTTAATTAGCCTTGTGGCTCTCTCCAGCCCATCCCCAGTCTCTCAATTAGGCACAGCTTTCATAGGCTGGTCTAATCCCAGGAAACTAACTGGGGCTTCAGTGACCAGAGTGCTAGTTCAGCTGCTGGTGCCCCGCCCTCTGGCTCCGTGCCCAGTTTGCAAACAATCCAGCAACTCACCTTTGTTCTCACAGACTCTTCCCTGATCCCTTGCAGAAAACAAATGAATTAGTAAAGTATGGCCTGTTTGTGAATAATTCATGAACAGCAAAACTTCTTTGGGAAAAAAAAAATCTAGGCAAAGGACAATATGTCCAGCTCCAATTCCAAATGCTCTGTTTTATTAAATCCAGGCCTTGGTGCTAATTCTCAGGCATACAACATAACTGACAGGCATTGTAACATTACACAGATGGGGGGGGGGGGTCATCTGGCTCACAAGTCCATTCATAGAGAAGGTCAGTTAGATACACAAACTTTGTGGCTTTGGTAAGTCACTGAGGCTGTGCACTACACTTATTGTAAAACACAGCCTAACTCTCAGACCACCACTGAGAGCATGTCTGTCATATACCTCTGGCTTTACTGGCATGAATAGAGATCAGGGCCGGCTCTAGGCACCAGCAAAACAAGCTGGTGCTTGGGGTGGCACATTTTTAGGGGCGGCATGGCCGGCGCCAGAATGCCGCCCCTGCCGCCCCTAAAAATGTGCCCTGGCCACCCTAGCTCACCTCCGCTGCTGCTGCCGCTTGCGCGCCGCTACTCGCCCTCCCTCCCAGGCTCTCAAACCTGGGAGGGAGGGGGAGATCCTGAGCGGCCGCGGCGCGCGAAACAGCTGATTCATGCGCCGCTGCTCCCCCTCCCTCCCAGGCTTGAGAACCTGGGAGGGAGGGGGAGACTCCAAGTGGCCGCGGCGCGCGCACCACTTCTCCCCCTCCCTCCCTCCCAGGCTTGAGAGCCTGGGGGGAGGAGGCAGGGCTGGGGATTTGGGGAAGGGGCAGAGTTGAGGCGGGGCCGGGGGTGGGGTAATTAAAAAACGGGGGGGGGCGGCCAAAATTGTTTTAGCTTGGGGCGGCAAAAATCCTAGAGCCGGCCCTGATAGTGATGATGCTGGGGCCTAAATTCAGATCACAAAGTTTCAAACACATCATTTGGGTCTGATTTTTCTTTTTTGGTTTGGTCCATTATTAAGATTGGGGCTATTTGCAAATTCAGATTTAAACTCAAGCTCAGATTTCAAATACTCCTTAAGCACAGGGTGTTCACAGGTGGGAGCTTGGGTTGGGCCTGTATCCATAGATTCCAAGGCCAGAAGGGACCATTTTGATCATGTATAACACAGCCCTTAGAACGTCTCCTCCAAAATAATTCCTAGAGCAGATCTCGAAGGAAAAAATCCAATCTTGATTTAAAAATTATCAGTGATAGAGAATCCACCACAACTCTTGGTAAGTTGTTCCAGTGGTTAATTACTCACCACTCAAAATGTACACCTTATTTCCAGTCTGGCTTTGTCTAGCTTCAACATCCAGCCATTGGATCATGTTAGACCCTTTTCTGCTGGACTGAGGAGCTCATCATTAAATATATGTTCCCTGTGTAATTACTTACAGACAGCAGTTATCACCCCTTAACCTTCTTTGTTAAGCGAAATAGATTGAACTCCCTGAGTCTATTGCTAGAAGCCATGTTTTCTAATCCTTTAATCATTCTTCTGGCTCTTCTCTGAACCCTCTCCAATTTACCAAACTCTTTCTTGAATTGTGGACACCAGAAGTGGACACAGAGTTCCAAAAGTGGTTGTACCAGTGCCAAATATAGAGGTCAAAATCTCTTTAATTCTACTCAAGATTCCCCTGTTTATGCATCCCAGGATTGTATTAGCCCTTTTGGCCACAGCATCATACTGGAAGCTCATGGTCAGCTGATTATGCACCATGACCCACCAAATCTTTGGAGTTCCTGTTTCCCAGGACAGAGTCCCCATCCTGGAAGTACGGTCTAGATTCTTTGTTCATGGATGTATACCTTTACATTTAGCCCTATTAAAAAACATAATGTTTGCTTGTGCCCAGCTTACAAATGATCCAGATCACTCTGCATCAGCCACCCGTCCTCTTTATTATTTACCACTCCCACAATTTTTGTCTCATCTGACAACTTTATCAGTGGTGATTTTATGTTGAATTCCAGGTCTTTAATAAAAATGTTAAATAGTGTAGGGATGAGAACCAATCTCTGTGGAATGCACCCGATTCCCTGTTTACAGTTACCTTTTGAGACCTATCAGTTGGCCACTTTTTAATCCATTTAATGTCATGTTAATTTTATATTCTAGGGTTTTTTTAAATCAAAATGTTGTGTGGTACCAGGTCAAACACTTTACAGACATCTAAGAATATTACATCAACACAATTACATTTATCAACTGAACTTGTAATCTCAGCCAAAAAAAAAAAAAAAAATCAAGTTAGTTTGACAGGATTTATTTTCCATAAACCCTTGTTGATTTGCATTAATTACAGTGCCCTCCTTTAGTTCTTAATTAATCAAGTCCTGTATCAGCTGCTCCATTATCTTGCCTAGGATCAACCTCAGACTGACAGGCCTATAATTACTCGTATCATCCCATTTACCCTTTTTAAAAATTGACACATTAGCTTTCTTCCAGGCTTCTGGAACTTTCTCAGTGCTCCAAGACTTAGTGAAAATCAACATTAACGGTCTAGAAAGCTACTCAGACTGCTCTTTAATTCACATCCAGGAGTTTTATCTGGACCTGCTGATTTAAAAATGTCTTTAGTAGCTTCTGTTTAACATTTTCTTGAGATACTGTTGGAATAGAAAGTGTTATCAGCACCATATGAGGAGACTATAGCATCTGTTTTTCCACAAATACAGAACAGAAATTTATTGAATACTTCTGCCTTTTCTGCATTATTGATGATGATTCTACCATTTCCATCTAGTAATGGACCAGTTACATTCTCAGGATACTTTTTGTTCCTAATATATTTTAAAATATCCTCCTTATTGTCCTTAACTCTGCTGACCATATATTTCTCCTTGTGTCTCTTTGCTGCCCTTATCAATTTTCTACAATTCCTAACTTCTGATTTATATTCATTACTATCAACTTCCCCTTCTTCCATTTGTATTTTTTATAGCTGCTTTCACTTTCCCCTGTAAATCAAGCAATTTTTTTTTAAAACCAGCACAGCCTTCTTCCTCGATCGTGACTTTTTGGGCATCTAGTAAAGTGTTCTTAAAGGATTCCTAATGATCATTCACATTTTTCTGATTAAATTCTTCCTCCCAGCTGATTTGGTTCATAATTGTTTTCAGCTTTGTGCAACTGGCCCTATTAAAGCAGTGTGTGTGTGTAATTACTGATCTGGATTTTATTCTGCTTGCATGTTATAAATGTGATCAAGTCATAATCTCTTGTACCTAAGCTACCATTAATTTTTAGTTCTGTGATCAGTTCCTCTTTATCTGTTAGGAAAAGGTCTGATATAGAATTCCCCTGTGTTGGTTCCAACACTTTTTGAGTTAGGAAATTGTCATCTATTATGAATAGAAATTCAAAGGATGTTTTAGTACTGGCAGCATGAGACCGCCGCATATGTCACTCAAATTGAAGTCCCCCATGATCACACAGATTTTTCCTACACATTGTAGATAGGTGCATAAGTAAGTGGTCATCCTGTTCCCTAGTGTGACTTGGTGGTCTGTAGCAGAAACCAACTAGTACCCCATCTTGTGCTTTATCTATTAGGAAATCAATCCATAAACATTCGAGATCAAACCTAGCAGGCCCTGGATATGAGAGAAAGATATGCAATATTGATTCCTGGTCTGATTCAAAACCTAAAGAAATATATTTTCTGATGCCAGTTCAAATGCACTTGATCTTAAGATTTCTGCCTTTGGGGACCAGCATCTCATAAGGAGAGTTTAAGAGTCTCACTCTGTTAAATCTGAACCAGCACTCCAGTCCTATTCTGGTTTCCAGTTGATCTGGATCCAGCTCTGGACACAGCCTCCTCACCAAGTCTCTTAAGAGTTATAAAGGGGAAGCCACCCTGAACTAGAGCAGCTGGCAGGCAAGCAGGTTAGCTTCTTCATTTGCTCTGAGACCGCTACACATCTCCCATGGCAGATGTGAAAGATTCAGGCAGAGTAGGAGAGCAGAGAAAGCACCTGCCTCCCCAAACTAAAGGAGTAGGGCAGAAGTAGAAAAAAATCATCAACCCTTGAAGCCAGAAACACTGGTTAGTAAGAATACCTAGCTCTTATATAGTGCTTTTCATCCGTAGATACTCAAAGTGCTTAACAAAGGAATTGAGTATCATCACCCCAATTTTAAAGATAGGGAAACTGAGGCACAGAGAGGGGACATGATTTGCCCAAGGTCACCCAGCAGGCCCATGGCCAGTGTTCTCCTGAGTCCCAGTCCAGTGCTCCATCCACTAGGCCACACTGCCTCCCTACGTTACACCTAAAACCAGGAGTCTCCTGCCAACAGTGGGTGGTTTAGCAGATGTGCATTGTAAGGTGGCTGGTCCCTGTCCTTTACTTCTAGAACAAGCATTCCACAGCCATACCCACTGGGTGCTCTTTCCCACCTTAGTTTCCCAGCCATGGATTGATATGTGATTGCTGAGCAACACAGAGACTGGAGGCGCGTATCTGTGCCAGCTAGGTTTTCTTTATCCTGCCCCTTAGAAATTGGTATCCTTAGAATTAGTCATCAACCCCAAGCTGCAACGTTCAGCATGTGCTCCAGGCCTGATCATCAATAAGGGTTGGGGATGTTCGGCTCGGGGCTTTCAGTTAGTCCAGTACAGAGAAAGGGACCAGCTGTGAAGCTGAGACCAGACCATTGTTTGCTCTGGGTGTGGGGGGAACCACATACTCAATCCCATATGTAAATCACCAGGGACCATAGCACTATGTGCATGTATGAAATAATAATCAGTGTAAAAGTTTGGGGCGTTCAGATTTGGACCTCAAACTCATCTCTGCTTAACGTGCCCAGTGGGAATAGCTAGGATAGGAAATGAAACTGAGCAACATTCTGCATCCTTTTAAAATGATGAGGAAAGCTGGTAATGGCAATGAGCAAGCCTAGTACCGGTACAAACACACTGCCTTGCTGGGGAACCTGCATCTGATACAATTCCTCATACTTCCAGCAGGTGTCGTCCTAGAGCTGCTAAAGAGGCTAGATCTGTGACCCAAATCCAGAAAGAGGGAGAATAAACCTTAATGACACAATGTTCCTTGGACCGCAGCATGCACACAACTTCCTAGTAACCAAGAAGGAACGGCCTGTTCCAGACAAGCACACCTGTCTTTCATCCATATTGTCATTCCACAGCACCATCTCTCATGACAATGGATTTGCAACAGGTTAGTTTGGAAAATAACCCACTATAGCTGATTGGACTTGGCAAATGCCTCAAACTCATGTGAGTCACAGGTTTGCCTGCTTCCTTCCTGATCTCTCTAGTGACTGTGTGTATGTATAGTACGCACTCACCCCTCTCCTCCAATGAATGGATACAGAAAGCAGACTGTCGCTTCTGTCTGTCTGCTGCCCTTTTCATGTCCTAGCCCCACCAACCCTGCATTGAGCTTTCTCTGCCAGCTTTGTCCTTCATATGATTTCATCCTCCTCACTATTTCTGGGAAGGAAACCTAATAGCTATGAGCCAACCCAACACCTACATCCAGACATCCCCAATCTGTGGGCAGCTCAGATCCGCATCTGATGTCAGCATCGCTCACACTCCAAGCCCTTGTATGAAGACTGTAGAATAGTCCTCACAGCCCGTGTGATTATTCACTTTTAGAGCCCATTAATCACATTAGAGGTGGAAAAACCGAGGCACAGAGAAGTGATTGACTTGCCCTAGCTCATCCAGTGACATTGAGTCAATTCCTTAGACAGTAATAGGACCAAGAAGTCCTGACTTACATTCAGGCCCGCAAGCAACACATCTCTGAAATGCTATAATGTCTTGCATTTCTATAAGGCCTTTCATCCCAAAGCACTCTGGGATATTTTCCATGTGTGCCTGACAAAGTTCCTTCTGGTGGCCAGATCAGCATTTCACTGGCCAAGAATACACATTTTTATTGTGCTGGGTGTTACAGGACAGTCTTGTCTCTCTGTCCTCAGTGTTACATCATGGGTGAAAGAATCAAGTCCCAACAATTCTCTTAACACATTTCTGTGATGGTTTCTATCCCTATTTCTGTGGCTTTGACTGTCTAATACTGCACTAGCCTTTCTATGCAGCCACTTCCAGCCATGACTTCAATCACCGCTGCATTGGTATAGATGGGCTTTGCATGGGCCCCAAGGTGATAATATGGCCAGGCATAAGTGGCCCTATGTTGCATTCCCTCAAAAGTCCCGGTATAGTGGGGCATGCCAATAGTGGGAGGGGGTGCACCCACGGTGCATGGCCCTGAAAGGGGGCATTCTGGACTCTAAATTAGAGTGATGCCCCTGAAAAGTCAGTGACCCAAATCACACTAGCTCTCTGTTCCTGTTTCCTCTTTTGTGACATTAGGATGGTAATACTTAGTTACCCAGCTTGGCACAGCACTTTGAGATCCTCCAAGGCAAAGTGCTATATAAGGGCAAGTGTGTACTGTCATTGTTACTATGAGGAGAAGTCTGGCTCCAGCCTCAGCAGCTCAGGCCCAGCTCTGTGAAATGTAACAACTGAAATACATACAATCAAACTAAACAGCTGGGGCTCTTGGCTTTAATGTGGCAGGTAGCCCCTTCAGCTCATGTGTTGCAGGCTGTGCGACAACAGCTCTCCCATAAGACTGTATCAGTTAGAAACTGGTTGCAAGTAAATGTTGCTCTTGTCCCTTCTCAAGCATGAGTTAATAAGTCCAAATCCAGAAGCTGACCTGCCTGTATAAAATGCCAAAGAATCCTCTGCCAGCTCTCCATACAAGCCATGTCTTAATCGCTTCTCCTCACTGCTTTTTGTTGTTTTTCAGGGTAGATTAAAATCCTGCCAACCTATGTTCTCATTCAAGCTCATTATTGGGGGGTGGAAAACAAAACACGTACTATTTTCATTAGCCACCTTATCATGGGCCCAATCCTGACACTCACGGGAGGTCCTGTACCTGTCAGGGATTCTACTCACATGAGCAAGCACTGCTTGTAGGACCAGGACCTAATATTAAAGATGATGAGGGCTTTTCATTATCACCAGCTGGATGTGTCAGCGCCCCAAAGAGAGACTTCTCTTCGAGCCCATCAACAGCCTTAGCAATGTGTCCTATGCTTTCAAGCAAGGCATCTTCCTTCCCACTCCTAGCCCCTGCTGTGCAGTGTGACCTGGAGAAACCTTTCCACAGGCCAGATGAAAGCAAGAATTAGGCAGCAGCTCTGGGCGATGGCAGTGCCAGGGAGCTCTCCCCTTGTGGGGAGTGACTGCCTGGGCCTGTCTGAGGTGAACAGGGTAAGACACACAGCTCATAGCCCTTTGCAGTGTCCTCCCCACAGACAAGTGCCTGCCACCAGAATCATCATTTGCAGGGGAGGATGCCATTTGAAAATGGCGCTAGAATGCCAGGGCTTTGGCTTTCCATCCCATCTCCTCAGACTTAAGTGCTGGCTCAGTTATTTACATTTCCTCTCTCGTGCCCAGGCTAGGATGGCCATCAGGACACAACTCCGGATTAACAAACACAGCATCAGACTCAGTGTTGGTACCGATGCCCCTCAGTGTAGGCATCCCCCACAAGGCAAGAGCATTGCAGTGATGGAAAACCCTCACACCTCCTGTTATGTCCTCACTCTGATTTTGGTGATGGCTGGCTAATTGTGGGTGGGGCATGTCCAGCTGGTTGGGCACTTTTCAACAAAATGTTCTTTTCCATAAAAGAAATGCTGATTCCAGCAAAGCATTGTGGTTTTGATGAAGGATCAGTTTTGACACGTTTCTTGACTCAAGTTTGGAAATCGTCAAAATGTCCAATTTTGACACTTTTCTAAATGAAAGCTTTGTTTCCTGGTTTAAAATGACTGTTCAGTTTGAAATCTAAGATTATTTTAATAAAAAAACTATTTTAAAATGGTTAAAATTTAAACAAAATAGAAAAGATCAAAACAAGTGCAATTGACCTGAATCTCTTTTTCCTTCAGATTTTCAGTTCATGAACCTTTTGTGAGATTTTTTTTATTTCTCATCCCAATTTGGGATGAGAAATAAAAACTTAATGAGTGAGGACAACCATTTCCTATGCCACTCTACAGGCTCATTCAGTGGAAAACTCCTGAAAAATTGGACATGCTCAAGTCTGTCTGGTGAGGGATGTCCCATCAACTCCTACTGGCCAGATTGAGTCACAATGGAGAGGACTTTCCTCCTGCAGTAGTGTGGTGAAATCAATTAATGGACTGCTTGTGGGGTATGTTGTTAGTCAATATGAAAATAGAGGATCCAGCCCTAACTTTCTTCAAGCTCATTTCTTAATAAATATTTCGTTAAAATGCCATCATTCTGGCAGACCACACCACAACTCAGTGTGAGTGCTCCCCCTGCTGCTTCTGCAGCCACGTTCCCACCTCTGGAAGAGTCTCAGTCATGATTCTGGTGCACAAAGGAAGTAAACCGAGAATAAGATGTGCAGACCAGTGTTTCCCTAACTTTTGAAATTGAGCCCCCATTCAGGAAAATGAAATCACTGGGGCCCCTGCTGCCATGTTTCATTAAAAGTTTGAACATCTTAACGTTTCATCTTCCATACCCCTCTCATCTGCAGCTAGTCTCATGTGCTGTTCCCCATGTGGGAAACACTGGAAGCTTTTATATGCTGTGATGAACAGTGAACTAACTCACCATGTTGACATTTTAAGTATCATTAGTGGTATCTGACTTAGCATATAGTGAAAAGAAGAGGCAGTTCCCACCTCCGAGCTATTGTTTCAGGCTCTCTGCAAACTCAGGCATATAGTGCTGCATAGGTTATACTCAAGTCATGTTTTCAAGGTTTTCTTTGCAACCATAACAACCAGATATTTCATTTAAAATGAAAGCTGAGATTAAGGAGAGCAACTGAGAGGTCTGTCTGTGCCTTTCTGTAGTCCTTTGCCCTCTCTACTTAAGCCGCATATCCTTGTACTATGGCTACTCGAGTCCAGACACTACAAGGAGCTATGCTGGGGGCTCGGTGTCATCTACAGAATTTGACCCAGGGTGAGCTGATGGTGGGGAATGGCTAATACAGCATAATACTTAAAGGGCTGTAATAGGAATAAAATGGAAAAGCTCCTGGATTAATGTAACACCAGGGTTGCACAATTAATTTAGTAAATGCAAAAGTTAAGGTTCCAAGAGCAAGTGTAATGCATACATCCTATATGATGTGGGGGCTATAGCTAACAACACAAACACAAATATTTTAAGATGGACATTGAAACGAAGTCCCGAACAGACACATAGTCAGCATGGCTGAGTTAATAGTGCTTTTGGACCCTTACTCTTATTCATACTGAATTCAGTTTTATGAATTGTTTTTTTTTTTAAGGAAAAAATAGGAAAGACCAAACCGAACGTAGCAGCGCAACCATGCTGAGATAGCTACACCTGGAACTGAGCAAGTTAACAGGTACCAGTTGGCTATAATCAGCATGTATTGAAAGCAGAAAACCTCATACACTCTGGCAGTGAATATTTCCCAGGCCTGGTTCACATGGTCAGAACTTTAATTAATTTCCAAACAGGTTTTCCCCCAAACATCAAACTTGAAGCCTGATCTAAAGCCCTTTGAAGTTAGTGGAAGTTTCTGGCTCGGGACCTTAGTCAGTCTCAGTGAGGACTAGGAACATGCCACGTTTCAGGTTATGAAGATCAGCTGTGCTGCAATGTGTGTGAGAAAAGGTGGGACAATTTTTAAAACCCTTTTTCCCATTAACACAACTCAGCAGAAGCAATTTCCCTCTGACCAGCAAGAAAATAAAACTCACCTTTGGGCCGAGAGAGGGAGCGCACAGGCTTGGTAAATTACATCCCCAGGGAGAATGTGTCAGAGAGCTATGAGCAAGCAAAATAGGAGGCTATAACTGAAGCCATTTTGCAACCTTAACTAAAGTGTTTGTTACCAATGAATGCGCTAATAAGGGGCAAGAATTGTCGTGTGGTCATGGCAGGTCACCTTCAGGGGAGTGTTTCAACAATAGCAGATAGAAATGTAAAGAACTAGGGTGAAAGAAAGAAGCCAGCAAAAAATGTTCCCTTTTTATATGAATAAAATTTTATTGAATTTTAGACAATTAGAAAGAATAAAGAAAGAGGAGTGAACAGTCTCATGAAGGGTAGAACCAGAAGAATTTCCCCAAACCTGAAGCAGGGCTGCCAAGGTGCAGCATCCCTTTAAACTTCACAGAGGAGTTGTTGCAAAAACAGAGAGAATCTGTTGGGATTTTTTTCACATTAGGATTTTCAAAGCTGCTCTTCCCCTCCAAGCAGTCAAGGGAGAGACAGACAGCACACTAGGAAAGAGATTGCTCCCCGTGAAAGGTGTGTAAACCAGGCAGCTGTCTGCCTGGGAGGTTTGCAATATCTGTGGGCAGAGTTGGGGGTGGGGGCAAATGGGGTGGTTGGTTTTTGTTTTTCTTTAAGCAAAGAAGGCACAAAATCTCAGCCAAGCTTCAAACCCGTGCAGCCCAGGCAGCCCTCAGCGCAATGGCTGTGCTCACATGGAGTCCAGGAGCCTCCCAGCAGTGTCTGTGTGATCATGAAAGGGATGGCCCCTGCAGCATCGGTGCCATATGGAAGGGAAAGCAGGGGAGGAGGGAGGAGGAAGAGGATGATAGTGGTAGATTTGTACAGCTCCCTCTTCCAATGTAGGGTCAAGGATAGGGACAGCAGCCTCCCTTTCCTAGGGCCCAGGGGGAGCCTCTGGTGCTTTAGTGGTGGTGGGGGGAGGTGTTCCCTTTAAGTATGTCAGTGTCAGCATTACGAAGGAGGTGCCTGTGGATGTCAGGATGCGGCTCCACCCTCCTTGAGGCAGTGGGATCCAGCCCCTTGGGCTCCAGACCCCTTGTAACAGCAAGACCCTCAAATGGTTTAGACCCTCAGCTTCGATTAAGGCTATTTAATCACAAGAGAAAAACTTGGCTGTATGTGAGGTGTGGCCTGGAGGCAACAGAGCACCATGCACATCTGCCAGTGTGAGGTGCCTCAGAGACCCAGCCACATGGCATGGAGGGAACGGAGCAGACAGCTAGGACACCCACCCCATGGGCCTGCCTCCTCAACGAGCCCCCTGCTTTCACTCTTTCTAAACAGCAGTATTTAAAACCAAACCCCGACAACCCCAGCATCCAGCAAGGGAGGAGTAAATATGGTGCCTCAGTGCCAGGGCCTCCCCAGTTCAACAAGCACCGTGCTAGGACCATGCAGGCCAGCCCCGAACAGCCCAGTAGGGAGAACCTGCCATGCAAAGGCCAAAGCTAAGCCCAGCTCATTGGGAATTTAAGCCACACACCTAGAAACAGTGCGGCTATTCAGCCACGGAGGCTTTTGGCCAGCCCGGCAGGAGCTGTCTGCTGCTTCCCACCCCCACTCCATTCCTTTACGCCTCTGAGAAAACTCCTGCTGCAGCAGCCACACATCCTCCTTCCAAGCGGCTTCTTGGGGAATGAGGCCCCGATGGCAGCGGTTTCCAAGGAGGCGAATGGGGCTCCAGAAGCATCCAGAACTAGTGCAGGAAACCGTCCAGTGTGAAGAGAGAAGGAAACAGAAATAAATAAATAGACGAACGTCCAAGCCCATCCCCCGCCCCTTCCGCTCTGCTCTGGCTGGTGGGTCTCTCTCTGCCTTTGCCCTTTGAAATCGGCCTGGCATGGCCAGCGTCTCCTCGCTCACCTCTCTGATTCCATCGCCCATTCTTGGCCTGGCGGTGGGCACGTGCGCAGTAGAGCTGATGTCCTTCCACAGAAGGCCCCTCCTTCCCCTTCCCCTTCCCCTTCCCCTGCCCCTTCCGGCTCTCCTCACAAACCCCACCTAACTCGGCCACTCCTCGGAAATCAAAAAACCCCAAACCCCACATCAGGTGGAGATTAGAAACAAACGAGCATCCCCTGCAAGGGCCTGGCACCCTTGGGGCCCCTCCCATAGCCTTGGCACATCTGAGAGATCCAGCTGGTATGGAGGAGCCCCCTGAGATCCCGAGGGTGGCGTGGTGAAGAAAGGACCATCTCATTGGTAGGTTAAAGTCTAGTGAAGGGGGGCGGGCACCAGGCAGAAGCACGTCTCCCCCTTCATCCCATTTCAGGGAGGAAGAGGAGGGTCTCTTGGCCAGATCTTCACCCCATCTGGTACAATAGCTTCTTGCTTTCCTTACACCCGCTCTCACTTCCTACACCAGGGAGCCTGCCCGGCTCTGGGCTGGCACCATGACAGGCACAGCCCCTATCCGCTCCAATGTCGCCTGGCTCACGGCATAGGAGCGTGTGTGCTGAGGCCTTGGCTTGCGGCTGACTGAGCCATTGCTCCTGGCCACCTCCTGTGGGGACGGTGCTGTGCTGGCTGTCACCACCAGCGTCTTGGGTGGAGCTGGGGATGGGTGGCCTCCGTTGGCATAGACAGGGCGAGCGTTGGTGCTCCCGGAGCGGGAGAAGGGCTGGCGCACGTCGTTGTTATTGCTGAAGCGGGTGAAGGAGTCTGTGGCATGATTGGCCTTGGGGTCGTTCCAGTAGCGGCTGTTGTAGGTGTTGGAGGAGGTGAGGGTGTCATTCTCCGAGGAGGATGCATCACCATGGAACGCTTTTGTGGCCGAAGAGCATTTGGGTGGCAGGTCGTCCTCCCTAAAGAGAGAGGGCAGGAGATCAGAATCCTGTCTGTAACCCCCTCATGCCCCTGACCTCCCTCCACAGAGGAGCAGGTGACAGAGCTGGGCACAGTTTTTCACACAAAAAATATTTTGGCAACAAATACTGATTCAGCGACGCTGAAACCTTATATGACTTCATGTTGATTTCACTGAACTGTTTTGCAAAATAAATAAATAAATAAATAAAAATACAAGGAAATAAACAGTTCTAAGAGGAATTCTTGTTTCAAAATTTCCTTTAATTTTATTTTAAAACTTGTAAAAATGCTCAAAATCAAAATGAAACGTTTTGTTTGACCCAAAATGAATTTTTTTTTAATTTGCTAAAAAATTTCAAACAGTTTTGTGGCCGGGGGCCTGAAACAAGCCGGGTTTTTTTCACAATTGCTAACTAACCAAAGAATCCGTTACTCACCCAGCTGTAATGGCAGCGGTGATCAAAGGTGCCAGGTGACAGATGCAGTAACCAAGGGCACCATCCTGTCCTGATCACACGTCATCCGTCATGACTCATCTTAGTTCTTATTAATTGTCCCACCTGCTAGCATCGTGCCACTGAGGCAAAGATCGCATGGGAAGCAGCTGTGTGTTTACGGGCTGAGGACGCTAACCAGGGACAGAGTCTCTCCTCTATCCCCAGAGCCCTCCCCCATTGCTGTTTGGTACCATGGCATGGGATTCCTCACTCATCTTACACCCACATTCATCCCTTCAGTTTTGAAATCTCTCTCCCCACATAGCCACTGCTGTCAGCCTCCATCCCCCTTGTGTAAAGACAGGGTATGCAAAGATCTCCCACCCCCATCGCCTCACCTACAAGAACTCCGACCTCCTCTGCCCATCCAGAAATTTGCTCTCTCTAGCATTTGCCTCCATTTTCTGGATGCAGGTGCTCTTGGCAGCCCCAGTGAACATCAATGGGATCAGCAGGGGGGGAGCGAAGATCACTCAGAGCCAGCTGTGACCGGAGGTTCATTGCCATCTGTCTGCCCTGAGCCCAACCTTATCTCATTGGGAATCTCCTCCTCTTCTTCCTCCTTGTGTTTGTTCTTCCAGTAAACCAGTGCCACAGCCACCAAGACAATGCAAACAATGAGCACAACTGCACCAGTGGCAACAGCTCCAGCAATCAGGCCAACGCTCCGAGGATGAGCTGTGGGGGACATGGAACAAAAAGGGAAGGACGAAATCAGGGTTAGGGTGCAACCTGGAGCTCTACTGGTTGGAGCTAGGGAAGAATGTGGTGGCCCAGACGGGTCTCCATCCCCACAGTCGTGGGCACTAGGGTCCTACCCTGTAGAGGTGTGATGGCTCAGGGTATACATGGTTACAATGGTTACCAGAGCAGAGCTAAACTGCATGGTCAA